>NW_020954710.1:3781761-4076839 GCF_900497805.2 Vombatus ursinus
AGAAGGAAGAAAGGAAGGAAGGAAGGAAGAGAGAAGAAGGAAGAAAGGAAGGAAGGAAGGAAGAGAGAAGAAGGAAGAAAGGAAGGAAGGAAGAGAAGGAGGAAGAGGATGAGGGAGAAGGGAGGGAAACAAGGAAGGAAGAATATTGGGGCTCATGATACTGAGTCAGGGCTCATGAGAAACCATATTAGAAACCTCAACCTCTCTGAGTGGTCCCTGGAACCCTAAAGGGGGGGAGTATTCCCCACCCTGGGAATCAAACCTGCTAGTCCTGTGTGAGTTTGGAGAATGAGGCCAGAGGGGTGGTATGCAGGGTTAGGGAGCCCAGCCACAGGTGAGTGGGCTGACATGCCCTTCTCAAGAGCAATGAGAGTTCATTTCCTTATGGCTCTAGACTTCTAGGTGTGTGTGCGTGTGGAGGGGTATCCCATGTGGCCATGCGGGGGGCTGGTGAGATGGCCAAGAAGTGTGAGTGATGCCAGTCCTAGTAAGTGGCAGAGCCAGGATTTAAAGCTGTTTCTCCAGACTCCAAATCCCCTATTCTTTCCAATATAACTTGCTACATCTTTAAAGAGGAGATTCCTCTAGTATTTAAAATATTTTATCAACAGAAGCCCAATTCAGGCAACTGTTTAAGAACTCTATCAATCAGGTGAGGTCCACTTGCACCCTCTTGGGAAGCAGTACATCTCAGTCCGGCATGGTTCAGACCCAGTGCTCCACGATGTCTCCCTTCCTCCAGAGTCTCTGATGCTGCCTGTGGTCCCACCTAAAGCAGGCAGCTCTAGCAGCATCCCAGGACAACAGGAAGGGCCTGCTCCTGAAGCACCTCTCTGGAGCAGACTGAGTACGCGCTTGCATTCCACAGAGGGACAGGATGCCTCCTTCCCTCTTTGCCCAAGGAGCCCCCTTATTCCATGCTAGAGCAGCTAGGTGGTATAATAACTACAGCCCTGGGGCTGGAGTCAGGAAGACCTGAATTCAAATATGGCCTTTGACATTTATTAGCTGTGTGACCCTGGGCAAGTCGCTTAACCTCTTCTTGCCTCAGTTTCCTCAGCTGTAAAATGGGGATCAGAATCCTACCTATCTGCAGGGTTGTTGTAAGAACCAAACAAGATAGTTTGTAAAGCACTCAGCCCAGTGCCTGGCACTAGTGGTGGACAAGGTAGACAGAAGAGCTGCTGCAGAAATGCTTATGGCCTTCCCTGCTTCTGCAGCTGTCATACAATCAGGCCAGTCAGCAGAGCCAGCTTCCTAAGAGTAGGGCAGCCTGTCTGGTTACTCTCCTAGAAGCATCATTCTAGATCAGGAAGGGATTTCTGGGGCTACCTAATTTAGTCTAATGACCTCACTTTACAGATGAGGAAAACGAGGCCCAGGTGACTTGCCCAAGGTCACAGAGGTAATAGGCATCAGAGACAGCATTTGAACCCAGGTCTTCTGTCTCTAAAGCTAGTGCTCTTTCCACCGTACGTTGCGGCCATACTTCTCCAATTTGGGGGTGCTCCCTGAGATCAGCAGGGGTGGGGAACCTGTGGCCTCGAGGCTGCATGTGGCCCTCTAGGTCCTCAAGTGCTCTAGGTCCTTTTATGAAGGGGATTGGTTCTGTGAATTTTGGATTCAGTCAAGGGGCCACACTTGAGGACCTAGAGGGCCACATGCGGCCTCGAGGCCAAAGATTCCCCACCCCTGTATCTGGCCTAATCCCCTTATTTCACTAATGAGGAAATCAAGGCCTGTGTTTAGCAAGGGTGTGCCTGCCCAGTCCCTAGACTAGGAAGTCTAGACTCTGGAGGACAAGGGGTTGTGAGTCCAGGGGTATTTTCTTGGTATCTGAAAGAAAAGAAGGAAATATAGAATAAGAAATCCCCCCTGGCTCCCCTGGGGCTGGCCCGGGCCCCAAACTGCCAGGGTGCCTTGGAAGATTTCACTCTCCTTAACATTTCTTCCTATTCTAGTCTGGAAGTAGTTCAAATTTGAATGAATGCTAATCCCTAGTAGCATTAATAGATGACTGTAAAATTTCAAAGGATTTTCATTTACATGAATTCATTTGATCCTTCCCCTGGGGGGTAGGTAGGGCAGCCATTATCCTCCTCTTAGAGAGGAGGGCCTGAGTAAAGTGACGGGTCAGTCCGGGCTGAGAGAGAGCCAAGCCCAGAATAAAACCTCTTAAAACCTCGAATAACAGGGTGACCTTTGCAAAGCTCCCTACACCCCAGTCTCATTGGAACCTCCCACGATCTCGGTGAAGTAGGTAAAACAGGCGTTATTATCATTATTTTACATTTAGAGGGTGGATCAGGGGAGGTTCCCTGATCTACTTAAGGAGGTTATAGGGAGGTGAGCCTTTGTTTGGGATTTTCATTCGGGTCACTGATAAAGGTGGGTGTCCCAGAGGGCTGAGCCCCTTACCTTCTCCCACTGAACTGTTCCCCCTCACCTGTGGCTCCAAGGAGCTGTAGCATGCACAGTGGGGGTGGGGGGGAGGCCACACCTCTAAAACCCTCTGGGCAGATGGGCTACGCCAGGCTGAGAGTAACAGACAGGCCTCAAACCCAGCAATGAGTTAGAGGGATGTCTCCTCCAATCATGTGAAGACTTCCTCCAGCAGAATGGGTGGATGAGAACAATTTGTTCCAGTGCTTATGAAGGCAGCTGAAGCAGGCACTGTGGAATGCTTAGAACTTGGTCGAGGGGTGAGGAACCTGTGGCCTTCTAGATCCTGAAGTGCGGCCCTTTGACTGAATAGAATTTGTAAAATTTGGTTCTCCCCAAGTTCTCCATCCCTGTCAGACACCAAAGATGCCAAGGTCATCCACTGCATCCCAGGCCATTCCCAGTTGTCTTGACCTTTGTCCTGCCACTGGACTTTGACGATTCTGGAAGAGGCCAGACTTAAATCCGATTCACACACAAGTCAAGATATCACTCATGATGTCACTGGTCCGCTTGGAAAATGAAGAATGAACAGCAATTTCACTGGATGATCTCCTCAGCTAGATTCAATTATCCTCTCTCTGCTGGTGATTCTTATAACCCGTAATCCAGCCCTAACCTCTCTCCTATCCTCCAAACTCAATCTCCAAATGCCTATTAAACCACCTCAAAATTAGAGCTATCTTTAACTCCACATGTCTAAAACTGAATTCATTATCTTCCCTAAACCACCACTCTCCCCCTAGTCACCCAGGCTCACAAGGTAGGTCGTCCTTGACTCCCCACTATTTCTCACGCCCCATTTCCAGTCTGCTGCCAAGTCCCACAGATTTTACCTTCATAAAGTCTCTCAAATATGCTCCCTTCTCTCCACTTATACTGCCACCACCTTGGTGCAGACCCTCTTCACCTAACTAATGCTTGGATCTTGCAGTAGCCTGCTGGTGAATCTGCTTACCACCAGTCTCTCCTCACTCTAGTCCGACCTCCATTCAGCTGTCAAATTAATCTTCCTAAAGTGCAGATCCAACCACATCATCCCCTTCCCTCATTCTATAAACTCCAGTGGCTCCCTATCACCTCCAGAATCAACTACAGAATGTTCAGTTCGGCATTCAGCACTTTTCACAACCTAGCCCCTTTCTACCTTTCCAGTCTTCTTACGTGTTATATTCACCCACGTTCTCTTTGATCCATTAAGAATGGCCTCCTTTCCATTCCTTACACACAAATTCCGTTTCCACACTCCAGACATTGGCTCTTCCTCCATGCCTGGAATGTTCTCTCTTCATTTCCACCTCCCAGTTTCCTTCAAATTCCAGCTAAAATCCAACTTCTATAAGAATCCTTTCCTGATCCCCCTTAACGCTAGTGCCTTCCCTCTATCGATTATTTCCAATTTATGCTGTCTATGTCTTGTTTGTACATATTTATATATTTACATACTAAGTCCCCCATTGGGCTCTGAGCTCCTCAAGAGCAAGGACTGTATTTTAACTTTCTCTGTATCCCCAGAACTTAACACCGAGCCTGGCATGTAGTAGGTGCTTAATAAATGCTTGCTGACTGAGTGACTTTGACTCTTTCATTGGAGGGAGTTGAAGGTAGGGTTCATCCAAAATGGAAGAGACTGAGACCTATTATTTATGGACTAAAGCAAGTCATTGGCATTTTCCCCTTCTCTGGGTTGAAATAAAGGATGTCCTGTACCTAATATGCATCATTACCTTGAATGCTTTTGCCTGCATCAGTGAAGCCCTCAACATGAGCTCTGTTCTGAGGTTTCCAGAGGAAACTCTGCATTTGGGAAAAACCAGCTAAAGAATCTTGATTTGGCAACTGCTCCCAAGACTCAACCTGGCCCCTGTAAGCCTAGAGCGTGTGCCATTTGGCTCACAAGTTCTATGCAGATGAGAACTTTGAGATTAAGTGCCGTTCTCCAGGTCATGCATCAGTCAGGTTTTGAACACCTGTCTACACTGACTTACCACTACACAACATTGCCATGTTCTTTACAATATAGCATATGGTCAATTCCAGGAAGCCAGGACAAAATTGCTGAAGGGTTCATCCCCCCAGTCTTCTCACATACAACCCCATGTATGGGGCTCTGAGCTCAATGATCCCTCTGTAAGGGCTAGATGACTCCATCTCCCTAATTTGGAGAAAATGGTTACCCGAAGGCCATCTTTCAGGCTAACACACAAAGGAACTGGGATTCAGTCTAGGTTTTCCTAAATTAGCTCTAAAAATAAGTCCCTACTTATTATTTTGCTCACCTTAGAGGAGGTGGAATCAATGAATAACTGAATTAAAAAGCATTTATTAAACACTTCCTTGAGCCAAGCACTGTGCGAAAAATTGAAACAGTCACTGCGCTCAAGTAATTCATTGGCTGGTTGTTGTCCTTTGTTCTTGAAGAGGACCAAAATGACATCACTAAGAGGAGGTCAAGGTACAGTGCACCTAACTGTGGGTGATCAGACCCGAATGAGCTCATAAGGCTAAATCACAGATCGGGCGCAAATAGTGCATATGAACATATGAACATTCAGCCATGAGTCCAACAGAACGGCCCAACGGTCCTTAGGGTGCGATGGCCACACACATCCTTGTGAATGTCTTTTCTATTGTTAGAATGATAGCTGTTCCTGATACTAACAGTGCCAACCAAGGACTTTGGTGCTGAGAAATGTCCTTTCCAGACTTTTAGTAGCTGAGATGATGAGGGTGTATGGAACCTGCTGAGGCAGTTTCCAGGTTTCGCCTCCATGCTAGCTGCTCCCTTCTGTGATAGTCATGTAACCATGATCTGGGGGACACTTCTATTCCCAGAGCACCCCAACCAAATGGCAAAATCTCATCTTTTTTTGTTTTTTAATTACAATTTTAAAAACACCTCCTTACACTCATAAGGCATCATTTTAGAAGTGAATAGCATTAGTCCCTGCCCAGTGGCCTCCTTTGACAATTTGTCCAGCTGTCTGACCAGGGCCTGAAGCATCAAAGACCAAAGATTTTGGGAGTCCACAGGTCAAGGTCTGCAGGAGCTATTAGAGGCAGTCTGGTGAGTTAGAGAAAGCACTATATTTGAAGGTGGAGGACCTGGGTTCCAATCCTGACTCTGATGCTAATGTCCACATGACCTTGAACAAGGTTCTCAAACTCTTTGGATGAGGGGATTGGACAAGATGGTGGTCCTTCCAGCTCTAATTCTGATGAACCTATAACAAGAATACTAGGCTTTCTAAAGTACAGATAGATCTCATAACTTGAGCAAATCACTTCTCTGGGCCTATTTCCTCTTCCCTCATTTGTGAAAAGAGGGGTGTAAGCTCTGGGAGCACAAGGAATGATTTGGCTTTTTGCTGCATCCTCAGTGCTTAGCACAGTGCCTGGCACACAGTTGGTACTTAATAAATGCTTGTTGTAGCAGTTGAATGACTATAAGATCTCCTAAGGTTCTAACAGCAATCCTGCTTCTGCCTGCCAACATTCTCTCCAGCTCCCCATTCAGATGCTTCTAGATCAGGGGTGGGGAACCTATAGCCTTGAGGCCACATGTAGCGTTCTAGGTCGTTGGCTGTGGCCTTTTGACTGAGTCCAAGTTTTACAGAACTAAACTTTTTTATTAAAGGGATTTGTTCTGTGAAGTTTGGATTCAGTCAAAGGGCTGCGGCCACATGGGGCCTCAAGACCACAGGTTCCCCACCCCTGTTCTAGATTGTGCCTGGTTTATTAAACAGGACAGTACCTCAGGAAGGCCACGACCATAGACTGGGCTGCAGGAAAAGGGAGGACTTGAGGAAAACCCTGAGGGCAGGGTACTGAGGTACTTACCTGGAAATGGGGGATTGTAGACCTTCTAGCTTAGCCCCTCCAGCTCTGTGGTGCGGGAGAGAAGAAATATTCCTCTGCCACCTACCCCCGTTACTGGCTCTCCCAAACCCTTTGCACCCAAACATTTCAAAGAACTCAGGGGAAAAAAGTGCAAATCATCGCTTCAAAGGCTGTGTTGAAAGGTGTAGCATCAGTATTTGCATAGCTGAGGAGGTAACTTTCTGACCTGGAGTCCTCCTTGATTGACAGGAGTGCCCCCTTGGAGCAGAGAGCCAGGCCCTCTGGCAGCCACAATGGACAGTGAGTAGATTTGACTGGCAGTGAAGCCCAGTAGAAAGCCAGCTTGACTGGGGTCAAAGGACTGGCATTCAAGCTATGGCTCCACAGCTGGGTGACCTGGGGTAGTGTTATTTTCCATCACTTTCTGGGGTGTTGTGAGGATAAAGATGACCCAAGAGATGGGAAAGGGCTTGGGAAAGAAACTGACTCTATAAATACAAGCTAGGGTATTATATGCATCCACTGCAATTCATCTTTATGGAAGGCCTGCAGGGGTATGACAGCATGCAAGGCCCTATAAAAAACAACTGATCTATAGAGAGAGCAAACCTTTGTTGGGGGAGATTAGCTCTGCAATGGAACCAGCTGGACTGGCTGGGCCACCCAAGCTAGCCTAATCACTAGGCCATACCAGGTCCCTTCGAGCATTCTCCTCCACATTAATTCAGTTATCCATCAATCCAACAATGACTTTTAAGTACCTACTATGTGTAAAACCCATGTGTTTTACTGTTATCCTCATGTATACAGCTATCTATTCAATTATGACTATTAAGTACCTATTATATATATATACATATATACATATATATCTATGTATCTATACATCTATGTGTATACACACACATACACACACACATATAGCTTGGGTACTCCACTGTTATCTTCATGCATCAATTCAACAATTTCAAGAACCTACTATGGGAACAACCCATGTGCTCCATTATTATCTCCATGCATCCATTCATCTATTCAATATTGATTATTAAGTAGATACTATGAGAACAACCCAATTGATCTGTTGTGCCTCCGGTCTATCAGTGGCTGCCGCCCTCGTCTATCCATCCATCTTTTCATCTCGTCACCATTACCATTAAGTACGTACCATATGTACAGATGATGTGGGCCATGGTTATCTTCGTGAATTCATCCATCCATTCAACTACGACTATACAGCATTTACCATGTATATGCCCTGAGCTCTCCATTTCTATCCTCTAATGGAATGGTAGTTCTAGAACCAGAAGAGTCCCTAGAGGTCATCTAATCCAACCTTCTCATTTTACAGATGAGGAAATTGAGGCCCAGAGAGATAAAGTGCCCAAGGTCACACAGGTAGTAGTAGGATCTAGATTTGAATTCAGGTCCTGTGACTCCAGGTTTAGCGCTCTAAATCTGCTGCTCTTTCTACCACACCACACTGCCTCCTGGATGTTGAGAAAACTTGAGGAAAGATGCCAGCATGTTGGATGGATCTCTTGGGGTAAATTTATGAGAGGACGTGGATGAGAATCATATGTGAGGATGGACCAGACTGCAGGAGTTGTAATCTGCCTCCTTGGAGGGAATGCTCATTGATCCACGGGAGATTTGGAGTATTGTACTGGGAGTGAAGGGAGAGACAAAGATAATTAAAGCACTTTGCTTGCCCTTGTGGAGCTAACAGTCTACACCAGGGGTCAACAAACTACACCCAGACCCACCGGCCAAATCTGACTCTCTGCCTGGGTTTGTACACCCAGAAGGCTAAGAATGGTTTTTTACATACCTGATACACAAAAACAGGCAGCAAGCTGGATCTGGCCTGGGGGCTAAGCCGTACTTTGCTGACCTATGGCCTAGAAGATGGGGGAGACTACAGCAAAGAAGTAAAGTGGAAAGATTACTGTAACTGGTGTCAAAGGATCTGGGTTCCAATCCTGACCCTGCTGCTTCCTACTTTTTGACTTTGGGAAAGTCACTTAACATTCTAGGCCTCATTTTCCTTATCTGCAAAATGAGTGGATTGGACTGGATGGTGACTAAGGTTCCATCTATCCCTTGACCCTATCTCTACACATTCACCAGGGAATTCCCAGAATGGAAACTCTTTCCAACCAGCGATGACTCTAATGTATCAATGAGAGTATAAATGAATGAATTAATAAAATATTTATTAAGCACTTACTGTGTGCAAAAAAAATGTTCTAAGTGCTAGGGATACAGATGCAAAAGTAGGAGAATCCCTGCTCTCAAGGAGCTCACACTGTAATGGAAGAGACAACAGCTTATGAAAGGCGGATAAGTTTGGGGAGTTGCTCAAGGCATATGGAACTGAAGGGATTGTCCAGGATTCCCCAGTGTGTAAGGATGTGGGGAGATATGACCAAAGTGTAATATCTAATCCATCAATCCATCAATAAATATTAAGTACCTCCCACATGCCAGGCACTGTGCTGAGCACTGGTAAAAGAGAATGTCATAAAGAGCTTGATCTCTTCTCTCCAATACTCTTTGCAACAACTCTTCACTTGGAAAAATCAAGACCTGTTCTGCCTTGTCCAGATGTTCCCAGATGCGGCCTAGAATCAAGGGAACAGTGATACCACATGGCTGGCCAGTTCTATCCAACTTCTTCCTCTCCGTGGCATTTGTTTAGAAACTCACTGGTGCCATTCTCTTGACGGGCACTTGTGTTAGAGCATTAGAATTTTCCTTCCTCTGCTTTCCCTTAACTTGCCCTCAAATCCCCTCCATGTCTTCAGCATTCCTTTCATTACTTGCCATTAATAGGACAAAAGAAATCACTTGATGGAAGACTCAAGCTGTGTTTGGGCTGTTCCTCCCTGGGGTAGCCCCAATAACTGGATCCTGGCTTGGGATGGTCAAGGGCAGGTTTTGGCCAAAGCCTCCAGCTTACGGTCACCCCTCCAAGTAGTGACTGCAGGCTGAGCTGTGTTGCACTACCAGTGGGGTGACTTGAGAAACCTCCGGAGGCTTCAGAGAATAGTCACATTGTGGGCTCGTTAACTTTTATAACCATAGTATTTCAAGTGTGACGACGCAAGCCAGTTTGTTCCAAATAGAATAGATTCCACATGGCTTCCAGTTTGCCTTGGTTAATATGGCAGGCATGACACAGCTCACAGTGGATAGCTGTGTTCATGCCCCTTTGATTTGTTGAGTTGGCAGACATGAATGATTTCCAGGGGCAGAGCTGAGGATCTCTGGGAGCTGTGAAAGGAAGACTATATTCTACAGCTAA
This sequence comes from Vombatus ursinus, assembly GCF_900497805.2. NCBI lineage: Eukaryota > Metazoa > Chordata > Mammalia > Diprotodontia > Vombatidae > Vombatus > Vombatus ursinus. Next base: position 3,791,348 of record NW_020954710.1, read on the forward strand.
GTTGGGCTCTGAGCCAGACAAGTCCAATCCCAGAATCCCAGAATCTCAGGGTTAGAACGAAGCTCAGAGACCAATTAGACCAACTTGCCATTGGGCAGGAAACCCCTCCACAACCTACCTCGTCAGTGGTCACCCAAGGTCCACTTGGAAACCTCTAGTAGGGAAGAACCCACCTGCCTCCCAAGATCATCCATTCCACTTTCGGATAGCTCTGACTCTTGGGAAGGTCTTACTGGACCATCCCTCTGCAACTTCCATTCATGACCTTCATGGCTACCCACTGGGGTTGAGCACAGCAGGTCTAATTCTAAGGCTCCCCCATCAGAAAATTCACCAAATCAAGCCAGGAGTTGAGCATTGGTTATTCCCATCCATCATTAAAGTCGGCATATACCAAACCATTATCTTTGTTCAATGACATTTCATCTCTTTCTCCTTCCAATCCATTCTGCAGATGACTGACAGATGACTCAAATATTCTGGTGAGTCTATGGTCTCACAGGGCAGCCAAGTGGTGCAGTGGATAGAGTGCTGGGCCTGGAGACAGGAAGACTCACATCTTCCCGAGTTCAAATCTGGCCTTAGACACTTAGACACTAAATAGCTGGGCAAGTCATTTAACCCTGTTTACCTCACTTTCCTCATCTGTAAAGTAAGCTGGAGAAGGAAATGGCAAACTACTCCAGTGTCTTTGCCAAGAAAAAAAACAAATGGAGACATGAAGAGCTGGACACAATCTAAAATGACCAAATAACAACAGCAATATTGTCTTATCAGTGTCATTTCCCCCTTCCAACCATGCAGACCAAGACCATCCATGTGTTACCATCCTATGTGACTCTCATCTACATCCTTCCATAAATTTAGCAATAGGGTCCACCAAATATCCTGGAGGCCTTTGTCAAGTTGCCTCGACATTCTGTTGTTCTACATATGCAGATGTTCTCCATCAATGTCTATATGTATTGTACCATTAAGTTGTTTTGGTGTGATTTTTCTTAGAATCAAGGTTTGCATTTTTATTTTACATCTTGGTGTGGGTTTCATCTTAGAAAATGTGACAATAAAGGTATTAATTTGGTGCATTTCCTAACAAACATGAACTCTACAATAAAACCAAGTTGTGTTTTTTTCACAGTTACAAGATTTTGAAAGCAACTCAAATTATATTCTTCACATCAAATGAGATATTAGAAAGTATTTCGCAAACTTAAAGCTCTATATAAATTCTAGCTGTTATTATTACAAAAGTTAAAAGAAAATATTTGAAAAGTTTAGGCATCATGATGAGAATTATGAGATGAATGTGAAACTGATTAAGGGTGTGTCAATGTTATAAAACATATAATAGGAGTTTCAATGGAAAAATGACCTGTGTTGTCAGGTGTGGTAGTACATACCTGGAATCCTTGCTATACGGACAGAGAGGGAGGCTGGTGGACTGCTCATGCTTGAGACTTCTGAGCTGCGGGAGGACTAAACCACAGTAAGTCTGGCACCAATATGGCAGAGCCCCAAGAGTGTATGTATGTGCTGGGGGGGATGGGGTGCTGCCAGGCTGCCTGATGAGAAACAAATAAGACCAAGTCTGAAATGAAGGTCAAAACTTCCATGCAAATGAGCTGTAGAATCAAACTGTGAGTGGCTATTGTACCTCCAGCCTAGGTGAGATAGGGAGAGAGACAACAAGGAAGGAAGGAAGGAAGGAAGGAAGGAAGGAAGGAAGGAAGGAAGGAAGGAAGGAAGGAAGGAAGGAAGGAAAGAAGGAAGGAAGGAAAGAAGGAAGGAAATGAATGAATAAAAGAGAATGAAATGAGAAAAAAGAATGAAAAGCAAGAGAGAAAGAAAGAAAGGAGGGAAGGGAGGAAGAAAGAGAAAGAATGAATATGAGAGAATGAAAGAAAGGAGAGAAAGGAAAATGAAGAGAGAGAAAAAGAAAAAAGGAGGAAGGGAAGGGAGAAAGAAAGAATGAATAAAAAAGAATGAAAGAAAAAAGAGAATGAAGAAAGGAGAGAAAAGAGAATAAAAAGAGTGAGAGAAAGAGGAAAAGGAAAGAAAAACAAGGAAAGGAAGGAGAGAGAAACAAAAAAGAAAGAATGAAAGAGAGGAAGGAAAAGAAATAAACAAAGAAAGATGGGAGGAGGTAAGGAAGAGAGAAAGGAAATGAAAGAAAAGAGAAAAAGGAGGAAAGAAAAAAGGAAAGAAGGAGGGAGGGAGGAAGAGAAACAAAAAGTAGAATGAAAGGAGAGAAAAGAGAATAAAAAGAGAGAGATGGGAGGGAAGGAAGGAAGGGAGAAAAAGAAAAGAGAAAGAATGAGAGAGAGAAAAGAGGAAAGAAAGAAAAAAGAAAGGAGGGAGGGAGGGAGGAAGGAAGGAAAGAAGGAAGAAAGGAAGGAAAGAAAGAAAATCTAACAGTGATATCCTGACATGTCCTTCCATACATCCCAGTGGAGCACATGGTCTGTCTAGAATTTTGTTCTTCATTCTCACTAAAGACTAGGCCACCTTTTGTTTCTGATGGTACAATTACCTGGTGACCTCCTTTATGACCATTATCTTATGACGCATGGTCACCTGCTCAGACCTATCATTGACTGCTCCCATTGCTCTTTGGGAGAATCTTCTACTTCAACCCTCTAAAGTCTGAATGAATTTACGAAAAATATTTATTTAGCACCTGCTTTGTACCAGGCACTGTGCTGCAGTCCCTGCCCTCAAGGACTAGACAGCTTAATGGAGAAGAAAAAAATGGCAAGCTCCTATGTACAACCAAGGCATACAAGAATAATTTAGAGATTACAGAGGGAAGGCACTGAGACGAAAGAGAACCTTAGAGAAGATAAAGTATTTACTAAGTGCTTACTGTGTGCCAGGCACTGTGCTTTCATCACATCCTCCCCTGGCCAAGAGCCTACAGAGCCTTTCCAAGGGCAACGAATTCAAGGTCGAGCACGTTGGAGGTCCTCCAACAACTGGCCCCTGCTCCAGGTCCGTCTCCTTTAAGATTCCTTCCCCACTCTCAAATGCCCCCTATCTAGGATAGTCGAGCCAGGATCTCAGCGTTCAGTACAGCTATTTCCTGGGTTTATTTGTTACTCCTGTCAATTCCCCCTCCCCTCCCCACCATCCCTCCTCCTTCCCCCCCCCACTTGTAGCCTTAGGCTGGGTCCAGAGTCCAGACCCTCTCTAGGGATGTGATTGTTGATGGGTCCATCTCAGCACCAGGGGGTGCCCCCCATCTGTGTCATGTTATCATCAGAAAACAGTAGCCACTGTCCCATGGCAGGAGGGCAATAGCAGCTTCATGTGGGGGTGAGGGGGGCACAGGGAAGGGATATTTTCTCTGGCTTTCTGGAAGCCTGTTACAAAGGAGATCAGTGGGGAACTGTTTAGGTAAAGCAGATCAAGATGCCTGGGCTTGTCAAAAGACAAGACCACTCACTGAGCCATGTCCAGGGATTCAGGCCACCCAGGGATGCTTCCCTTCACTCTTGAAAAAGGAGTTCTAGGATCAGAGATCTAGAGTTAGGTGAGCAGGGACTTCTAACCCAACCTCCTAATTTTACATATGGGGAAACTGAGGCCCAGGGTCATATAGGTAAGAAGAATCAGAGCAGGATTCAAACCCACATCTTCTGAATCCCAATCAAGCCCCCTTTTCCATGTACCACACATCAAACTCTCCCCAGGTTACTCCAGGAGGATCTGTTGCTTTTGTGGGAGGTTCAGAAGAGTGAGGGGGAGAGGCCAGATCTGCTTGTAAGTCATTGGTACTAAGAACTTTCACCCAGAAGACTTTTACAAACTGATGCAGAGAGAATTGGGCAGAACCAGGAGAACAATTTATACAATAGAAATAATTGTTGTGATATAAAGGCAAAGAACTATGAAAAATTTCAGAACTCTGAACAATGAAATGACCAACCTCAACCTCAGATGAAGGATATTGAAGTCTGATACCCACCTTCAGATAGGGGTGATGGGTTCTGGATGGAGAATGAGATGTACATTTTGGAGACATGGCCAATGCGGGAATTTGTTTGCTTGACTATGAATATTTGTTTCAAGGGGTTTCTTTTTATTCTAATGGGGGGGTGGGAGTAGGAAGGAGAGAATATACATTTTTGTTAATTGAAAAAATAGAGTTAATTTTAAAAAAGGAACTTTCCCCCAGTCTTCAAGAAAGACTTACCCAACAGCCTCCAGGAAGAAGGGAAGTTGGGGGAAAATAAGGGGATGGGATTAGATCAATGGTTCCCAACCTACAGGCTGCAGGTTATGTGCAGGGAGAGGTGAGGATTCCTGTCCACCAATGATTTAGAGATGGAACAACCTAAGAGACCATATAGCCCTGCCTCTTCATTTTACAGAGGAGGAAACTGAGACCTAAGCAATTTAAGTGACCTGTCCAAGGTCACAAGGTAGTAACAGAGGCAGGATTTGAACCCAGACCCTCTGATTCCAAAGTTTATGCCCTTTATTCTGCCTACTAAAAGAGGGTTTGCTGGGGATTTGAACCCAGGATCTCTCCTGCCTTATGCAAAACTCCTACCCTTGGATCAGCTAACTTTTTAGTTCTAATAATAGTATGCAGTATGTCTGATCACAATCAATAAGTAAACTTCTGTCAGTAATAGGTGAGGATCATCTAGTGCTTTAAGGTTCACAATAAACTTCATGAATATTACTTCATTTGCTCCTCAAAACCCTATGAAGTCTTAAGCTCATTTTACACATCAAGAAACCAAGGTTCAAAGAAGGTAAATGTCTCATCTAGAGTCTAAGTCTAATGCCCTCTGTGGTTCAGCAAATAAAGTATTAGACCTGGAGTCAGGAAAACCTTCATTCAAATCCTGTCCCAAGCACTTAGGAGCCATGTGACCCTGGGCAAGTAACTTAATTTCTCTGTACCTCAGTTTCCATATTTGTAAAATGGAAATAATAATACCTACCTTACAGGGTTGTTGAGAAGATCAAATGAGATCATATATAAAGGGTTTTGCAGACCCTTAAATTGCTATATTAATGTTGTCGTCGTCGTCATCATCATCATCATCTCACACTGCTTCTCCCTGGCATTCAAGGCCCTCCACAGTCTGGCTCCAATCTCATTTTCCAGCTTTCTCTCTTCCTACTCCTTGTCCCAATATCAGCATCAGGAAGTCTTAGCTTCAGACTCTCCTTCTGATATAGCCTGGCTTTGGTGAGCACCAGGGGATTCTGGAAGGCTCCATTCTCACTACAACTTCCTTCACTATTTCTTCTTCTCCTCCTCCTCCTCCTTCTTCTCCTCCTTCTTCTTCCTCTTCTTCTTTTTAATAATTTTAATTGTTTTCTATTTCTTATGTCACCATAGTATCCTATGCGTACCTTCCCCCTTCCCAAGAGCCATCCCATATGACAAACAGTATTTTTTTTTTAGATAGGAGGAAAAAAAAGTGAACACAACTGATTGATACATTGAGAAATCTTGAAAACATGTGCAACATGTAACCACTTGTGGACCTCCCACCTCAGGTTGGAGAGAGGAGGGGTCTATCTTCTTACATCTTTTTATTCAAGTCTCACTTGATCTTTATAATTTTGTTACATTTACTTTGGATTTTTTGGTGCATCATTGTTCTTTTCATTTACATTGTTGCAGTTGTTATATATATTGTTTTCTTGACTCTGCTTACTTCGTTCTACATCAGTTCATATAGATCTTTCCAGGCTTCTCTGTATTCATCACTCACATCATTTCTTACAGCACGGTCATATTCCATTACATCCATGTGCCACAATTTGTTTAACCATTTCCCAGTTGATGGGCACACACTTTGTTTCTAAGCCTTAGCTATCACCAAAAGTGCTACTATACATGTTTTAGAGTATATGGGGACTTTTTTTTAAATTAGTGAGTTCCTTCAAGTATAAGCTCAGTAATGGAGTCTCTGGGTCAAAGGGTATGGATATTTTAGTCACTGTACTTGCATAATTCCAAATTGCTTTCCAAAAGGGTCATATCATTTCACATCTCCACCATACTTCCTTCATTTCTCCAAACAACTAGTCTCTACCTCTCCTACACATAGCCCTTAGTTTCCTGCTTCCTTGCCTTTTTTCAGGATGCCCCCTATGCCTGGAATGCCTGCCTCTTTCTCCTCCCCTTTCCTTTCTCCTCTTTTCTTCCTTCTTTCCTCTTCCCTCCTTTCTTCTCTTCCTCTTTTTCTTCTTTTTTATTCTTCTCCTCTTTCTCCTCCTCTTTTCTTCTTCCTTTCTGTTTCCCTCTTTTCTCTTCCTCTTCCCTTATCTTCCCTCCTTTCTTTTCTTTCTCCTTTTCCTTCTTTCCTGTCTTTCCCTCCCTCTCTCCCTATGTTGCCTTTCTACTTAGTTTTCAATGTCCAAACCAAATAGATTCTATATCCCCTAACAGAAGCAAACTCCATCAAGGGTAAGGACTGTGTTTGGTTTTGTCTTGACATCTCCAGTACGTAGCCCAGCTGTGCTATACATTGTAGGCATTTTATAAATGTTTGTTGTATTTGTGCCTGGATGCCACCCTTCCCCTAAGGGCCTTCCCTGATCCCGTTCATTTAGCACCTCGTCTTGTCATATCATGTTATTATTTTAATTAATGTCAATGGTGTCATGTTGTCTGTTATTGTTTGACCTTCAACACGTCCAACGGGCGTGATCAACAAAGGAACTGGGCTAGGGTGTAAAGTCACTGTGATATCACAGACAGGCATTCTGAGCTAGCACCACCCTAGGATTCAACCAGAGGAGGGCTGCCCACACAGGCCTGGGACTGAGGAAGAGACACCAGAGTCAGAACAAAGTGAGGCACCAGATGCTGACCAATTGCCCTTTTGCTGTTACCTCTCCCCGGATTTTCTTATCGGTCCAGCTCTGCTCCAATCCCCACCTAAACTTCCTTTGTCCTCCCTTTCCACTGAGCTGGGGAGTAGCCATGCTCTATTGTTCTCAAACTTCCGGTCATCCTTGACCTCTTCCTCTCACACTCTGTCTTTTGGCTCACAAAAACCTGGTTTTCTCCACATGACATTGTAGCACTGGTCATGCTCTCCAGGGCAGATTGCCCCTATTCTTTCTTCTCCTTTTACTCCTCCTTTTCCATTTTCTCTTTCCTTCTCCTTCCTTTCCCCTCTTCTCCTTTCTCTTCCTTCCTTTCTTTTTTCTTTTTCCTCCCTCTCTTTCCTTCCTCCTTTCCTGTCCCACCTTTGTCTTCCTTTCCTCCTCTTTCTTCTCTTTTCCTTCTTCTTTTTCTCCTTCCATTCTCCTTCTACATTTCTACTGCCTTCCCCATTCCCTCCTTCCTTCTTCCAGTTGCTAAGCACCTTCTATGTGGCAGGCACCATGCTAGGTACTGGGTCAGGCAGAAGAACAGTCTCTTCCTTGATCCCCACTGCCACTTCCAGACACATCCTCTATGATGTCTTTGCTGCAATCTCTGCCTCCTGTGAGGTTTATTCCATCATTCTACATTTCTCACACCCAGTATCCAATCAGTCACTTCCATGATGTGTAGCATATCCATACCCTTCTCTCCACTCTCACTGTCACACACCCTCATCACCTCTTGCCTGGACTAATTGCCGATGGTCTCCCTGGCTCCAGCGTCTCTCCAGTCCAATTCATCTGGCAAACATATTCCTCAAACATATACCTATGTTCATGTCACTCCTCTTCTAAAAAACCTTCAGTGGTTCCCTAAAGTGTCTAGGATAAAATGCAAATTCCTTGGCATGGCAGTTAAAATTTTATGCAATCTGACTCCCACCTACCTATCCTGTCTCATTTCATGTTACCCTTCTTCACACACTCTTCATTCCAGTCCAACTGGTCTACTAGAGATTTTCTGTATCTGACATTCCATCTCCTGTTTCTATAACTTTGCACAGGTACCTCCCCTAGAATGAAAAAAGAATGAAGAGCAGAAGATGAAAGTCTCTTTTTACTACCCCATTTAGGATCCACATTTGGCCCTATGTAAGCAGAAAGATCCTTATTTCAACATCTATTCTCATAGATAAGTCACAGGTCCTAGAGCCAGTTTACATCTTCTCCTCCTCAGGATTGTAGGGGTGCCCCTAATTCTGTTATTCTGTAATGACATCAGCTCGAACCCCCACTGGTGTGCTTCCCCTCAAGATGATAAGTTAAGAATAAGTTCACTCAAGCAACCTTAATTGGCTTTTAGAAAGAAAGAGGGTGGTATTACTAAGGGGGTGTAATGATAGTCAATAAACATTTATTAAGCACTTACTATGTACTTGTTGCTTGTCTAAACACTGGGGATACAAATATTTTTTAATAAGCTGCTGCTTTCAAGGAGCTTATAATCTAATGGGGAAGACAAAATACAAAAAGAAGCTGAACAGCTGGGCGGGGGAGGGGGATTCGGAGGGAGAGAGAGAAAATATCCAATGTGAAGGCATAGTGACAAGTCAGAGAAGTTTCAGCATAAGTAGTATAACTAGGTAAAAAATGAGATGTCTGAGCTGAACTCTTTAAATGGAGTTTTTGGAATTCATGGCTCCATCTTCCAATCAGAGAAGCAGAGGGTGGTGAGATCTTACCCAATAATGAAGTTATCCCAACAATGAAGTTCCTGGGACATAGTTGAAAAGTCAGTCAGAGAGTCCCAAAGTAGTGCAGCCAGGTAAGAAATGAGGCAGAGTATCTCCAATGGAGATACTGCTGACAACTGATCTGGGGATGTGGCCAGGACACCAGTGGAAAGATGGGAGGTTCAACATCTTTTAGACCCCTCAAAATTCACAGGGTCCTCTTCTGGCCAAAGGGGTAGTAGGGAAAGGAGACCTAATTAAGGGTTTTTTCTTCCAAGACTTTTTCTTCCCTCTTTCACCTCCTCCCCACCCCCCCACCCCATGATCTCAGGGATTCATCTAGAATCTATGATTATTTTTGATTTCCAAAATAAATCCCTTCCGACTCACTTGATACTTTATAGATGACCCCTGAGTCATGGTTAAGTTTCCTTGGCCTATCCAGATTATCTGAACTTGATTCTTGTGCAACATCACTAGATTTCAAAGGACTTGTCACATTTATTCTTAGGCCTATGTTTGAATTGATTGATTGGACATCTTATCATTTAAGTGAGCATCTTATCACATACTTTAACTTAGATTCCTTTAGTAAGAGTGGAAGTCCATTACCCTCCTCAATTAATGTAAGCCTTTAATGTTAGTAGATTTTAGAGTTTTGTGATTGACTGAAAGAATCAGACACAGTTCTGGGCCTGTTTATAAAAATAAAAATCAATCAAGTGAGTGGAGCAGTCTAATGCCAGAAGAGTTTCAATCTGGAAGATTTCAATTCTAGGGTTGGAGCCAAACTCCTGAGATGGAATTGTTCTTGGGATGGGGAGAGCAGAAGAAGATGAGAGTCTCTCTCTCCTCCTCCCCACATTGACTATACCAGCAGAGAAATTGGATTTATAGTCATCCATAGGTTAGAGGCCAGTTCCGTCTGATTGATACCATAAAGCATTATAAAGCACCACTTTTTGCCAGACATGTATTCTACACATATGCCTCATCACCATTGTACTCTCTGCTTGATTCCATTCTCCCCATAGATCTGTTTTTGTGGTAGAATGTGATTTTTTTTGGGGGGGGGGAGTAGGAATGTTTGTACAAATTGTTCCTACTATACCATTTGAATGAATACCTTTGGTAAAAAGCTAATTAGGCCACTTGCTGATTGTTAATGGGAAACACACCTATGGGGGCTTGTGAGCAACAGTATTAAAAAATGAGTCTTATGTCGGGGCCTGTGAATGACAAGGCTAGAAACCAAGCCCTTCATGTTCATGTGAATATGCTTGTGGAAAGCTCTTATATTACTGAAAGCTAGAAGGAACCTTAGACATCATTGAGGCCAAACCCCTAATTTTGCAGAGAAGAAAACTAAATACAAAGACAGGAAGGGGATTGCCCAAGGTGATAGAGCTCATAAGTAGCTGGGCCAGCCTGCAAGGTCCTCTGCCTCCAAATTCAGTGCTGTTTTCTATTATACCACAAGACATTATCCTCACAAACAACAAGGTAGAGAAAGTGGTATTATCCCCATTTTACAGATGATAACTAAGGCCCACAAATGGAAAGTGACTTGCTCATGAGTATGTATCTAGGAACCATCATAATTGGAGATTTCCCAACTTAGAACCCTGAGAGTGAATAGAAGCTACCCTCTGAGGACCCTGCCTACCAGTGTGTGTGTGGGGGGGGGAACTACAAAGTACACCATGGTGTCACTTTCTACATTAGAGCCTTCCTGATTAACCACACACACACACACACACACACACACACACACACACACATTGTTAATGCCCTTTCTAAAGTAATTCTAAGAGGATTTTCTTACCGGGATCTAAGGATGTACTAGTAAATGTTTAACAACTGGCTCTCTGGAGATAAAAAGAGTACATATGACACATTTTTAATTTAATATGAACTATCAATATTTTCACCATCACTTTTCTAAGTCTAGACAATCAACAAAGCAATAAATCAAGTCCTGAGGTGTAGCATTTGCCAATTTCTAAGGTGTAAGTACTCACACTGAAAATTTAACAATTGGCTTTGTAAAGCCAGTTTGAGCTAGCTCCAGCACACTCCAGCCAGCATCCCTCCACTGATGAAATCATAGGATAACTGAAGTCCAGACATCTGTTGGATATTATCCAGGTCTCTGCAGTAATCAAAGTTGCCAAGATTTGACTATTGTAACTTCCATTTTTTCACCACCCCACCCATTCATTTCTCAGCCCCTTACAGCCAGGCTTATGATCCTGCACCACTATTGAATCTATGATCTCCAACATTATCAATTACCTCTTGATGGCTAAATCCACTGTCCCCTTTTCAGTCTTTTCTGCAGCTTTTGACACTGTTAATAACCCTTTCTTCCCATATACTTTTTCTTTCTGTTTCTAGTGCCATCTCTAATCCAAACCCTATAGTTTCCAAAATAATGTGTATATGTATTAATATATGTGTGAAAAGACCTTGAAATCTAAGAAGGACCTTAGAGATATTCTAATCCAAACCTTTCATTTTACAGAAAAAGAAATTGGGGCCAGAGAGGTGTTCGTAATAGTAAATCATTTGGGGGCATTAGTCAGACTAGAAAGCCTTTGAAATCCCACTGAGAAATTCTATAATTATCTTAGTGACCCTTCCCTTCCCATATAGATTGCTTTTGTATTTCATAGAATCTCAAAGTTGGAAAAGTGTACTAAAACCCCCAGATCTTTTTCAGGTGAATTGTTATCTAGCCGTGTCTCCTCCATCTTGTACTCACAAAGTTGATTTTGTGAACCCATATAAGATTTAACATTTATCCCCATTAAATTCCATCTTATGAAATTCACTCCAGTGCCCTAGCCTATTATGCTCTTTCTGAATCCTGTCATCAGTGTATTAGATTCTAGCTTTGTGTCTCTCATAAGTGATTTTAATAAGCACGCCTTCTGTACCTTTATACAAGTCATTTATAAAAATATTAAGCAGCAAAAGACCGAGGTTTGATCCATGGAGCACTATATTAGAGATGACCTTCCAATTTGGCATTGGTCCATTAATAATTATTCTCTGGGCACAGCCAGTAAACCAATTCCAAACCTATCTATCACATAGCCCAGTGGTTTCCAAGGATTTTTGTTACATGGACCCCTTTCAACCAAAAAAATGTATTGTAAACTTCTAGAGTAATTGAACATACTACTGTGTAATGAGTTACTGCTTAAGGAGTCATGAAATAATTTCTAGTATAAACCCCTCGGACTGTTTCATGCCCCTACTAGGTTTATAAACTGTTAAGAGGGAACCACTGAATTCTAACATATCTCTCCATCTTTTCCACAAGAATAGCATGATAGATGTCACTAAAAAATGACATGAACTTTCTCTACTATATCTCCATGTAAGGATGGGGTGAAAATCACACAGATTCCCCTTTAGCCCTGATACATTTGTCAGGTATGAACACATCTCAATCAATCAAAGACTTTATACCAAGTGTGGAAAAGTGCTTAAAGCTGTTGTGATGTTGTACAGGGAATCTGTTCTAGTTGGGTGAGGGACTATGGAAACAAACAGAGACCTAGTTCAGAATCTGGAAGAGAAGAGAAGAGAAGAGAAGAGAGGAGAGGAGAGGAAAGGAGAGGAGAGGAGAGGAGAGGAGAGGAGAGAAGTGTTCCATCACAATCCCCCAAAAAGATTTGATTGGGGATAAGGTGGGGGTCAGAGCCTTTGTCCTTGACCTCAGGGTCAATATCTTTCCCCCCTCTGCAAGAGGATCCTTTAAGGTGTGTGTGTGTGTGTGTGTGTGTTGGATTTTTTTGTACCAACAATGCTTACCATACCACTAAAAACTAACTTAGTTTGGTTGACTGACATCAACCGACAATCATAGCGGGAAGCACACTGCTGGAGGCTTTTGAGCATTAGAAAGGTAGCCCCAGCCCCTAGCATTAGCCCTAGAAACCTGAGGGGAGATGTAGTAGCCACACTCTGAGGATCCAACTCATTTGGGTGAGTGTGAGTTAGGTGGTGTTCTGGAGCCAGCTCAAACTGGCTCTCCAAAGCCAATTGTTAAATTTTCAGTCTAAGCATTTACACTTCAGGAATCAGTTTATGTTACAAATTAGGCTTTGACATATTGTTTTGTTAAATTTCTAGACTTGAGAAAGTCGTGGAAAAGAAGTTACAAATGCAGATTAAACTTAAAGGGGAATCTTATGTACATTTTTTGGGGTTCCCTATGGAGATCTGGTTGTTAAACATTTACCAGCACTCTCTGCCTACATACCAATCTAGTCAATCTGTCAAAAAAGAGAGGGAGGGAATTTACCTCCAAACTCAACATGGGAAAGAAAAAAAAAGGACAGGAACTCAGTGATAAATTTTAGATTCAAACCAAATTTCCCTGTCTCTAGAACCCTTAGCAACTAGAGATCTCAATTTATTTTCAAGGATTTCTAGCATCACATGCCTCCTGGGCAATGGTTCCTAGTCATTTCCCTTCTCTGAATGCATACTATATCCCTGCAAGAGGACCTTTTTGAAGGGTTCAGAGGATTTTGGATTTCCCTTCTTTTCTTTGAATTTCCCCCCTTTGTTTCTTAAGATCGTTAGCTGATTGAAGGCAGGCACTGTCTTATTATCAATTGTATCCTTAGCACTTAGCAGAGTGCCTGGCACATTGTAAGTGGATAACAAATCTTTATTGAATTGGGTCACATATTGCATGGACCCTGAGGAGACTGGAAACTCGCAGAGGGAGGGCAAGGACTGCCTGATTTTCAACTTCATACCTGCAGCCTGCAGCCCTTGGCTTTGTACATACTTCGTACGAGTTCATCCTTGTGTCATACAAGTACTCCAACTCCTTTCTTTTAAACATGAGCAAACTAAGGAAGTGAAATTATTTGTCCAGTGTTGTGTAACATCTCCAAGTGCTAGGCTGAGAGTCGGGTCCCACTCGGACAGTTACTAGCTACGGGTAAGTCTTGTGGCCTCTCTGCCCTTAGTTTCCCCATCTGTAAAAATAAAGGGCTTGTTCTGGGATGGCCTTTAAGAATTTCTTCCAGCTCAAAATCGACGGTCGTATGTACGAACCAGGCTGCCAACTAGAAACTCAGTCTACATCACCTTCCCTCTCTCGTCTTCCTTTCCCACTTCCGCCTCTTCCTTTCACTTCTCATTGCCCTAATCTCCCTCCAAAGCAAAGCATGGGAAAAAGAGGAAGACAGTGGGGAGTGAACTCAGAAAGACCAGGGAATGTACAGCCCCAACCTAGGGGAAGGCAGACAGACTGTTTTCCCTCCTGTGTCTTCCCATGTGTCCGGCTTTTGCCGGAGGAGCAGATGATGAATGGGACCCAAAGGAGGGGTCACTGGCTCCTGGAGCAGTTGTGTATTTGGGGAAGGAGGGCCAGGTGGGGCGTCCTTTGAGCATTTCTCTGGTGTCTGATGCTCTGGGGCTCAGCCTTGCAGTCAGTGGGTGTTATTTGGGTTACTAAGGACACACAGTTTAGGACATAAGTGCCCTTTGAGAGAAGCTGAGCCCTCTGCCTTCGGGGACGGAGTGAGGTGCCCCATCAGCTCTCCCCCCTCCCATCTCTCAACCTGCTGGGCCTCTGGGATAGGAAGAGAGGAGGTTTGGTGGTCCTGCACAAGAGCCCAGTGGGGGGGCTGGGGGGAGAGAGGAAAGGGGTCTTGGGGTCTGGGTTCAGAGCAAGGTTAGCCAAATAGCGGATAAATTAAGCGAGGGAAACAGACAGCTCCCCTCTCTGTGAACTTTTCACCCAGCTAACCTGATTCTCACCCTGCTCTCAGGTGGAGTCTGTTCCCACCCATTCAGTGACTGTCACCTTTCTTAGCTGTCACCGTGCCTCTGCATCTTCTCACACCCCAGCACCCAAAGGAGGTAGGTGCAGAGAGGATGGGGGCAGGGACCGGGAAAATCAGAGTCAGGCCAGGAAGAGGGGACTGAGTGCCTCAGGGAGGCATACAGCAAATTGCAAAAATGTCCCCAGACTTAATTTCAATCCAACAAGCATTATCAAGTGCCTACGTACACAAAGGCAAAAATGAAACAATTCTTTTCCTTGAAGAGTTTCCATTCTCTAGGCAGGACACAACATGGGTGTACATGGATCAACATATAATATGCATAAAGCTAACACAAAGTTATTTCGAAGAGGGGGAAGCTCTACCAGTGTGGAATCAGGGAAGGCTTCCTGTAGGAGGTGATGGCAGCTGCTCTCAAACCCTAAAGGGAATGGAAAATGGAACAGTAGAAAAAACTCTGACTCTGGGGTCAGAGGTTTTGTTTCAATTCCCCTCTCTGAGCCATACAATCTATATGAACTTGGGCCAGTCACTTACAGTCCCTCACCCTCAGTTTCCTCATTTAATGAGGAGGTCGGACTCCCCCATTGGATGGGGATAGTCCCTGGGATTCCTTCTCTCTCTAGATCTATGTTTTAGCCTGTGAAACAAAGCCTCTGTTTTATTTCTTTTTATTCACTAGCAGAGGCATTGTGGGATAGTGGAAAGAACACTGGATTTGGACTTAGGGAAGATCCAAGTTCGAATCCCACCTGTGACCATTCCCAGCTGTGTGACCTTGTCAAGTCACTGGAACTCTCTGAACCTCTGTTTTCTCATTTGCAAAATAAGATTACCAATACACACCCTTCCTACCTCATTAAGTTTTTGTGAAGATTAAAGGAATTGATGTATAGAAAGCAGCGGCATTCAAAGGGTAGTCAGTGGCTCATGGGCCTCTAGTGACACTGGGCATGCAGGGAATTGTGTGGAATCTAGACGTGCCCTTGCTCAAGTCTCCTGCTAATTGTGTGAAACTTACCATGATTCCTCATGAATGAGCAAGAGTCTGCCTGTGCAGGGAGCAAAAGAAAAAAAGTTGAGAACCTTTGATAAAAATAGCAAGCCTGAAATGCCACATTCATGGGAGGTGATGATATTATTATTATTATTATTATCATTATTATTTACTGCACTCTATGCCTACTATCCTTTACATTCACTTAACACCTACTCTATCCCTAGACTAGACATCCATGATTTTTCCTAGAGAAAGTTCTGGGCTAACAACTCCAGAATACAGAGCTGGATTCCTCCATCCGAGGAGCAGTACAATCCATGAGCAAGTCTCTCTCTCTCTCTCTCTCTCTCTCTCTCTCTCTCTCTCTCTCTCTCTCTCTCTCTCTCTCCCCTCTCTTCTCTTCTTGTTTCTCTCTCTCTCTTTCTCTCTCTCCCCACCTCTCTCTTCTCTCCTCCTTTCCCTTCTCCCCTCTCTCTTTCCCTCCTCCTCCTCTCTCTCTCCTTTCTTCTCTCTCTTTTCCTCCTCTTCCTCTCTTTCCTTTCTTCTCTTTTTCCTCTCTCTCCCTTTCTCTTTTTCCCTCCTCCTTTCTTTCCCTCTTCCTCTCTCTCTTTTCTTCTCTCTCTTTTCCTCCTCTTCTCTTTCCTTTCTTCTCTTTTTCCTCTCTCTCTCTCTCCCTTTCTCTTTCTCCCTCCCTCTCTCTTTTTTCCTCCTCTTCTCTCTCCTTTCTTCTTCTTTCTCCCCCTCTTCCTCTTTCTCTCTGTCTCTATCTCTATTCCTCTCATTCTCTCCCTCTCTCAGCATGTCTCACTGCTTTCCCTCTCAATGGCTCCCTATTCTCAATAATGAAGCACAGAAAGTCAGAAGCTGCTGTGATCAATCAAATTTTGGGAAGCAGAGCTATAAGGGAGGGGAGGGGTGTCAATGACCAGCCTAAACTGTAGGTCACACTAGAGCTGACTCATATTTAATATTATCATCTTGAACTCTTGGGGGTATGAACTCAGGGGGTATGTGTGGATATTCCCTCATCCATTACTAAAGTTTCAGTATCTTTTAAACAACTAAGCTCCGAGCCCCCAGCTTAGTTTATCAACTTTTATTTATTCAATAAATTGGAGAAACCCTTTTCTCATATGAAGTTGCTCACATCTATGTATTGAATCCCTTGATCTCCAAGGTTTAAATAAATACTATTGAATATGTAATTCATGAAAATGGTCATCTAATGGTGGGGAGGTGATACCCAGACTCAGCTACAGTCTTGTTTAATTCTTCCTTATGGCCAAGGACAGGTATTGATCAGAAAAGTGGTATCGTCTCTCTCCAGGGCACAGTTTTCCCCTCACTTGAACAGGAACCTTAGGTGATAAGACTCTTTGTTCGCTCAGATTTTAGGGAACCATATGTGGTCCATAAGCAGACCCAGTTCTAGAGTCTAGGGCAGAAATCTAGAGCACAAAAAAAGATAAAAATGAAATCATCCCTTGGGCCTTGTGAATATAGGTTTGACACCTTGAACTCAATAGATCAGAGTTGGCATCTACCATGGCTTGGGCAAAGTTGCTGCTACCAAAAATAAGACACCTATAAGAAGACACTAACACTTTGTGTGTGGAGCTGTGAATGTCCTGGAAAATAATTTGGAATTATATAAGAAAAGCCACTAGATTCTTCTTACCCTTTGGCCCAGCAGTTTTACTACTGGGCTTGTACCTTAGGGTGATTAATGACAGAGGAAAAGGTCCTGCATTCTATGTATTGGCATAGCCCTCTTTGGGTATCAAATTAACCTGGAAACAAAGTAGATGCTCATCAACTGGGGGCCAGCTGAACAAATTATGGGGATGGAATGAGATATTTTTGTGCAGCATAAGAAATGGTAACTCAAAGAAACACAAAAAGATATTTCAACTGATTCAGAGGGAAGCAAGTAGACTAAGGAAAAATTTAGACATAATGATTAGAAAAATGCAAATGAAAATAACAGTAAGAGGCAGCCAAACTCAGGATAATTGGGTTTAATTAATAATCTTGGCGCAGAAGATAAAATGAAACATATTTCCTTCCTATGGGGAGAGAGATGGAGGACTATGAATGTGAAGTGTTGAATATGTTATTAGAGGAGGTTGCTGTGTTAGGGTGTTTTGCTTAACTGTATTTCTGTATCCAAATGATGGTTCAGTGAGGGCTAGAGGAGGCTGATGGGAGGAAAGAACTATTGCAAAAAACCAAAGGCATCAATAAAACTTTTTAGGAGACTTCCAATTGGAGTCCATTGATGCTTCCTGGCATTTAAGATTGTGCCAGTGAACTTGAGTAGAGACCTCTGACAACAACAATCATTCAATCAATTACTCAAAAAGCACTGATTAAGCATCTGCCATGTGCCAAATGCTGAAAATACAAGTACAAAAAATTAATCTGCACTCACAAGGAACTTATCTTTGAATGGGTCAGACAGCAAGTACATTAAAAAAAATAGATTGTATATATATATATATATATATATATATATACACAGAAGGAAGAAAGGAAACAAGTATTTATTAAGTACCAACTGTATGCTGAACACTGCTAAGCACTGGAGATACAAATACAAGCAAAAAGAAAGACAGTATCTGGCCTCAAGGAGCTTGCATTCCAATGGGAAAAGACAACACCTAAGAGTGAGTTGCATTTCTCTAATTACTAGGGATTTGGAGCATTTTTTTCATTTGGCTATTAATTACTTGGATTTCTTCCTTTGAAAATTACCTGTTTATATCTTTTGATGGTTTATCAGTTGAAGAATGGCTCTTGCTCTTATAAATTTGAATTGAATTGGAAATTAGACCTTTACCAGAGAAATTGGCCACAGAGATTATTTTCCTCCAGTTATCTGTTTCCTTTCCCTTTTTAACTGCATTGTTTATTTGTGCAAAAACTTTCTAATTGTATGTCATCAAGATTGTCCATTTTCCCTTCTGTGAGCTTCTTGGTTGATCATAAACTCTTTCACCATGCTAATGAAGATTTTTGAGGATGGAGAAGATTTGCATGTATTTGAAAGCAGTGGGGAAGGAACCGGGAGAAGGGTTGAAGATTAGAGGGAGGGGCAATATGACTGAGGTTGCAATCTATTAGAGAAGATGAGAAGAGATGGGATCTCTTGTAGAGGATATATTGGGGTTGACTTTGGCAAAAATCATCTATCATAGAGTTAGAGCTGAAGGGGTCTTAGAGATCATTGAGGTTGAGTGACGTGACCAGTCACATAGGGAGCATCTGAGCCTTGAACTCAGGTCTTCCTGACAGCCTCCTCAATTTACAGGTAAAGAAACAGATCAAGAGAACACTCCGCCTTACCAAAGTGCACACAGGTTCTAAGTGGCAGATGAAGGTTCAAATCCTGGTCCTTTCATTCCAAATCTAGTGATCTTTGTTAGACTGTAAATGAGAGCTCACATTTCTACAACACATTATGTCAAGTCAGGTCAACGTCAGCAAGAGTTTATTAAGTGACTACTGTGTGCCCAGGTACTGGTGCTTTCCTTGCAATAGCCCTGTGAGGTAGATGGTATATCATTGCTCCCATTTTAAAGATGAGAAAAGTAAGGCTTGGAGAGGACCTGAACCCAGCTCCTGACTCTTATCTCATGTGTCTTTCATTAACACCACATCACCTCTGCAGCTGTCCAAGCTCCTCACTCAAAATCTTCATAATCTAAGGGGCCTTTGTCCCAAACTAGATTGTCTACCATCGGCTATGTGTTCCATTCACCGAACTAAAGCTCTGGGTTAAAGGATTAAAGGACCTTAGAACTGGAAGAGACCCCAGCTCCTTCATTTTATAGATGAGGAAACCAAAACACATAGTAGGCACTTTGAAAATGTTGATTGATTGATTCCCCCCCACAATAATAATAGCATTTCTTTTGCACTTTACAGGCTCTAAACACTTTACATATCCTATCTCATTTGAGCCTCACACTAACTCTGTGAGTTTATTTTACAGATGAGGAAATTGAGGATGAGAGAGGTAAAAAGACCAGCCTACAATCTTACAATGAGTAAGTGTCAGGGGAGAATTTGAACTCTTTCTTAACCACATGAAGCACCTGGCCCTCCATGCCTCCTAGCTGGCTCCCAGTAGAATGGAAACTCCTCTTTGAGGGGTGGGGTTGCTGCATTTCTGCTTTGTATCCCTAGTGTCCCGCCCAGTGCCTGGCTTATGGAAAGTGCTTAGGACATGCTTACTGATCCATACTGTGCCCAGGGGCACACAGAGGACCATCTATCTCATTGGATCTTCAGTGGTAGAGCAGGGATTGGAACCCAGGTCTTCTCACCCCAAAGTCTAGCACTATGCCCTAATTCCTTGGAAAGACCTGGTACCTGGCCCCAGATTGCATCCTTAATGGGAACCTGCAAAGAGAAGGCAAGAGGGATTAGTAAGAGAACAGGATTTGGAGCTGGAAGGGACCTTCTGAATCCCCTTACAACCAAACCCCAACCTGCCTTTCCATCCTCATTGGATATTACTCACCCTCCTACACTTAGCAATCCAGCCCAACTATCCTTGTGTTCCTCACAAATGACGCTCTATCTCCCCTCTCCGAGACTTTGCATTGGCCTTCCCTGATGCCTTCAATGCCATCCCCACTCACCTTTGCCTCATAGGGTCCTTCTCTTCCTTTAAGATGCACTAACACACCATTTTCTACAGGAAACTTTCATTGATTTCCCCAACTGCTAGTGACCTTTTTCACCAACTGCCTCATATTTAACTATATTTATTTGGGTTTATTAACTTTATATTTACACCATATATATCTTAAACATCTTTGTTGTCCCTCCCATTAGGATGTAAGCTCCTTGGGATTAGGAATTGTTTCATTCTTTGTCCTCGTCAAAACAGTGTCTAGCACACAGTTGGTGCTTAATAAAACTTAGGGCAGCAGAGTCAGGAAGACCTGAATTCAAATCTGACCCCAAATACTTACTAGCTGTGTCACTTCACCCTGTTTGCCTCAGTTTCCTCATCTGTCAAATGAGCTGGGGAAGGAAATGGCAAAGCACTCCAGGATCTTTGCCAAGAAAACCCCAAATGGAATCATGAAGAGTTAAACACAACTGAAAGTACTGAACAATAAATACTTATCGACTGATTGACTTTAGAAGGGATCTAGTTCAACCCCCTCAATTTATGGAAGAAGAAACTGAGGCTACAAGAAATGAAGTGACTTGTCTAAAGTTATACAGGTAGTGTCTATTTGAACCAAGCTCCCTCAATTCCAAATCTAGGGCTCTTTCCTTCATATCACACTGCCTCAAGAGGGTTCAGTGGCTTGGTATAACCTATTCCCCCATCCTGGAAAAACATTTCAAAGGGTATGTCAGGTTCTGAAGGCCAGCTGGACTCTTGGGGCTCTGTTCCTAGCCCTGATACTTTCTCTGACCTTCCTAGGCCTCTCTCCCCCCCACCCATGAACGGAGTTCATTAAGAGGTTAAATCGCCTTGGAGCTTGGACTCATTCCTTCCCTTCCTTGGAGTCCTTTGCCCTCCAGACACAGCTCAGGGAGGCCAGTTCCTTCCTGCACCTCCTAGAGCAGAATGATTGATTTTACATGCAGCTTTCTCAGCCCTCTCCCCTTCCTTGCTCCCTGCCCCTGGAGAATACTTCTATTCTTGGGGGAAGGTGATTCAGTCCCAGGGAAATCCTCCCCCCTCCAGCCCCCTTCAGATAGATACCCTGAATCATCCTCAGGGAGTGGGGGCCAGGGGGCAGAAAGCACTGGATATGGGGCTTTTGGGCTTTGAATTCTGAACTTCTTTCACACTGGAGCCAATCAGAGGACTCTTTGGATCCTGGTCTCCTCCTTAGAATCATCAGCCTAAATCACAGATTTAAGATTAGATTAGAGACCTTTGACATTATCTAGTTCTGCTCATTTTGCATGGATCCTGTATGTACTTATGTAAGGGGGAGGTTTGGCTAATTAATATTTATCTAACCAGGTCACTCTTTCTCTCCTTAAAGTGATAAGATGCTCTAAGAAGTGCCTTGTAGAGTAAATGTTGATCAACCCACCCTCACACACAAATACATGCTGTTACCTCCATTAGAATGTAGGCTCCTTGAGGGCAGGAATTATCTCATTGTCTTATATTTGTATTCCTATGTCCCAGTAGGTACAGATCCATTTATTGACTATTCCTGAATTTAGCCATAACTAAGGCCCAGAGAAGGATAGACACTTGGCCAAAGTCACGTAGCTAGTGAGCAGCCAAGCTCAGCAATCAGACTGGACACCCAGTTCCCTTTCCACTCCCATGGTGCTTTGCTCAGAGCTCTAGTGTCCTCAGTCCTAGAAGAACATCCATCTGTCCCTGGAAATTAAGCAGAATACGGGCTTTGGGGGAGATCCTAGTAACGAGTCCACACCTAAATTGTCTTCGAAGACAATTTGAAGTTGGTATTTAATGAGCTGAAGAGCATGAGAAAAAGGAGTCTGGCCTTTTCTATTAGAAGCCAGAGTCCACCAGGGCTACACCTTTCCCAGACTTACAACATCAGGGTTCTTGCTTCCATCTGCAAGTGAAAGAGAAAGTCAGGTGACTCTTTGCAGAGGAAACTGAGACCTCCACAATGTAGCAAACTATACGCCCTACTGTGTGCAGAGTCCCATTAATTAAAATCAAACGTCTACTGTTTGTAGAGGTCTATTGCGGACGCTGCAAAATTTAGATCCTTCCATTCAACAAGCATTTATTAAGTGCCTACTGTGTGCAAGATACTTGCTGCCTTCACTTCAGTAAAGAGCATCCAATCCAGCATTTATTAAGTGCCTACTGTTTGCAGAA
Organism: Vombatus ursinus; assembly: GCF_900497805.2. Lineage (NCBI taxonomy): Eukaryota > Metazoa > Chordata > Mammalia > Diprotodontia > Vombatidae > Vombatus > Vombatus ursinus. The sequence continues at coordinate 3,813,581 of NW_020954710.1, forward strand.
GTCTCCTGGATTATGTGTCAAAGTTTAGATCATTCAATCCAGCAAGCATTTATTAAGTGCCTACTATGCACTAGGTGCTGTGCATAAATGTAGAGACGGAAGAGTCACAAGGGATCATTGAGCTCTCTGCTCTCTTCCTGCTCATTTTACAGGAGAGGAAACTTAGGCCCATTGAGGTTAGATAGCATTCCTCAGTCATACATGAAGCAAGTAGCTTCATTGGGAGTTAAACCCAGGTCGTCAGACTCTAAATCCAGCACTTTTTCTACCAATATCTGTGTGGAGGGGCTCTGCCGTGCTGGGCCTTGCTATTCTAATAAGTTATGGGTGTGGCAGAGAAAGGGGGTTTTGGATACAAATTCTTCCTCCAAGACTCCCTCCTTGGGGTCCTGGGCAAGTCACTTTCACCCCTCTGAGCCTCAGTTTGCCTCATCTGTTAAATGGGATTAATTACTGTAGTATCTTCCCTCCAGGGCAGTTGGGAGGCCCAGATGAAGTGATATATTTAAAGTGCTTTGCCAACTTTAAAGAGCTATAAAAATGTCAGTGCCCATTCTTGATAATCATTCGATCATAGGTTTTAGAGCTGGAAGAGACGTTAGAGGTCATTTGGTCAATGCTTTCACTTTACAGATGAGGAAACTGAGGCCCGGAAGGTTGACCAATTTGTCCAAGGTTACATGGGTAGTTAAATGGTCAAGCTGCGGGATTTGAGCCCCAGGCTGCAGACTCCAAATCCAGGTTTCTTTCCTCTTCACCAACACTGCTCAAAGTCAACCAAGGAATAGGTGCGAAGGAATCACGGCCGATGATCACAGGTTCTCGAACTGTGGCTCTCTGCCTCTCTGGGCATCTGGCCTTCACCAGAGTTGGGCTGGGGAGCCCTCCCTCTCATCCCCGCTGCCCAGTCCTTTGGCCTCACCTCCTTGCGCCCCATCTGTCCCCCCCAGCCCCAGTCCCAGCCCCCTGTAGCTGTTCGTCATGCTGGAGGCCGGAGCTTTGGCGAGTGGCGGCGGGCTGGCAGCAGCCAAGGGCGGCCAGCGAGGCCGGCGAAGCCTTTGTCTCGTGCTGACAGACCGATCCTGTTACAACACACTTTAGCTGCCAACCTTCGGCAGCCCCTCAATCCATCACGGTGGGAGGAGGCTCCTCGGCCCTGCCGCGCAGGCTGGGCTGTTGTTTTAGTCTTCCCCGGACTGTGAGATAAACGGGGCATGAACTGGCCCCCTGGCAGGGGGTCAGCCCCTCGTGCCCTCATTAAAATGCCAATCAAAAAGAGTTATGAAGCCCCACTCCTCCTCTGGCTGTTGCCTCCTGCAGCCCCGAGGGTGGGGGGCTTCCTGGGGCCCCTAGCGTGGGAGGGGCCAGAGAGGGACCTTCCTACCCACCCCCCTTCAGCATGAGCGCCCTCCTAAGTGTCGCCCTAATTGAATGCCGGCCTTCTTTCTCCTTTAGGATTCTGGATGAGGCTCTGCCTCCAGACGGTCCTAGGTTTGAGCTGGAAAGTTCTTTGAGGTCATCTAGCCCTTTCCTTCCTTCCTTCTTTCCTTCCTTCCTTCCTTTATTCAAGGAGCATTTATTAAGTGTCTACTATGTTCCAGGCACGGGAGTTACAAATAGAAAAACGAGAACTATTCTTGCCTTGCAGGAGTTTCCATTGCAAAGACATGTACACAGAAGCAAATCAAAATTTAAATACACACACACACACACACACACACACACACACACACACACACACACACATACATACACATAGATTTTTGCATCTCCTTGGCTCACTGTTCCTCTGGACCTCTTCAAGCCTGTTCCAGACTCAGTATTTCCCAAGGCATGCCAAGGAACATCCTCCTTCCCATCCTCCTTCCCCAGGCTATGGTCTTGTCAGAGGGAAGGGTGTGCTCCACCTACACTAGGTGATGATGATGATAGCTAGCATTTATATAACACAATGTGCCAGGCATTGTGCCAAGCACTTTAAAATTGTTATCTCATTGGAACTTTGCAGCAACCCTGGGATGTAGATGCTATTATTATCCTCATTTTACAGATGAGGAAACTGAGGTAAACAGAGGTGAAATGACTTGCCCAGGGTCACACAACTGGTAAGTGTGTGAGGCCAGGTTTGAACTCAGGCCTTCCTGACTCTAGGCCCAGCGCTCTGTCCACTGCTGCTACATACAATGTCCCCCAAGCATAGATCTTGCTCTACAGACGTGTCCTTTGAAAGAGTGTAGTACTCAAATTCCTCTCCATGTTTAGCAGGGGTACTAAGGAGCTGACAGCCTCAGCACCCACCACTCACACCACATGGCTTCTGCTCCTCAGCCCCGAAACACACAGATACAAAGTCACAGACTTGGACGCTTGGAAGGAACTTCAGTGACCACACAGTCCAAGATGTCCATGTTGAGTCCAAGAAGACGTTGACGTCAAAAGAAAATCCACACTATTATATCCCCAACAAGTGGTCGTTTAGTCTCTCCTTGAAGACCTCCACGGATGGGGAACTCACTACTTTCCCACACAGCCCATCCCACTTGTGGATGGCTCTAATCATTAAGATTTTTCCCCCTGACATCTAATCTAAATGTACGTCTATGTAGCATTCCCTTATTACTCCTAGTTTTGCCCTCTGAACCCAAGCAGAACAAGGCTAGTCCCTCTGTCCTAATGGCCCTTCAGATAAACAGGATTCCTGGGATCATAGATCTAAGGGTAGAAAGCTCCTCAGAAGCCACCTCCCCCAATTCCTTCATTTTACAGATGAGGAAACTGAGGCCCAGGGGAACTAAGTTATTTGCTTGCAATCACACAGGTACAAAGTATCAGAAGTGATATTTGAACCCAGTTGCTCTCAAGCTATGGAAAGTGAGTCAATGAAGAAGTATTTATTAAGCACCTGCTATGTGCCAAGTATTGTGCTAAGGGCTAGGAATACAAATAGAGGCAAAAATAAGCTCACAGTCTAATGATGGAAACAACATGCAAATAACTGCACATACAAGATATGTGGAGTGTGACTTGCAGGGGACAGGGAGCTGGGAAAGGCTTCTTGCAGAAGGTGGGATTTGGGCTGGGTATCGAAGGAATCCAGGAAATCCAGGAGGTAGAGGTGAGGAGGGAGAGAGTTTCAGGCATGAGGGACAGCCAAAGAAAAGGCATTAAGTGAAGAGATGTAGGGTTTCATGAGAGGAATAGCACAGAGGCCAATGTCATCAGATCTTTGGGTAACACATAGAGTAGAATAATGTATAAGAAGACTGAAAAGGGAGGAAGGGGCCAGGTTGTGAAAAATTTTAAATGTCAAACAGAAGATTTCATATTGAATCTGGAAGTGACAGGGAGAATTGATTTGGCAGCTGGTGTGGGCAGAGACTTTGCGCCATGGAAACCAATGAGGAGGCTATTGAAATAGAGGTAATGAAAGCTGGCACTAGGGTAGTGACTGTATAAATGGAGATAAGGGGATGAAGAACGTTGTCAGGATTAAAAAGAACCCAATAAAATTTGCTAACAGATTAGATATGGGGCATGAGTGTAAGTGAGGAGTCAAGGATGACACAGAGCATGAGCTGGGGTGAGTGAGAAGATGTTGATGTCCTCAGAAAGAATAGAGAAGTTTGGAAGACAGGAGAGTTTGCGGGAAAAGAGGATTTCTGGCTTTTTTGAGCTTGAGATGTTTATGGGACATCCAATTTGACATATCCAGTAGTTAGACTAGAACTCAGGAGACTTAGGGCCAGATATATAGATCTGGGAATAATTAGCATATAAATGATAATTGAATGAATTCATGAGATCACCAAGCAAAAGAGTATGGAGGGAGAAGAAAAGAGGGCCCAGGGCAGAATCTTGGGAGGAACCCACAGTGAGTGGGCATGACCTGGATGAAGATTCAGCAAATGAGACAGGAACGGTCAGATAGGTAGGAGAAGAACCAGGAGAGAGAGAAGCAAGAAGGTGTTCCACAGCACCAAAGGCTGCAGAGAGGTCAAGAAGGATGAGAATTGAGAACAGGCCACTGGATTTGTCAATGAAGAGATCATTAGCGACTCCGGAGAAAACAGGGTCAGTGGAATAATAAGGTCAGAAGACAGATTGTAAGGGGATAAGAAGACAGTGAGAGGGGAGAAAGTGAAGGCGCCTTTTGTAGATGGCCTTTCTGAATTTAGTTATAAAGGGCAGAAAAAGGAGACCCAAAAAATACTGAAGAAAATAACACCTTAAAAAATAACCTAACCCAAATGGCAAAAGAGGTCCAAAAAGCCAACGAGGAGAAGAATGCCCTAAAAAGCAAAATTGGCCAAATGGAAAAGGAAGTCCAAAAGATTACTGAAGAAAATACTTCCTTAAAAATTAGAATGGAGAAATTGGAAACTAGGGACAATTTGAGAAATCAAGGCACAGTAACACTAATCCAAAGGAATGAAAATATAGAAGACAATGTGACATATCTCATTGGAAAAACAATTGACCTAGAAAATAGATCCAGAAGAGAGAACTTAAAAATTATTGGACTACCTGAAAGCCATGATCAAAAAAAGAGCCTAGACATCATCTTTCAAGAAATTATCAAGGAAAACTGCCTTGATATTTTAGAACCAGAGGGCAAAATAGAAATTGAAAGAATCCATCAATCACCTCCTGAAAGAGATCCCCAAAGGAAAACTCCTAGGAATGTTGTAGCCAAATTCCAGAATTCCCAGGTCAAGGAGAAGATATTGCAAGTAGCCAGAAGGAAACAATTCAAGTACTGTGGAAACACAATCAGGATAACACAAGATTTAGCAGCTTCTCCATTAAGGGTCCGGAGGGCATGGAGTATGATATTCCAGAGGGCAAAGGAGTTAGGACTACAACCTAGAATCACCTACCCAGCAAAACTGAGAATAATCCTTCAGGGTAAAAAATGGTCATTCAATGAAACAGGGGACTTTCAAGCATTCCTGTGGAAAAGACCAGAGCTGAATAGAAAATTTGACCTTCAAATACAAGACTCAAGTGAAACATGGAAGAGGTAAACAGGAAAGAGAAATCATAAGAGACTTACTAAGGTTGAACTGTTTACATTCCTGCATGGAAAGATGATATTTGTAACTCATGAGTCCTTTGTCAGTATTAGGGTAGTGGGAGGGAAAAAATTATATGTATGTATGTATGGATAGATAGATAGATAGATAGATAGATAGATAGATAGATAGATAGATAGATAGATAGATAGATAGATGGCACAGGGTGAGTTGAAGATGAAGGAGTGATATCTGGAAAATAAAATTAAGGGGTGAAAGAGGATTATACTGGGAGAAGGAGAAAGGGAGAAGTAGAATGAGGTAAAATATCTCACATGAAACAGACAAGAAAACATTTTTACAGTGGAGGGGAAAAGGGGGAAGGTGAGAGGGAATGAATGAATCTTATTCTCATAGGATTTGGCTTAAGGAGGGAATAACGTACACAATGGGGTATGGAAATCTATCTTATGCTACAGGAAAATAAAGGGGGAAAGGGACAAGAGAGGGGAGGGCAGATTGGGGAAGGGGATAATCAGAAGCAAACACTTCTGAGGAGGGACAGGGTCAAAAGAGAGAATAAAATAAATGGGGGGTAGGATAGGATGAAGGGAAATATACTTAGTTTTTCACAGCATGTCTACTGTGGAAGTGTTTTGCATGACTACACATGTATAACCTGTATCGAGTTGTTTGCCTTTTCAATGAGGGTGGGTGGGGAGGGAGGAAGGGAGAAAATTTGTAACCCAAAGTTTTAAAAACACACGTTAAAAATAAAAAAATAAAAAAATTATAAAAAAAAAATAAAGGGCAGAAAAGATGTAGGATGATAGCAGGAATGGAAGGACCAAGTGAGGGTTTTTTCAGGATCAGAGAGACATGGGCATGTTTGTAGGCAGTAAAGAAGGAGCCAGTAGAGAGGGAGAGATTAAAAAGAAACGAAAGAGTCGGGGATGACAGGATGAAATGGAATCCCTTGAACAGGTAGAGGTTAACCTTGGCAAGGAGTAAGGCCACTTCATCATGGCAGACAGGAAAGGAATGGGACTACTTGTGCAGATAGAGGAGTTTGTTTTGGCAAGGAGAAGGGCCACCTCTACATGCTAGACACGGGTGAAGGAGATAGCAGGTAAGACATCTGAGTGCTATGAGATGGGGGGAATTGGAGAAGACAAGATGGAGCTCTTGTTGGGGGCCCTTGGAAGACCAGTCCTTGTCAAAGGACTTTTCTAGTTGGATCATGATGATATACTATGTTGGGGCTGGGTCCATTTGTACAAATGCATGCTGTCATTTCTTTTAGAGGCCCCTGTTCTTAGCTTGTCTCCTGTCTTCCAAGTTGCTAGTACCTTTCCCTCTAAAGTTATTTTTCATCTATTCTGTTTCCATCTTTGTCTCTCTCCATATCCACTCACATACAAGTTGTCTCACCCATTAGGATGTGAGCTCCTTGAGGACAGGGACTATTTTTGTTTTTTCTTTTGTATACCTGGTATTTAGAATAGTGCCTGACGCATAGTAAGAGCTTAAATGCTCATTGATTGATGATTCAGCAAAAGCATCGTGGAAGATAAAAAGACAAAGAAGACTAGTCCTCCCCCTTGAGATGGGACATTTTGGTAGCGGAATGAGACAGGACTCACAACTCTAGTACAAAATCTGGCCAAGTAATTCCCCTGCTTAAAAAAGTTCCAGTGACTCCTTATGCCTCTAGGATTCAGTCCACACTTGTCTCTTTGGGATTAAAAGCCCTTCACAATCCTACTTCCTACCACCTTCTCAGACCCATTTCCCATCACTCCCCTTCATTTACTCTGTGGTGGAGTCTAACTGATCTACACTAGCTGTTCTCCAAACTGGGAGTGAGTATTTCTGTCGGGCAGAGATCAAGGAAGACTTTGGGAGGTGGGGAGGGTGGCATCTATGCTGTATGATAAATAATGGGTAAGATTTCATCGGGCAGAGATTGGGGAGGAAGGAGGGCTATTGTGCAGGGGTAATGGGTGTGTAACGGTTCAGATTCTGCCTTAGACACTGATTATCAGCGTGACCCTGAGCAAGGCATTTACCTTCTCTCAAGCCTTGGTTTCATCACCTGTAAAAGGGGGACAATAACACCTACTTTACAGGCACGTTACTAGGATCCAGTGGGATGACATACAAGTATTGTAAAGCACTGTACAAACGCTATTATTGTTGCCTCATTGGTAAAAAGAAAAGGGCGGCCCAGAGGGATGATTTAAGGACAGTACTAGATGTTTTAATGGAGTCACTGGGAGAATGATGTTATAAAAGGGAAGTCTGGAGGAACTGGCCAAAGATGGTTCAAGTTTCAGCAGCTAGGTGGTGCAGTGGTTAGAGCACCAGGCCAGGAGGCAGGAAGCCTCAGACACTAGCCGTGTGACCCTGGGCAAGTCACTTAATCTTTTCCTGCCTTAGTTTCCTAAAATTAGCTGGAGAAGGAAATGGCAAAACACTCCAGCGTCTGCCCAAAAACCTCCAAAAATGGGTCTTGCAGAGTTGGATACAACTGAAAATGACTGAACAACAAAACAATGCAACATGGTGTAGTGGTTAGATCACTATACTAAGTCAGGAAAACCTGGACGAGAATCGCACCTTTGACACACACGAGTCTGTAAAATGAGAGGGTCAGACCAGACGGCATCTGAAGTACCTCTGACTCTGGCTCTTTGATCCAAGGTTTTGTTCTCAGACACGGTGTACAAAATGCTTTGCAGACCCTAAGACCTGCCTGGAGGTCTGCTGTTTAATGGCCCCAGACCTTCTGAGAGCCCTGTGCTGCTCGGGTATGGGCAGGCACCAGGCCAGGCTGTTTGCTGTCTTGGGGGAATGCAGGGTCCCAGCCGGCCGGCCTGGGGCGCTGATAGCCTTCGCTCTGCCGTCCTCCTTCTCTGTGCTTCTTCTGGGGAAAACGGGCAGTGACATTTCTGTGAGTCAGTCGAGGCTCCACCTGCTCCCTGGTGCTCCCTGATGGTGGCAGGGAGAGGAGACTCGGAGCTTCCCCAAATATGCCAGGCCTTGGCTTTGGAATGTCCTGTGTGCACAAGTGGAGCTGACCTGGCAATACCCAGGTGCGCTGAGGGTCGTCCTCTCTCATCAGGGCTCAGACCAGGCTGGGGGATGGGGGAGGGGTGAGAAGTCAAAAAAGGAGGCAGCTCCCTGTTGTGGCCTAAGGGCAGACTTTGGAGAGGGCTTGGGTTCAAATCCCAACTGTCATTTGAACACTTTGGTGATCTTGGGTGAGTCACTGTATACCAATCCTGGCCTGGAATTTCTCATGGTAAAATGAGGGGTTGAAACAATTCCAAAGGACTCATGATGAAACATGCTACCCACCTCCAGGTAGAGAGCTTCTTATCTTTTCTCTTCCTTCCTTCCTTTTTTCATTCATTCTTTCTTTTTTTCTTCTTTTTTGTCTTTCCTTTTTCCTTTCTGCCTCCCTTCCTTTCTTTTGTCTTTACTTCTTCCCTCATCTTTCCCCCTTCTTCATCTTTCTCTCCCTCCCTTCCTTTTTTGTCTTCCTTCCTGCTTTCCTTCCTTTTTGTCTTTCCTTCTTTCTTCTTTTCCTCTCTCCTTCTTTCCCTCCTTTTTGTCCTCTTTTTCTTTCCTTTGTTTTTCCTTCCTTCCTTTTTCTTTTGTCTTTCCTTCTTCATCTTTTCCTCCCTCCTTTCCTTCTTTCCTTCCTTCTTTTCTCCTTCCATCCCTCCCTTCTTTCCCATGGCTAATGTGGGAATTTGTTTTGCAACACTATATATATATATTAGTGATTTTTTTTTTTTGCCTTCTCAATGGGTGGAGAAGGGGGAGGAGCGAAGGAGAGAAAGAATTCAAAATTCCAGATCCAGGATCCTATGATCTGTGACTAGGTCTCAATGGATAACTGACAGATGACTGCAGGCTTTGGAGCTCAGAAGTCAAGATGGTGCTTAGAGACATCAACACCATGATTGAGATTTGTCCTTTTCCTTCAGACATGGCCCTGGGAGCTGTTTCTGAACCTCCCCTCTTCCTCTTTTTCTTTCTTTTCTTTGTCTTCCTTCCTCTCTCCTTCTGAGAGCTGACTGCAAGATTTGGCACTCAGAAGTCAAGATGGCGCTTAGAGACACCAACACCAAGATTGAGATTTGTCCTTTTCCTCCAGACCTGGCCCTGGGAGCTGCTTCTGAGCCTCCCTTCTTCCTCTGGGGGTGGGGAGACATCTGCCTGTGACTGCCATTGTTCCAGCTGGTCTCTGTCCTTGGGGTGACCTATACATTTCTCCCTAATTCAAAAAGAACATCTAGACTGTTTACTTCTCCCATGACCTCTTTCTGCTTTCAAGTCTGATGAGAATGAGTGCTAGGAGGTGTGAGGTTATTATTGCCCCTGGGAACTATTTACACTGGGCAACCAACCACCTGTGCCTCTGGCCTGACCCATATGAAGAAGGGCAGATTGGACGGCCCAGCCTGGCCCCGACTCGGGGAAGGAGCTCTGCTGCCCGACATTCCGTTCTAAATCCTCTTCCCTCTCAACTCCTCGATTTAATTCGATGATTCCAGGCCTGGTTATCCAGGCTGCAGATGCCCAAGATCCCAGTCTTCTCTCTTCTGGTATAAAGGAAAGGACAGCCTATTTGAAGCTTAGAGGATTGTAGATTTAGAATGAGAAGAGACCTCAAGGGTTATGTGGTTCAACTCCTTCATTTTACAGAGGCTCATGCAGATTAAGTGACTTGCCCAATGTTACATGGGCAGCTAGGTGGCACAGTGGATAGAGTACTCTCCCTGGAGTCGGGAAGACCCAAGTTCAAATCCGGCCTCAGATACTAACTAGCTGTGTGACCGCGGGCAAGTCATTTAACCCTGTTTGCCTCAGTTTCCTTATCTGTTAAATGAGCTGGAGAAGGAAATGGCAAACCACTCCAATATCTTTGCCAAGAAAACTCCAAATGGGGTCATTAAAAATTGGACGTGACTGAAACGACTCATCACCACCCTGGATCACAGCATCAAAGGTAGGATTTAAACCCAGCTTCTCTGACTCCAGAGTTGTGCCATAAGATGACCTGGCCTCCGACTTTAGCTCAGCTCCTTCATCCCCTTGAGCAGCTCACATAATTCTCTCTAGGCCTCAGTGTCCTCTTTTGTTAACTTAAGGGCTGGGACTCCATCTTCTGTGCTTTTTGACCTGTTATGTAGCTCCTAATTTTAGTGGCCAAAGAGGTGGAAAGTGGAAGGCAGAGAAAAAGGTAGAGAAAAGAATGCTGGATTTAGAGATGAGGATCTGAGTCTGAATTCTGGCTCTGCCCCTCACTACCTTGGAGAAGTATAAACACAAAATCTTGCACCTGGTTACAAAAAACCCCATAAAACTGGAGAGTTATGGGTAGACAGGAGATGTTCTGAAAAAGATCTGGGAGTCTAACTGGATTGCAAGTTCAACAAGAGTAGCAATGTGATGCCAAAAGAGCTAATGTGATCTTGACCTGCGTTAAGAGGGAAGAAAAGCTTCCTTGGTCTTCAAGCACAGGAAGAACGACTACTTGTTGGCATGTTGTAATGAAGATTTCTTTCGCTTATTGGTTGGGATTAGATGACTGATGAAGTCCTTTCCAACTCTCCAATTCCGTGGTTTTCTGACACACACACGTGTATAAATAAGTGGCAGTGTGGGCCATGTGTTTGACACATCGATGATACCTGACCTTGGCCAAGCCACATTACTTCTCTAAGACCTCAGTTTCCTCAGCTGTAAAATGAGGGAATTGCACAAATGACCCTTAGGTTCCCATCTGGCTCTAAATCCAAGACACAGTTTAAGCATTTAGTCCAGGAAGTTACCACTTAAGGTTAGAAATTGTCCTTCCTTCCCATTGAGGGCACAGGTCAGAGCTCCTTATGCCATATAACTATAGGAACTGTGTTAACATGACTGACACTGAATGTTACTGGTTACTGGTTACTGGTTACAGAATCTTTCCTTACTGCTTCTCATGGCCACCTCACTGAGTACTAGGGAAATAGCCTGCTGGGTGATAGTTGACTAGTTCCTGGATTTCATTCCATTTTTAAAGATTGTAAGCTCCTTGCTTTTGTACTAGGATTCCAGTGCTTAGCAGTGCCTGGAACCTAGCTGTGGTTGTCCAGTCATTTCAGTGATGTCCGACTCTTTGTGACCCCATTTGGGGTTTTCCTGGCCAAGATACTGGAGTGGTTTGCCATTTTCTTCTCCTTGACCTCCTCTGACAGATGAGGAAACTGAGGCAAACAGGGTTAAGTGACTTTCACACGGTCGCACAGCTAGTAAGTATTTGAGGCTGGATCTGAACTCAGGTCTTTCTGACTCCTGGCCAGGTGCTCTATCTACTGCACCACCTGGTTGCCCAGAACTAGGCACTTAATAAATGCTCATTGACTCACTGAGAGTTGCCTGGGACTAAGAAGTTAGGTCACTAGCCCACGATCACATAGCTGAGACAGTTCAAAGGCAGGATTTGAACCCGTCTTCCTGGCTTTGAGGATGCCTCTCTACCCACTCTATTACTCTGCCTACTCTATGCCTGGTTGAATGAATGAACCAGCTACCGTGTGTTCTAGCAGCCCTATGCAAAGCGTAAGCTACACATTTGTGAATCTAGGACTGGTCACCAGAAGGAGAGGGGGCTCGGGAACTCTCAGACAAGTCTGTGATCAAGTACATTCAGGGAAGCACGTCAGAGGTCTGCCCAGCCAGTGTAATCCTGACATGGTTCTTGGAGCCACCTGGAGAGAATGGAGACAATCTTAGGCTTTCTCTTCCTTCTTGTGGCCTGAATGCTATGCACCCTCTTGTGACATTTTCTCCAAAACAGGTTTTTAAATGCCTCTCTGCAATGGCTGATTTGAACACACAGAGGTTACTGAGGTGTGGTTGAAGGGGACAGTGATACAACCCAAGCTCTGGAGGGCTCTCCAGGGGAGGAGCCAGTCTGGACCGCCTCTGCCCGGTGCAGGAAGCAGGGCCTTGGTGGGGTGGTGGTGGTAGTGTGAGAGCGCCATGAGACAGAGGTAGGCTAGACATTTGTTGTTACAAGTAGAGAGAGGTAAATGGGGAGGGTGCGCCCAGGCGAGGGGAAGGAGAGGGGACAGGAGCAGGGGGTCCAGGGATGAGTGCATCCTTTGCCACTTTTGGTGACTAAGCTCTGTTGTTTCTGAGCTGCTGAAGGACACAAGTGTTTTCAATGCCCTTTGAATTCAGCTACTACCCAGAATTAGTTACAGCCTGGGTCTTAGGGAAAACCTAGAGCAAGGGTGGGGAACCCGTGGCCTTCAGGCCAACGTGGCTTTCTAGATCATTAAGTACAGCCTTTTGACTGAATCCAAATTTTTGTACTGAAGGTTGCAGGTTCCTCACTTCTGACCTAGAACATCAGAAAAGAAGGGAGAAAAAAGGGTAATGAGTCTTTGAAGTCAACAAACTATTTTATTCCACAGAAAGGAGGAGGACTCCAGTGTGAGAAATACAACAGTGAGGGGACCTTAACAGGTTGGTAAGGGTAGTGTTTACACAGTAACAAAACAGGTATTAGGATTACTTTCAAGATCATTTTCTTACACATCTGTTATCATAATGGGTCGATGCAGCTGCTGCAGTATCTGAGGCACAAACAATAATAGGAAATGGAGCTCCCCCTGGGGCCCCTCCTCTGTCCCCACAAAAGCTCTGCACATTCATGCCAGGAAGCACGGCATCCTGGGGACGTGGACGCTGCTCTTCTTAATCTCGTGATGGACAGGCAGGGCTAACTTTCCACTGAGAAAAGAAAGGCAACTGGTGTTAAGTAGCCAAAGAATGGATGGCTGAAGCTGGGATCTGAGGTGCTTCTGGCTTCCTGGATGCTGCTGGAAAAGGGCCAGGGTCCTCTCTGCTTCATTTGCTGTAGGTGGGAATTATTTTCTAATTGTTTTAAGGTTGAACAAAACTCAAATCAACAAAAAGAAAACTGGGTCTAGAAACAGAACCCACGTCTTAGATGGAGGCAGCATGAATCACAGCCAAATCTTGGATACTATAGTCCAAATACAAAATGGCGGCATTTTCTTAGGGCTAAAAAAAAGTTCCTTTACTGCAACCCAGGGAAAGCTAATAGCGAAATATGGAAATTGTGAAAATGAATCAAGCCCTCATCTGTCAACTTTCACAGCTGTGGGAAGAGGTTCTCCCTAGGCCTTGAAGAATCACCACCAGGCAGGTTCTAACCAAACACAAGTTGGGCTTCAACCCTGCTTTGACAAGGACAGGGGAAGGGCTGGAGAAGGTACTTCTATCCCCAACCACTCACCCCATGTAGCCTTGAGATCGATGCTGAACATGACTCTTCTATAGCTCAGATTTCAAAGATGACTGTTGTGCAATGCTGAGGAGATTTTCAACTATTTAAAGAGTTGCCTAAAATTAGAAAGGCGCTCAGGGCGGGGAGGTCATTTTGAACAGCAGCTTTCCAGAGTCCCTTTGGGCCCACCATTTGGCAGTGCAGAGACTTCTGTGGTCAAATGTGAGTGTATTTTGGCTGCAGCCTGTGGCCCAGGGTGGCTTTCTCTGGGAACCATGTGCTGCTTCTACCCACAGACCAGTCACATGACTCCCTTTTGGAAAGTCATGGAGCACTGGTGTAGAAGGCAACCCACTCTGGGTGTGGTGGGGGCCTCCTCTCACTTTAAAATGGTCTGGTTTAAGGAAGTATTCAGTGATCACAAAGGGGCCTTTTCAAAGCTGAACCATGGAAAGAAATGATGATTTGACACTCCGAGTCCTTAGCTGGCTGTGAGATCCTGTATAAAGAGGGGTCCCCAGTAATAAGGAAAGACTTCTACCTTGCCTCTTCAAAAGCTTTGGGTCTTGTTTTAATCCCCTAATGTAGTGGGAAGGGACAAAGTTGGGAAGTCCAACAGGCCTGACCCCCGGAAAAGACTTTCAGTCCACGTATTTGTGCTGAAGAAAACAGCAGGAAAAACGTGTATGGGAGAGACCAGCTTCATTTGTGTCTTGGATGGGTTTGAGTCAGAACTCAAACATCAAAATCATCCACACATCCACTGGGTGGGTGGGGGTCTTCTTCACATAACAAATGTTTAAAAATCAAATAGCCTTATTTAAAATACAACGAGCAAGTCAGTTCTAGGGGGAGGCCAGTCCTGAAGAGGTGTGTGTGTGTGGGGACCAATGTGTTATTGTGGGGGGACAAGAAGATGAGAATCCTTACCCTGGACTCTACCTTGGGATGGGACTGTCTGTGGGGACTCAGCCTGGAGAGGACAGGACCACTTTTCAAATGACCCCACTGATATTTCACTGAACAGGACTGACAAACAACTCCAATAGAACAAAATGTTCAGCCCAAGCCACTTCCTTTTCTTTTGTTTACAAGGTGCTTTTCTCCCTTTCTACAGGGCGGGCCCTCCAGTGTAGGGATCTGCCCCAATGCCCCTCCCTACTGTTCTTCCCCGAGGGTGGGGTATGTGCGTAGGGGGGAAGCTGGAATTAGATTCATTCTTAGTGTAGTTTTCTGATGAAAGAAATGCTTTAATGAGGCTTCTTCTCCCTGATCAACATGGTCTTAGCAATGCTACAAAGGGACCACTAATAACAATCAGAGAAATGCTCACAAAGTAAATCTGACTTATTTTTGGTAAGGGAACACAATTTAGCGTTGTTGTTGTTGTTTTAAGATTTGGCTGACTGGTTATAAAGACAAAGCAGTTCAAAAATAGCTTGTGAAAACGGAATCACCTTTCAGTTGGGGGCAAGAAATGCATGGAGAAATTAGCTCTGGAAAGCCCTGCCCCTTGATAAAGGGGGGTATTGGGACAGACTGCATGAGGCAGGACATCAGAGGGAAACCTATCATCCTGCCCTGTTTCCCTTTCCGAGAAGGGGCAGGGACTTACTTTCTGGTTTGGAATGCTGAGCAGAATGCAAAGACTGGACTGGGGCTCCAGCCTGGGTAATTCGACTTCCAAGGCCTGTTTATATCTCTTTAATATATACTGGATCTCAGCTTGATCCACTTCTAGTAATACTTTAATTTTCTTTTAAAAATAATACATAATATTCCTCAACTCTCAAGTATATCTTCTATACAGAGTGCCCTGTAGTAGATGCATAGAATTAGTGCAATAGAAGATTCGATATAATTTTTAATTTCTTTACAGTAAACAAACCTTTACACACACTACAGGTCCTGCTCTGAAACTTTCTCGTCTATTTACAAGTGCACAGTTGTACATATATACATGTTAACAAAATACAGGGCCATCTAAAAGCTAAGTTCATTTCAGATGCATATTTTTGACGTTATTCAACCAACACCTTTTTAAAAAATTCTTTCCCCATAATCTTAAAGTGCCCCCAAATATTGAATGTGATTTTCCATTTCTATTTTTCCCCTCAACAGTGCTCACTTTCTCTTGTTGCTCAAGATGGTTTCCCCCCACAGTTCTCTACTGATTTATTTGGCTAATAGAGTGGGCCTCTTCAGCCCGATGGCTTCGGGGCTGGTGTCTGGCGGCCATGCGCTCGCTCTCTCTCTCTCGGGTGGGAGGGTTTCTTCAGGAGTCCAGCTCCAACTGCTCTTGATTCTCACTGAGTCTCAACATAAGTTGTTGCTCATAGTAAAGACTTTTTGCATAGTTTATTTCTTGGGATAATTTGACCGCAAGGACTTCTGATTTCACGTGGACCTGGAGGTCAGAGAAGAGGAATAAAGCATGAGGTTTACAATGGGAAGTGGCATTAATTCCAAAGGAACGAAGGGAGGGTGGAAGGGGGTGGCAAGCAGATGGCGCCAGCTCTGGAAGATGCCACAATCTCCTCGAGGTGCTACAGATGGCCCAGACAGAACTGTACCTAGAGAACTCAAGCCCAAACTGGTCCTGTCTGGTGAATGAAGAACAATTAGCCACAGAATGTGAGGCCTTAGAAGGGTGTGAGTTTCTGTAATGCCTCAGTCTCTGGTACACAAAAGGCACTTAATAAGCACGTGCTAAATACATTTCCCCTATTCCTCCTAGTGCCTGAAGCCACTGGCATAGCCACACCGTCTTTGCTAAGTTGGCCTCATTGGCATAGAATGTAAGATTTATAGAAATGAAAATGTACTTGCTCCTTCGTCCCATTTATTTTGTGCTTTTAAAAAAAAATGAGAATAATTTTCTACTCCATCTCCTCCCCGCTTACAGTGAAGGCCCAGTTGGTGTGAATGATGAATCCCTGAGGTGGGAGTATTATTCTGTCCTTCTGCCATAGATCTATGGGGCTGGAACCAGTGACCATCCTTTATAGATGACACCTTCCAACAGCACAGATTTGGACACGTGGGGCCTATTTGCCCTAACTCGCTTTATTAACCAAGAAAAATGGAAGGTAAACCTAAGCATTAAGTCAGCCCTCTCTGACAGTGTACCCACCATCTGTGTCCCGCTCCCCCTGCCCCAGCCCCGAACCCCAGAATGGGAAGGCCCATTTCCTCTTCTTTTCTCTGACCCACACGGCCAGTGTAAGGGACCTGAGTGCACTAGCAGCAAACACACTTTCAGGGCTAACTGCTGCACTCACTCAGGCTATTTTTAAACAAACTGTCTTTAGAGGAGGCCTCAAGGCACAGGACAGCAGGGCACACACCATCTAGGTGACAACTTAACAAAGTTAAGAACTAAAACACACCCAAGCCTTTCCTTGGATCAGGGAAAAGCAGCACTGAGTAGGTGGGAGAGAAGGTACAGTGATTAACTGTAGAGTGAACCTGGGCTAAGAAAAGCAGTCACTGCAGAGAGATACGGAAGTCTGAAGCTCTGGCATCATGACATGCCTCTGAGCCCTGGGAATGAGGCCCCTACCCACTCCATGGCACCGCTTCAACCTTACAATAAACCTTGGGAGAGGACTCGGGGCTACACGCTGCCTTTCTCTGACGTCCAGAAACCTCGAGTTTGGGCAGTCATAGAAACGAGGGACCTCCGAGGCCATCAAACCTAACCCTCAAGGAAACTGAGGCAGGCAGAGGTGAAGCGATTTACCCAGGGCCACACAACTAGAAAGCATTTGAGTCAGCGCTCCCTGACTCCAGGCCCAGCGCTCTGTGCTGGGAGCCCTCAGCTTGCTTTTATCTCGTGTGATGACACAACGCTGTCCACCACCTGCTCTGTTGGAGGGCAAGTCTACACTGTTTTCTGGCTTTTCCAGAACAGTCCTTTAGGCTCACAAAGTCCCACCCTCCCCAGAGCACCCGCAGCATGGCACCGGTCCTCCCTGCTCCCCTGTGAGGCGAGTAGAGGAGACCGCAGTCCCATTTTACAGGTACAGGGCACTCAGCCGGCTGCTGGCAGGACTCATCATCAGGGAACACTCTGGCCTGATCTCCCAGCCGGAGCTTTACTCCCTCGGATTGATGGCTTGAGCTCAGGGGACCTAGGTCACCTAGATTTTGGGGCGAGACTTCCTGGGACATTGCTCCTGATCGTGTTCTCGTCCTGCTGGTAGGAGGAAATGAGGTCATGGCTAGAAAGGGCCAGCAGGCCTAGGAGGAGCTTCCTAAGCCTGAGTCTGTCCCCTGCTGTGTACTCATCTCACAGAGGAGGCTGAGGAGCCAGCTCAGTCTCACCATTGGTTTCTGATGGGAAGGTCCAGGGATCACGACCCCACTACTAGTATTCACTGCTTTCTTGGTTAGCTGCACATACACCTTCCCGTGGTCTTTGGAGACGAGGCAGTGGTAGAGGTCGTCATATCGGACTTCCAGGACGATGGCCTCTCGATCAACATAGTCTCCACTTTTTAGGAAGTAAACCGCTCTGGAGGAGATGAGGACGCAGTAGCTGTCAATGTTCTCTACGGCTATGAAGCTGTAGGAAGAAACCAAAGGGCAAATAAGGCACTGGGGTGGGTGGGGGGGTGGGCAGGCTGATTCCCTAACTGGTACATATCAGGAAAGCTATTGAACTGGTAAGGTGACAGCGGAGTCTTTCCCCAACTCCCCTCCCCTTGCACAGTTTAAACCTTCCTCCATTTAAGGCTGGGTTAGTTGTTGGTGGCCAAAAGCTGTTTGGAGTCAGAGTGAAATGGTAATCTATCTTTTGGGACAAATACTTAATCCTGAATTGAGAGCTGGGAAATTTAATTGCTTAACAATAAGGTCTTTACAATAAGTAAAGACACAAAGAGAACATATCCCCCTAAAAAATGACTGAGGCAAGAGAATGCGGATGATCAGATGGGACAGGCAAAGAAAAACCACACAGAAGACAGAGCTTGCAAATGTAAGAATGACCAGCCCCAAGCAGCAAGATGGTGCTTGCAAAGGTCTCTAGCCAGGGAAAGGGCGTGCAAAGCATCTTCACCTCTAGCACTTTCAGTTTTCCCAAGTCAAGACTGACTGTCAGTCAGTCAATAAACATTTATTAAAGACGTGCTCTGTGCCAGGCGTTATGCTGAGCCATGGGACACAAAGAGAGGCAAAAACATGGTCACTACCATCAAGGAGCCCACATTCTAATGGAGGAAATGGCAAATTAAAAAAAAAAAATCTAGCACATACCAAATAAAAGAGAAGGCACTAACTAAAGAGAAGAAGACTAGGGGGAAACATGCGAGGTCTCTCCTGCAGAATGTGGAATTTGAGCCGAGCTCTGAAGGGAGCCAGGGAATCCAGGAGGCACAAGCAAGCAGTAAGAACATTCCAGACATGGGGGACAGCCAGGGAACAGGCACCGGAGTCAGGATGTGGAGGATCTTTTGCCAGGAAGGGCACGTAGGACAGTGTCAGAGGACTGTAGAGCAGGTGGAGGTTAGGAAGGTGGGAAGGGCTTTAAATGCCAAACAGAGGATTTTATATTTGATCACGGAGGTCATAGGAAGCCAAATGGAATTTACTTAGCCTTGGGGAGGGGGGATGGGAGAGAAAAGAGAGGAAGGGAGAGAGGGAGGGAGGGAGAGGGAGAGAGAGAGAGAGAAAGAGAGAGAGAGAGAGGGAGAGGGAGAGAGAGAGAGGGAGGGAGGGAGACTATGCATTTAAGAAGTTGGGAAAGGTGGGGGAAAGGGGCTAGGTTATGAAGGGCTCTGAATATCAAACAGAGGGTTTTGTGGTCAATCTTGGAGATGATAGGGAGCCAGTGGAATTTATTAAGGGTATGTGTGTGTCACATAATCAGATCTGTGCTTTAAGAAAATCACTTTAGTGGCTGAATGGAGGATGGACTGGAGTGGGGAGAGACCTGAGTTAGGCAGATTACCCTAGCAGGCTACTGCAATAATCCAGGTGTGAAGTGATGAGGCCCTGTACCAGAGGGGTGGTGGCAGAGTCAAAGGAGAGAAGATGCTGCCAAGGTGAAATCAACAGAGCTTGGCAACAGCTTGGATGGGGGAGGGGAGGAATGGTTGTGAGCTGGGGGCCTGGAAGAATGGTGATACGATGCTCTCAACAGTAACAGGAAAGTCTGGAGGGAGGCACTGTTTGAGAGAAAAGCTGATAAATTCACTTTTGGCAACGTTGAGTTTAATACATATACAGCGGAGGTATTAAATAATAAAGCACTCCTGAGTGCAGTCCAAACCAGATTAAAATGTAATTGAGAAATATTTAGCAAAGTAAATAAAAATACAATAAAACGTAGGTAGTATTACATTTTAAAACCAAGTAAATAAACACCTGACAGGTATTCTTATGTATGGATTAGTGGCCCTTGTTTCTTTTTTTCCTAATTTTTATTTTCAGTCCCAAAATCTTTCCCTCCCTTCATCCCCTTCCCCAAAAAGACAAGAAATACAATATTCATTATACATATGAAGTCATGCAAAACAGATTTCTACATTTGCAATGCTGAGGAAAAAACAAGAAAAATAAAGTGAAAAAATATGCTCCATTCTGTATTCAAGAGTTCATCAGTTCTCCCTCTGGAATTGGATAGCATTTATCCTCACGAATCCTTTGGAATTGTCATAGAGCACTGTATTGATCAGAACAGCTAAGTCTATCACAGCTAATTATTGTTACAATATTGCCGTTTCTATGTAAGCTGCTCTCCTGGTTCTGCTCTCTTCACTTTCTATCAGCTCATATAAGTCTTCTCAGGTTTTTCTGAAACCATCCTGCTCATTTCTTACAGCACAATAGTATTCCAACACAATCATGTACAACAACTTGTTCAGTCATTCCCCAACTGATAGGCATCTCCTCAATTTCTTAGTCTTTGAGTGACCCTTGTTTCTATTAGAGTTTGATACTACTGGTCTATTGTACATCCAATTTAAAATGTCTAATAAGCCGTAGGAGATGTGAGACTGGAGGTGAGGAGAGAGGTAAGGACTGAATAACTAGATTTGTGAATCATCAGTGTAGAATCAACTGAGTCCATGGGAGGTGATAAGATCACCAAGTGAAGTAGTATGGAGACAGAAAAGAAGACGACTCAGGACAGAGCTGTCTGGGATACCCAAGATTAATGGGCACGATCCTCATGAAGATCCAGCAAAGGAGACAGAGAAGGAACAGTCAGATAGGTAGGAGAGCCAGGGGAGAGCAGTGTCCTGAAAACCTAGAGAGAAGAGAGGATCAAGGAGAAGACAGTGATCAACAGTGCCAAAGGCTGCAGAGAGGTTGGTGAGAATGAGGATTGAGAAAAGGTCATTGATTTTGGCAATTAAGAGGTTTCAGAGAGCTTCGGAAAGGGTGGGTGGAAAGAAAGTGAAGGCACTGAGTGTAAGTGGTTTTTTCAAGGCCTTTAGTCACAAACCAGAGAAGAGATGTAAGACAATGGCTACTGGTATTAAAGTGAAGAGTTTTTTTGTTGTTGTGGTTGTTTGTTTGTTTGTTTTCAAGGTTGAGGGAAACCTGAGCATGTTTGTAGGCAGCAGGGAAACAGACAGTAGGATAGGAAAAAAAATGAGGATGAGAGTGGGGGCAATCTGTTGGAGAAAAAGGGACCAGATCAAGAATGAATGGAGAAGTGTTTGTCTTGGCAAGAAGAAAGGCTACATCTTTATGCTAGACAAGGATGACAGAGGAGCTAATGGGAGAAGACATGTGGGTGATGTGAGATGAGGAGGGGAGAAGAAGGGGGAGCTCGTGGCAAATGGCCTATATATATATATATGTATTTGCTGAACATTATCAGGTCATATCCATATATATGTTAAAGTCTTGGAGTCAGGAGGGAGAAAGAGACTGAGTGAGGCCCTGAATTCATTAGGGAGGGAAAGAGAATGTCCTGTGGGTCAGTAGGTAAGGCTATAAGAATCTATCAGTCAGGGGCAGCTAGGTGGCACAGTGGATTGAGTACCAGCCCTGCAGTCAGGAGGACCCAAGTTCAAATCCGGCCTCAGACCACTTGACACTTACTAGTTGTGTGACTGGGCCAGTCACTTAACCCCATTGCCTAGCGCCCCCCCCCCCCCCCCCCCCAAAAAAATCTATAGGTCAGTAGTAGAGGGAGAGTCTGGAAGTGGCAGTGAGTAGAGAGTAGTCAGGCAGTATGACTAAAAGTACAGCCAGTGTTGGAGACAGAGGCCAAGGATGTCAGCATCATGAGGATGGAGGCAGATGATGGAAGGCATGAGAAAGAAAAAGAATTAAGATGAAAGCAAATTTGTTAATTATGGAGCAGGCATCCCAGGGAGCATAAGCCCTGGCTAGCCGCATTGCAAGGGCTTTTCGACAACGAGGCTACAACATCAAAGACAGGCAAAAGAACAAATGTTAAAGGTTAAATGCTGACCACTGCCCTGTCCTAGTCTCTTGGAATTTGAGATACTGATAGAATAGCACGACAACTTTTTACAGGCCAGCCTCGACCTGGGAAGTTCTGCAGCCTGAGGGTCACATCAGGTCCTGTCTCAGTGGACAGAGCTAGAGGAGTGTGCAGGCCAAGACCCCCGGGGGGCAGATAGCAAGGGAATGGTCCGTTCCTGCTGTGTCACCGGGAAGGGCAAGGGAAGCAGCGATTCTTCCCTTCTAGAAAGCCTCCCCCGCCACGATGGCTCTGTGACCAGAGGGCAGATGTGATTCGTGTGGGCATCCATGCTGGTTGAGGGCAGGACCCGGTTTTAATGAACCTTTTATTTTCTCCGGGGCTGATCACATTTCAGCTGTTGAACCGCCAGCTGTATCCCACCAATACCTATAACGCAGTCTGCAATACATGACTTTGAATGCTTTGTTAGCCTTGTCTTTGTGTATGCCTTATGCCAGGACATGGTAGACTCGGAGTAAAGAAATCCAGGTTCAAGTTCACACACTGACCCACACTGGCTCTGTGGCCTTGGCTAAGGCACTTTGCCTCTCTGGGCCTCAGTTTTCTCAGCAGTAAAAGAAGCGTAATAATTACAGGCTCATAGTTCTCCTCTCTGCCTTCAGCCCCACAGGAAGGAGCTTTAAAAGTAATCTGGCTCAAACCTTTCATTTTATAGATGGGGAAACTGTTCTGATGAAAGGCCTAGATCTGAGATACAAATCCAAGAGTCCAGAGAAACCTAGAAAGGTAAATTTATTTGAGAAAGTAGGAGCTATAGGATGATGTAGTGCTAACATTTTGATAAGTGGAGTAGTAACAAGTAGTTAAATAAGAAAAACAGAGGTCTTAGGGGTGTATTGATTCTGGTATTAGGGTTTAAGAGGAGAAAGAGAAGGGGGCAGAATAAATGTGCAAAAAGGAGGAAGAGAAGGAAACTGACTATGTATCATAATTGGGGTATATGAGAAGAAGTGTACACAAACAAGGGGAGCCTTAGAAGTGGGGAGAGAGAATAAAAGAACTGGAATCTAAGAGGGTGCTTTACATTGCTTCTCAGATAACTAGAGAGTGCCGAACAAGTTGGAATATGAATGTAATGGAGCGTTACTGTGCTGTAAGAAATGACAGGGGCAATTTCAGAGAACCCTGGGGGCTATGACCTGAAGCCGAATGAAGTTAAAAGATTCAAGAGGACAATTTAAACAACGACAACACTGCCAAAACAGCAACTCTGGAAGACTTTAAAATTGATCAAAGCAGTGGTATATCCTGTCTCCAACATATTTCTGGACACAGCTACTTTGCGGGTTCATTTTGCTGGACTGTGCTAATTGTTATAAAGTACAAAGGTTACCAGAGCTTTTCTCTCCCTTTCTAATTAAGGTGGGGGTTGGGAAGAAGGGTGGGGAGCAGGATGGCAACAGTGACACCAACCAAAAAAAAAAGGGCCATTGAAACATTTTAAAATGCACAGAAGAGGAAGGAAGGAAGTTCACAAGGAAGTACAGAGAGGCAGAGGATAGGAGGGTGGGGGCGTGGGATGAACCTCAGTCTCATCTGTAACAGATAAAGGAGCAGTGAACACACACACACACACTCACACACTCACACACATACCCCCAAACTCAACAGGGAAACAATGCGATTAGGGAACAAGACAGGATAATACAGGGGAGGGGACAGTCACAAGCAAAACAAAATTCCTGATTCTGAAGGAAGAATTAAAAAGGAGGAAAAAAGGAAACCAAAGAATGAGACTCTCCTTAGGCCACAGGGGAGGGCTGTGCCGATTACGGTATATGAAGGTAATGGAATGCATGCTGTTAAGGTGTGATGAAAGGGACATGGCAGAGAAACCTGGTTGTATGAGCTGATACAGAGCCAAGTGCTCAGAATCAGAAGAACCTTTTATACAAGGACAACGTGTTAAGGGGCAGCTAGGCGGCACAGTGGATAGAGCTCTGGCCTTGGAGTCAGGAAGAACCAGGTTCAAATCCGGCCTCAGACACTGGACACTTACTAGCTGTGTGACTCTGGGCAAGTCATTTAACCCCATTGTCTCATACCCCTCCCCCCAAAAAAGACTGAAGAACCCTGATCCAAGAGATGACTCATCACACCTTTCTCCAGAAGACCTATAATGATGCCTGCTGCCCACTTCCTGACCCAGAGTGTACATTTTGGGCCGTGGTCACCACATGAATATATTTTGCTTATTTTTTTAAACAAGCATTTTCCTTCCTTTTTCTCTCAGGAGGCTGGGGGAATGGAAAAATACGGATGCCCCAAAAGTAAGGGTCATCGTAACATTTTAAAAAATGCATAAAGAACAGAAGGAAGCAGACCATCAGGACAGTTCTAAAAGTAATGTAGACTTTAAAAAGTAAGCGATGTGAAATGAAGATTTATGGCTTCGTATAAAACCCTCTTTCTGTGTTCTGCTGTGTGTATGGAAATACTAGTTTAGGATAAAAACATAAGTTTTAAAAAAGTGTCCTGTGAATAATTTACAGAGGAGATACTACACATGCAAATAATCAAGAGTTAACTGTACCATCCAAAGCAAAGACATCCCAGTTTAATAAAGAGTGATAATGAATAATGGAAAGGGATCTTGAAAAAAGAATCTAAAACAAATTCCTTATCTTTTTTTTATTTTTGCTGAGGCAGTCAGGGTTAAGTGACTTGCCCAAGGTCACACAGCTAGTAAGTGTCAAGTGTCTGAGATTGGATTTAAACTCAGGTCCTCCTGACTCCAAGGCCAGAGCTCTATCCACTGTAACACCTAGCTGCCCCCAAATTCCTTATCTTGATATTCAGTTCTTCTGGAAGGCTCTTAAAACACCAGAATTGCAGGGCTGGAAACGTTCCTGCTTCATCTGACACATGAAGAAACTGAGCCCCAGAGAGGCTCCTGATGTGACTTGTCTAACAGCCCAGGGCTGGTGGCAGAACCCAAGTCTCCTAGCCCTTGGGCCCCTTTCCTTGTACCATGTTACACTATTTTTCTTTAATTGTTTCATGTGCATTAGCCCTTTTTCCTTAGCTAGACTAAAAGCCGTTTGAGGAAAGGGGCGTCTTCGACTTTTCAATCCTCACAGCTCCTCCCATCGGGCTAGGTGACCCAGGAATCCAACTATGATCTCTCCAGCAGGCACCCATGATGAAAGCTAGGGATGATTTTCCATTTCCAAGTAGCTGGCAACAGCATGAAGAGTTTCAACAGAGTTCCACCAGTTTAAGCCTAAAATAGAAATCCCCAGTGGCAGTTAGTGGCCAGGCCGACTTCCATGGAATTTATCATGTCCCAGGCTCTGAAAGTCTCTGGGGAGAGATGTTCCAGGTTAATCAAGTTGAATGGAATCTGAAATCATTTCTCCTGTCCAGGTCAAAGCAGGGGAGGAAGTGGAAGAGAGAATCCACTAACCATTAGAAAAGCATTATGTTCAGAGAGCAGAGGATTCCCCACAGAGTCTGCTAGACTTTGGATCTGATTGTGCCTGATGCCAGCTAAAAAACAGGAAACTGCCAGCCCATCTCAAGCATGTCAGAGGCAAGTAAGATGGCAAAAGAGGCCATGGACAGAGCTGGCCAGTAAGGTCACCAGACAGAGAGGGGCAAGGCAGTGGAAGGAAAGAAGCCATCTGTTCAATGCAGGGATGAAAGCTCAATGGTTTATGAGATGGGATTTTTCTTCCTTCAGAAGAACAGGGAGTTTTCTCCTGCTGATTTGGCACCACCAGCAGCTGACACATGAACTTTACAAGTGGCTGAGGTCTTTCAATAAGGGCAGTTCCTCTTAACACCCATGGCTAGGGACGCTCTCTCTGTACACACAGAAATACTTTTATAGGTTTTAAAATAGACCTCTTTCCAATAAGGCTCTGCTCCTTCCCTTCTACCCGAAAATGGCCACAGGTCCTTAGTCCTACTCAGAGCCTCGTTGGCAGACTTAAAGTATCTGAGCTGGGCCAGGGCTAAGGTTCAGGAGGTTCCGGGCTGTGGTCCAGGTGCCTCATCTCTCTGATGAGTATTAACAGCAACTGCCAGCTTACCTTGTGGGGTTGTTGGGACAAAATCAAGTGAAACTCCTAAATGTGAAATACGTTTGAGAAAGGAGAAGCAGCACGGAAGTCAGGGGAAGAAAAGCAACTTCCTCTTCGGAATTTCGGAACCAGGCAGCGGGCTGATGCTCATGCTCCTGGGTCCTTTACAAAAGGCACCCCCTTATCCCTGGCTGCCCTTCAAGCTTTCTTGTGAGATCTTCTGAAGATTTCACAGCCAGAGACAGTCTTCAGGCAAAAACATGAAAGGCAGGCCAGGGAGAGGGAGGGTCACCAGGAAGCAGTGCTGTGGGTGAGTGCTTATGTCCCGACACCACTATCTGCCGGGCTCTACTACCCCTTTCTGGATAGAAATTGTCAGGAAGGCTGAGGGTCTTCTTGGCATCTCCCTCCTTATCCATGCCTGCTTTCCCTCTATCACTACTCCCATTCCCAAGCGAAAGATGCCAAAGCAGGAAAAGTACTGAGAATACGGGACCTGAAAGCTGTGTGTTGTGAGCATTCGGGGTGCCCCTATCTGTGAAGCAATTAGAACTACTTACCAAGTTAATCTGCTTTTCTGGGGTGAACCTGCCCCCACGTGGGAAACAGCACAATTTCTTTATAGTACTTTAGGTTTACAAAATGCTTTCCAAACCCTGGGAGGCAGAGAGTATGAATACTTGTACTATCACCCTTATTTTATAGATCAGGAAACTGAGCCCAGAGAGGTGGCAATGGCTTTTCAGAGTCACAAAGCTCAGTTACTGTCAGAGTCAGGAATGGAACCCAGGTATCCTGGTGCCAAGGCTGGCACTCCAGTCGTACACCAGGGCCAATGAGCCACGCCAGTGAAATGTGGGACCTCTGGGACAGTCTTGGCAGGCTGGCTTCCCAAGGCAGTTCCTTCATATTATTTTTCTTGTCTTTTCCACAGTCTACGGTTCAGCACATCCTCTCCTTTGCTGATTACTACCCTGAGAGCACTGCTCTCCATAACTCCTCCATGGACCTTTCAAGAGCTGCACTGATGCCAACGAAGTCCTCATTAGCTGCAGGTGCTAACTCCGAAGCCACACACTTTATGGCCCACGTCTAGACACCACAGGCCTTCACACCATTTTCATGGATGAGACAAGCAGTGCTTAAGGTGTGACTGCCCCCAAGATGATAATCCAGCACTGGCCACTTGTCTAATCTTCCGGGAAGCACAAAAGGAAGACACAAACATGCTCTCAGACTCAGCCTGGATAGTGGCCCTTTACCCCCTTTGATCTATTATTAACTTGGAGTGAGGGAAATTGAAAAAATTTGGCCAGAAACACAAAGCATCTGGATGAGCTTTGCCCTTCATAGAAAATAGAGAACCAGATCCATGCAGGCCAATCCTCTGTATTCACATTCTGGGGTCATGGAAGAGGCAGTACTTTCCTTCTCTAAAGTCCATATTTTTACATACAATGTGTGCATGCATGTATGTATACACACATATACATACATGTGCACTGCCATAGCCGTTACACTCCTTGGGACAAAACAGTAATTATTACTACAGTTCTCATTTCTATTAACATTTTAAGGTTTTTAAAATCCTTTTTTTTTTCCATAGAAATCCTGAGAGGGAGGTAGTATAAGCATAATTACATTCATTTTTACAGATGAGGAAACTGAAGCTCTGTGCAGCAAGTATTCAAACCCAGGCCTCTTGATTCAGAGTTAATCATTCTTTTCTATTCTGCCTTTAAGTCATGCCTACTTATAGTCTTTGGACTTGACACAGTGAGAGGAAAAACAGTCTGGCCATACTGAGGTTCCTCAGTGCCTATGGACTTGACCAAAAAAAATTTTTTTTTAAACAATTGAAAATACTTATACATGTATATAAATAAAATAAATATAATTTATATTTTAAAATTGGTATGGCATTAGTATTAATGGTATAGTAAGAGGCCACTAACAGTCCCAATTCCCTGCCTCCCAACTCTGTTGCACAACCGTGGTCTCTCAAAGGCCTATAGGTCTTTGGGGAAGGCTTTAGAGGAAGGAGTCGCATCATCCTCCTGGACACCCCATGATCTTGTATCTATTTATCTGCGTAGATGTTGTATCCTAAGACAATGTAAGCTCCATTAGGGCAGGATCTACTTTTCCCATTTTATTTTTGTATCCCCAGTACCTAAGAAGGCCTTGTACATAGTAGGCACTTAATAAAGGCTCATTGGGCTGAATTATCTCTCCCATGTGGACCACTTCCCTCCTTACGTTCCTATTATTCCAATTCGTGTTCAGAGTACTTTGGATATACAGTAGAGAATAAGGGCCCTTACTATTAACCAACCTGAGGAAACCTGTTCGGACTCGGAATCTAAGCTGGTATCTTCCCAAGGAGGCCCAAAGGAGACGTACACAGAATTATGAATGTACAAGCCTCCCCTTCCAACCTGGCCTTCTGGGGTTCTGGGCAGCCTAATTTTTCCCTTTTCTTAATATCACAGGTCATTACAGAAAACAGAAACATCTGGATAGAGCCAGCAGCCCAACATGCTTACAGGTTCTCTCAGAATTGAGCAGCACATGCTAAACCCTGGCAGGTGGGCACAGTTGAGTAAATGAAGACGGAGAAATCCTCATAGCTCTTGATTCAGCTTGTATGAAGACAGATTCAGTGAGACAACAATCCATCAAAAACCTGACTTTTTATAACTCTTAAAATGAAAGCTTTTGATTCACAGAGCATCTCTCTCACAGAACTCCACTCTTCCATCTAATCCACCCCCAAGGTGTCCATACTCAACAGATGCTAATTCAGAGATGCTTAATTTCCTATTCTCTGAGCAAGAGCTTAGGGTTTCGGCCACATCCCCACAAAGGGCCCGTCCTTTTGGAAGACTTAAAGATGAAGTCCTTATTTCGTAAGTAGGGTAGGGATAGCATTAGGGGCTGGATGTGGGATTTCACTGGTATAAGGAACAAACTCCTAGCAAAGCAGGTTGGCATTTTCTCCGTAATTTAAGAGTCTTAGGGAGCTTCCTGGGGCATAGAGAGGTTGAGAGCCTTACTCACAGTCACCCAGCCAGGACAGGTCAGGGTTGGGCCTGGAACCCAGGTCTTCCTGGCCTTAAGAAATTATACATAAATTAAACTATGTGCTAGTATGGATAACACATAAAATCATTGCTTCAACATCAAAATAGTTCTACTTTGGCAAAATGCCCCACACAAAAGGAGGCATCAAGGCATAGACATTTGATTAGAGGCAGCCAGGTGGTGCGGTGGACAGAACATTGGACCTGGAGTCAGGTAGACCTGTTTAGATACAATAATAATAATGATAGTGTATATATAATGTTTCAAGGTTTGTAAAATGTTTTACAAATATTATCTCATTTAATCTTCACACTCACCTTGGGAGGGACGTGCTATTATTACCCCTAGTTCATAGATGAGGAAATTGAGGCAGCGCCCAGAGTCACCCAGCTAGAAAGTGCCAGATGCCAAATTTGAATTCAAGTCTGCCCAGAGTTCCGTCCACCGTGCTATTTAGTGGCCTTTATACTTACTACGTAACCCCGCACAAGTCCCTTAAACTCTGCTAGCCTCAGTTTCCTCATCTATAAAATGGGGATAATACTAGCACCTACTTCTCATGGTTTTTGTGAGGATCAAGTGAGATAATATTTGTAAAGAGTTTGAACAACCTTAAAGCACTATATAAAAGCTGCTATCATCACCATCATCATCATCATCATCATCATCATCATCATCATCATCATCATCATCATCATCATCATCAATTCCAAAACATCAGGTTCGGATTGCTAACAAGTTCTGTCAGTGAGAATCGTTCAGAGTCAGCTTGTTTGCAAAACTGCAGAACTATCTGCTTGCAATTTAGATATATACTCTGGTCCAGCTGATGAAAATTAGAAAACAAGTGTGAGACAGGTACACATTTCAATGAAAATGACCACACTGGCTAAA
Source organism: Vombatus ursinus (assembly GCF_900497805.2). Classification (NCBI taxonomy): domain Eukaryota; kingdom Metazoa; phylum Chordata; class Mammalia; order Diprotodontia; family Vombatidae; genus Vombatus; species Vombatus ursinus. The sequence goes on from NW_020954710.1 coordinate 3,843,383, forward strand.
AACTAGTTTAGTCATTGGTTGAAAAGAATAATTAATGTTAACCCATGGCAAAAAATTCACCTTTCATTGTTATCCTTTATCAAAACTTGTTAAGGCTTTCATTCAAAAAAAAATGAATTTGAGGAGAATGGGAAATAGTGGAGATCATTTCAAAATGCAACAGAGAAATATTTGGTTAATTTGCAACTGAAGGCTTTTTAACTTCATCTGTTCTTAAATTCTATGTCAGGAACTCTTTATCTTCTTATACCAATTAATTAACAATGAAAAAATTAAATGAAACAACCTGGGAGAACAAAGTTAAAGCAGCTATGGCACTGGGGACTTTGTAGGGGTTTAACTACATCGGGAAGTAATTACACAATATTTTCCAGAAGTGAAACTGCGAGGCTAACTGGAAAAAATGTGGAAACGTTTAGTTAGAACAGTAGAGCAAGGTATTAAAGCCCCTTTTATGGGGTTAACTCTGAAGGAAAATATGCAAATAATTAGATCTTTAAATGTGTTTTTAATCACAATCCTAGGATAAAAGTCAGAGGTACCATGTGGTGTTGCTGACTTTTCCTGAAAACCCCTGTTCTGCTGAACGACAATGATTCTGATGTCCACGTCACCATGAAGGCTCAGACTGACAAAGAAGATGACTGCATAGAAATGCCTTCCTGGCTCCCTGACCAGCTTTTCTTATGCCACTGAACACACGTGGTCACAAGCTTCCTCCATTCCCCCCTGTTCCTCCCCCCGAGTTGAGTAGGGGGGTGTGGCTTCAGTTTTTTAACATTCAAGCCCATTCCGCCTACCATCTTGTCATCTTCCTTGTGAACTCCAGGGGCGGCCTGGCCACTATTTTGCCAATTTCCTTCTGATGCTCATTTTAAGCTTTCCCTGGTTCCCTTTTTCACTGGGCCCCTTTTGTCACCAGGAGCCCTCTAACACTTCATGGCAACATTTCTTGGACAATACATTTTTTGCCCAGGTTGTTCTATTGAGAAAAAACTTCCCAAGGATCGAAACAGTGGTTCAACTCAAATCGGGAGTAAGATTCAAAAGAACCATGTGCAATCGTTTATAATCTCATTTAACCCCTGAAAAAAAGGCATTGCAAAGTAAACAGGAGAATGTTGTACCTGGGTTGGCATGCTCAACTTCTGTCACCCTAACATACGGGCCGATCTTACTGACTCTGACGAGGGTGGCTATGGACCCTGGACGGAATGGAAATAGACCACCTCTGTTCTGCAGAAAGGCCAAGATTCCCACTAATGGAGAGGGAGGGCAGGAAGCGCCAAGGCAGCTACTGAGCAGAGAGGCACCAACACAGTGGGCAAAAACGCACAGGAAATAGAGATGCCTTCATCCAAATGAAACTGCATGGGGAAATCAGGGAAGTGAAATTAGCCATCAGAGCTGGGACCATGGTAGAGCAATGGTCTGCTCTGTGACTTTTTTATCCCCAAGACCGCAAAGGGCTGAGGACCTGATACATCTAATCTCAAAAGGGCATTACAACGGATGCCAAAAGGAGGGATTAAGTGCCGAGCTGACCTTGAGAGAAGCTACTGCCCACCAAGCAAGAGGTACACGACTTCCTTCTGAAGCTGCATTAGTCAATTCAGTCCAGTATTGTCTGTGACGGTGGCACCTGAGGACCATCCTTACAGGATAGGGATTTACCCCTGGTATCCTTATAAATACTTATAAAATGTTGACCAACCCATCATTTTCACCAGCCTGTATTTGCTTAGAGGAAGTGAATAGATTTTTAAAAAATGAAACCAGTGTTCTTTTCTACTCACCAACAATAAATAATTGGTTTCTCTAGGCAAATGGCTTTTTACAAGGCTATTTCAGCTGGATTTATAAAGCAACATTTGGAACAAAGATTCTTTGACCAGTTTCAATAGGCCAAAGTCCGGATAAAGTTCAAGCTTACAGCCTGATGACCCTACACAGATGAACACGTAAAGGACTGTAATTTGACATGCTCACATCAGTTTGATTTTTGGACGAAAATGTTCAGACCCAAAGTTGAAAGACAGAACCCTCTATGGACAAACAAAGTTAATTATTCAGTATTCGTACTTACAACTCATCTTGAATGTTGTCAGTCAGTCTGAATAACTGCTCCTGTCCATCGGCCTGGCTCTCTGAGTATCTGGGAAGCAGCCCTTGGGGTCCTGTACAGCAGCGGGGTTTCCGTACTCTCTGGGCTTGGGTCCTAAAGAAATAAAAGATCAAAATTCATTGATATGAAATAAACATTTTTTCTTAAAAAATGACAAGGTCAGGTAGGACCAAGGCTTTACTCTCTGTTCTGCCAATCCCCACCCCCATTCCCCCAAGCTACTCCCAAATCTGGTGCCAAAGAGCCTTTTGAGCTCCACTGCTTGATAGTTTTCTTTTTACTTTGCTGAAATCACTGTGCACACTGTTTTCCTGGCTCTGCTTCCTCCCTTTGCATCAGTTCATATAAATCTTCCTAGGCTTCTCTGTATTCATCATGTTTGTAACTTCTTACAGAACAGTAAAATTCCATGACATTCATATACCACAGTTTATTTAGCCATTCTCTATGCAAATGACATCTACTTTACTTCCAGTTCTTTCATACTATAAAAAGTGCTACTACAAATATTTTGGTGGATATAGAGTCTTTATTTTGACAGTGACTTCCTTGGAGCATATGCCTGCTATTAAAATTTCTGGGTCCAGGGGAAATGGACATTTTTGCCACTTTATTTGCATAATTCCAAATTTCTTTCCAGAATGGAAATTACTAATTCATAGTTCTGCCAATAATGAATTAATGCATAATTAAGTCTTTTCATAGCGCCTTTAATACTGACCATTCCCATCTTTTATCACCATTGCCGATTTGCTGCATATGTATGAGAAGAAATCTCAGGGCTGTTTTCATTTGCATTTCTCTTATTAGTGATTGGAGCATTCTTTCATATGATCAGTTTATAATAGAATGCATATCTTCATTTGAGAGCTGTCTGCTCATATCCATTATCACTTATCTGTTACGGAGCTACTCAATTCCCATCCCCATTTTACTTCTGTCTTCTCTGGAAACCCCAGAACAAAAATGGCTAATGGGATGTTGGTAATCATGGCAAGTGAAGAGGTGGTACGACTCAAGCACCTAGATGAAGTTAAGCTGCTGGGCCTGGGGTAAGCTAGGGTATTCCAAGGTAATCAGAGAATTGCCAGAGAACTGATAGCTGGGTCACTGCCAGTCACAGGTGAAAGATCACGATGAATGTTATGGCTTCACCAAGAAGTCACATGGTAATCAATAAACTAACCTTATTTCCATTTCAGTCACCAAACTGGTAGAGAAGTACCTGAGGTAGGTACTTGGGTGGTGGAAAGAGTGCTGAGCATGGAGTTGGGAAAAGCTGGGTACAAATTCTTCCTCTGACACTTACTAGCTAGGTGGCCCTGGGCAAGTTATTTAATCTCTTAGTTCTTCACGCAATTCCCTCATACTTATATAGTAAATTATAGACAGATTGTCTCAACACTGGTATGGTTATCAAATCTGCAGATGACACAAAGGTGGGGGAGATAGGGAACTCACTGGATGACAGCATCAGAATCCAAAAGATCCTAGTAAGCTAGAACTTTGCTGAACCTAATAAGACGAAATATAATACAGATAAATATAAAATCTTACACATGGATCCAAAAGATCAATTTCATAACATAAGATGGGAAAATGTGTTTGGATAGCAATCTGTCTGAAAATGATCTGGTATAAAGGGAAAGTGATCGTGAGCTGTATTTGGTGGCCCAGCTGTCACCATGCCATGCTAAGGAAAAGGAGGTGACAGCCCTATTGTCCTCTATATACGTTAGATTAAACCTCACTGTTTATGAAGGATGTTGATAAACTGGAACAAGTCCAAAGGAGAAAAGCCAGGTCAGGGCTTCATGCCACATGAGGATTAGCTGATCTAGGGGTGTTAAGCCTGGAGAAGAGAAGACTAGGGGACATTGGGGGAGGACATGGTCTCTATGTTCAAGTATTTGAAGGACTATAACTATGAACAGGGTTTAGATTTATTTGATTTAGTCCTAGAAGGAAGAGCTAAGAGCAATGAGTATAATGAGGAAAATTTCAGCTTCACTCATGGAAAAACGTCTTGACAATTACAAATTATCTAATGGCTGAATGAGTTACTCTAGAAGGTAGAGAGTGGGTTTCTCCTCATTTGAGACTGCTTGTCAGGTACGATGAAGAAAGGATCCTTTTTTTTTTCCTTTTTGGTGAGGCAATCTGGGTTAAATGACTTGCCCAGGGTCACACAGCTAGGAAGTACTAAATGTCTGAGGCTGGATTTGAACTCAGGTCCTCCTGACTCCAGAGCCAGTGCTTTATCTACTGCCCCACCTAGATGCCCCTGAAAGGATACTTTTTAAAATATATGTACTAGATTAGATGACCATAGAGGTCTTTTTCAGTGTTGAGATTCTGTGGTTTTGTAATTCTCTGAACAAACAACTAGAAGTCCCTGAAGTATAATGGTGATCTGCTCAGGTTTTGAACAGTCACAAGTATAGAAGAGAGATAATCTCTCTATCTCATGAATATGACTTGGCCCGCCAGGACCCTCATTAGGACTAGAAAGAAAGAATGAGGGTGAAGATGTGATACAAGATGACAATGAATGTTTTTTTAAATTTTGTTTTGGTTTAGGTTTAGACCAGCATCTTATATGATATAAAAGGTATACAATAATTACATTCCAAATAGGTGAGACCTAAACATAAAAGGTCACATAATAAAACAGAATTATGGGAAACAGGAAGGAGGTACCTTTTACAACTTTGGCTTTGGAGGAAATTCTTAACCAAACTCTTGAGGTGAACACAAGAGATTAAAGGCAATTTCAATTATCTAAAATTAAAGTTTATCATGAACAAAATTACTACTGTGAGAATAAGAGAAAGTGTTGAATAGGAAGAATATTTGTACCCAATATCTCTTATGTCTGATATCTAATTATGTAAGTAACTGAATAAATATCTAAGACCAAGAATCACAGGGATGTACAATTTGAAAGCTGGAATAGCCCTGAGTTACCATCTAGTCCAAGTCTTACCTAAAAGGTATGGATTATAATATAACCAATGGATGACAGACAGGCAATATGGTATAATGAGGAGGATCAGATGACCTGAATTTGAATCCTGACTCTTGTCCCTTAAGACCAGTATGACCTCGGTTGGGCAAGTCAATTAATCTTCCTAAACCTTAGTTTCCTCATATAGAAGCATAGGGAGTTGATCAGATGACCCCCAGTGGGTCATCCAGTCTCTGCCTGAAGACCTATGAGGAAGGGGAGCGTGCCACCTGTCAAGGCAGTCCCTCCCACTGTGGACAGCCTGGGAAGGATTTCCTGCCACCAAGCCTAAATTTGTCTATCTGCATCTTCCATTCATTGCTCTCGGTGGTGCCTTTTAGAGACAAATAAGTCAAATCCTTCTTTCATATGACAGACAGTCAAAGGACACGAAGTTTTCAAAAGAAAGACTGCTCACTGCCAACAACTGTCTGAAAAAAAAAACCCCACTCTGAATTACTAATAGGAGATGCAAATTAAAACAATGCTAAAATTCTACCTCCCACCAAATCAAGATGGCGAAGATGATCAAAGATATAATGTTCATACAAAGTTGCAAGGGCTGCAGGGAGACCAGGTACTCTAAATCAGAAGTGTCAATCTCACAATTTATTACATGTGGCTCATAATATTCCCAATATCGCCCAAGCCAGATTAAAATGTAATCAGGATATACAAAATATAAATATGTAATAAAACACAGATAATATTACATTTTAAAACTAAGTCGATATGTTGCCCTCAAGGATCCTTATATACAGATTAGTGACCTCTATTTCTATTTGAATTTGATACCTCTGCTTGAAAGTACTCTTGGTAGAACTGTCAATTGGTCTAATAATTCTGAGAAACAGTTTGCAATTATGTAAAAATGTTACTGAAACTTAATACTCATTGACTCTGTTATTTTACTATTGGGAATATATGCTAAAGAGGGGTGAAGACAGACGACTTTGCTATAAAGGAAAAAGAAATACTATATATGCAGTAAAATACTCATAATAGCCCTTTTTGTGGTATCAAAAAAAAAAGAAAGAAAATTATGTGAGGAATGAGTAGATGAGAGAATAGTTACGGGGCATCCAGGTGGAGCAGTGGATAGAGCACTGACTCTGGATTCAGGAGGACCTGAGTTCAAATCCGACCTCAGACACATAACACTAGCTGTGTGACCCTGGGCAAGTCACTTAATTCCACTGCTTAGCCAAAAAAAAAAAAAAAGAAAAAGAAAAAGAAAAAAGAGAATAGTTAAACAAGACTGTGAAATAGAAACGTAATGAAACATTATTGTAATGTAAGAAACAATTATGAAGAATTCAGGGAAACATGAGAAAACTCCTATGAATGGATACTAAATGAAATAAGCAGAATCAAGAGAATAATATAAACAGCGAATACAAGAATGTAAATGGAAAAATCATTAAAAGGAGACCCAACTCTCAGCAACTCCAATGATCAATCTTGATTTGGGAGAAAAATGATGAAGTACACTTCTCTCCTTCTGATAAAGAGGTGGGGGGATACAAGTGTGGATTATTGCATTCAACATCTGACATACTCAATATATTGATTTGTTTTGCTTAACTATTTTTTCTTTATTACCACAGAGGGCTAAATAAGTGAGGAGTAGTTCTAGAATCCAGAAATAACTGTCAAACAAAGACAAATGGTGTCAATAAAACAAAAAACAAACATAAAGAAACAAAAGGAAAAAGAAAAAAAGAAAGGAAAAAATGAAAGAAAGGAAGAAAATGATATGTATTCTGTACCTGAATACTTGGAATTCCCATGTTAAAGCAACCAAAGACTTTTCTGGGATGTCAGAGAAGGAAAAAGAAATATGAATAGGCCAACAGAAGAGATAGAGAAAACTTCTGTCACAAAAAACCCCTGAACCAAACACAAGCTAGTTTACAAAATGGAGAATGTTCACCCAAAGAGTTGGCCAGGACCAAAAAAGCTTTTCAGTAAAGGGAGCTAATAGCCAAAGGAAAGGTTGGGAACCTTGCAAACAAGACCCTATCTTGCTCCCTTGATAGAAAAGGGGATTAATGTGCGTTTAAGGACTAAGTCCCATGTAGAACATGATGATATGAAAACTGGTGCTAATGATTCACATATTTCTTTTCACAGTCAGCCAGTAAGCGCCTAGTACGTGCCAGACACTATGCCAAGCACTGCACATACAAAGAGAGGCAAGACAGTTTCTGCCCTCAAGGAGCTCACAATCTAAAGGGGGAGACAACAAGCAAAGAAATATGTACAAACAAGCTACGTAGGGAAGAAGGAATGAAACAAGCATTTACAAAGTGCCTACTATGCGCCAGGCAACATTGCAAAATACTTTAAAAACATTATCTCATTTGATTTTCACAATAACCTGCAAGGCAGATGCTGTTATTACCCCCATTTTACAGTTGAGGAAGCTGAGGCAAACAGAAGTTAAATTACTTGTCCAGGATCACACAGCTAATAAATGTCTGAACCTGAATTTGAACTCAGGTATTCCTGCCTCCAGGCCTAGCACTCTATTCACTGCACCACTTAGCTGTAGGATAAATAGGAAATAATTGACAGAGGGAAGGTACTACAATTAAAAGGGGTTGGGAAAGGATTCTTGTAAAAGATGAGATTTTAGTTGGGACTTAAACGGCCAGGAGGCAGAGATGAGGAGGAAGGGGAGTATTACAGGCACTGGGGACAACCAGAAAGCTGAGAGAGATGGAGTGTTTTGTTTATGGAACATCAAGAGCCAGTGTCACCAGATCAAAGAGTACACTTTGGGGAATAAGGTGTAAGAAGAATGGAAAGGTAGGAAGGGTGTAGGTTATGAAGGGCTTGACTGTCAAAGAAAGGATTTTGTATTTGATCTTGGAGATGATGGGAATAGTTTACTGAGTGTGTGTGTGTGTGTGTGTGTGTGTGTGTGTGTGTGTGTGTGTGTGACATTGTCAGGTCTTAGGCTTTAGGAAAATCACTTTGATGGCTGAAGAGAAGATGGATTAGAGTGGGGAGAGACTTGAGGCACGCAGACCCACCAGCAGCTACTGCAGTAGTCCAGGTATGAGGTGATGAGGGTCTGCACCAGGGTGGGGGCAGTGTCAGAGGAGAGAAGGGGGTTAGTCAAGAGATGCTGCAGAGGTGAAGTCAATAAGTCTTGGTAACAGATTGGATATGGGGGAAGAGGGTGAGAGAGACTGAAGAGTCTATGATGACACTGAGGTTACAAGACAGAAGGATGGTGGTAACTTTAGCATCAATAGGGAAGTCTGGAGGAAGGAAGACTTTGAGGGCAAAGATAACGAGTTCCGTGTTGGACATATTGAATTTAAAATGTCTCCTGGAGAGGTATTTGGGGGTGTGAGATTTGCAAGTTCCAGTCAGTCTTGTTTCTCACACCTCATCAGTGCTTTCTACCCCTACGCCAAAAACGCTTCCACTTAAAGAAGGGAGCAGTATGGACATCTTTTCATTCCCCATCTGGCTACATTCATTCTGGACTCCTTTGACTTCTCCAGCTGCACCAATTTGGGCCTTTTTTGGCTTCTCTGCCATGTCTCCAAATACCTTCCCTGTCATCCTCCAGGTTTTTAGCTTTCTTTTTTGCACTATTTTTTCCCCATAAGATGGTAAGCTTCTTGAGAACAAAAGCTTTCTTGTATCCCCAGAGCTTAGCATAGTGACTAGTACATAGTAGGTGCTTAATAAATGTTTATTGACTATTACTGACTATCAAAGGTCAGCAGAGAGATTGGGGCAAGACAGGTAGATCTGAGAATCATCAGCATAAAGATGATAATTAAATCCATTGGAACTGATCAGATCACCAAGTGAAGTAGTATAGAGGGAAAGAGCAGAAGGCCTGGGACAGAACCCTGAGGGACACCTATGGTTAAAGGGCATGACTTGGATGAGAATCCAGCAAAGGAGACTGAGAAGGAGCAGTCAGATAGGTAGGAAGAGAATCAGGAGAGAGTGAAGTCCTGAAAACCTAAAGAGAAGAGAGTGTCAAGGAGGAAAGCATGATCGACAGTGTTAAAGGCTGCAGAGAGGTCAAGGAAAACAAGGATTGAAAAAAGGCCACTGGATTTGGCAATTAAGAAATCATTGGTAGCCTTGCAGAAAGCACTTTTGGTGGAATGATGAGGTCAGAAGCCCGATTATAGGCAGTGAAGACAGTGAGAGGAGAGAAACTGGAGGTACCTACTACAGATGGTCTTTTCAAGGAGTTTGGCCACCAAGGGCTTAAGAGACATAGGACAACAGTTAATGGGGATGGAACGATCAAGTGAGGATTTTTTCAGGATGGAAGAAGACATAGGCATGTTTGTAGGCAGTAGGGAGCGAGCCAGTAGATGGGGAGAGAGTGAAGATAAGTGATAACAAGGAGATAACAGAGGGGGCAATCTGTTGGAGGAGAGTGCATAAAATAAGATCGCTTGTGCAGGGACTGCCTTGGAAAGGAGTAGGGCCATCTCTTTGTGTACGACACGGGGTGAAGGAGATTAGTAGCACAAGCCATCTCAGTGATATGAACTGAGGAAGAGGAAAGAAACGGGAGCTCAAGGCAAATGGCTTCCATTTTTTTTTCCTGTAAAACATGAAGCATGATCTGCAGCTGACAGGGAACCATGGGAAGTTTGAGGAGGGATGAAAAGACCTGGAAGAGCTGCTATGGAGAGTGGGATGGTGAGTTGGTGAAGGGAGTGTAGAAGAATTGTACTTGCTAAAAAGGGTCAGTTACTTCCATAATCTTCCTTTGTTCAGGGTGAACTGGGTGACCCAAGGGGATAGGGAAATGGCTTGTCTTCTGTATCTGAATGCTTGGAATTCTCATCTCAAGGTAAACAAAGCCATAATTATAAATAAAAAATGTTTTTCCTAACATCACTGTATACCTACAAGCTCTTAAAACCATCTAACTAGTTTCTGAACCAATCGCCTTTCTCAGTGCCTTTCCTATAATGCCTCAGTGCATTATCAACCTTCCTTCCACTCCCAATTTACCATCTTCCAACTTGCAAACAGCAAACCCACCCTAAGATGGAGAATATGAAACCAGAGAGTAGCTCCCTTGTGAGTAAAAACTGTCTACTTGTTTAATTTCTTTTAACCATCTTATTAAACAAGCTGCAAACTTCCCCTTCTCTTCCCGAGGTCTTCCCTCTTGTGACAAGCCCAACACTGAGCCAAAGTCTTCACAGTCCTGAACCTTACATGAACAAAGCCAGCTGGTTGAAGCTTATGGTGGTAGTTAAGGTTTGTGAGTCCCTCCCACTAACTCAAAAGAAAACAGAAGCAAACTTCAGCTGTATCTCAGAAGGAAAATTTCTCTTTTATAACACTTCAAGGATCATATAAGAAGACAGGTGATGTGTGCTCTTGCTCAGATGGAGGTGGAAGGGAGCTGATCTCCACAAGTATTATTTATCCTTAGAATTCTGTGGCATCTGGCTCCCTTCATCTCCTCAGCCACAATTTTCCACCTGTCTGCAACAGGGACCCATTCACTGCAGATGTGTTAATACTCACTGTCTCCTTCAATCCAATGTGCTCATCCCCATCTCACATAATTCTACTACACACCACTGCCTCTTTATGAGAAATTCTTCCTGTCTTAAAAAAAAAAAAAGACTATCTTGTTGGTGCTCTGATCTGAGTACACTGATCATGCATCCCTCCTCGCCTTACTCAGCATTAATGGGCTGGGCTGTCTGTATAGCATGTGTCCAAGTTATCAATCAGTCTTCTAGAGAAGAAGGCCCTGTGTGGAGTGCAAAGATAATCTCCAAATACTCGGTCTCATCCCAGAGTTGTTATCACATCACAAGCCACACCTTTCATCTTTGCTACATGGACTCACTAACCCAAGCTAGCTGGCTTTTTACTCCTTCTGACGTTTTTACTATTGATTTGATGAGGGCAATGCTTTGGTAACTGAACTTTCTGGTGATTTGGGAAAAGTGTCCAAAACCCCACCCTCCGGGGCTGCTCTTAGTGCCAGTGGCACTCCATTGATAGACACTCTTGACAAAATGGGTCTGTTTTGTGCACATGTTGCAACTCTGCCTTCCTCAGTTTTGTTTAGCCAAGGATCTGTGGTGGATTTAATTGCCACCAGCTGGGAGTTTGCCGGCCATTTTAAGCCCTCAGCTGCTGTGGTTTATGAATTTCACAGTATATACAAAGAAGTAGGCCTTCCAATCAACCAGTTAATCTGAAATGTCATCACAAAATGAACTTGTACTTTGAACTCTACGAAAAGGTAAGGGCTTCAGTTGTGTAGTGATGCTAAGGCATCAGTGCTCTTAATACACCAGCTCCACCTCCAGGGAAGAAGCTGCTGATATGGCAAATGATAGAGCACAGATACCCAGCCATCAAGAGGAATCAACACAGAACAAGTCTCCATCTGTCCTTTGCCACCAGCTGGGCCTGGCCTGAAAATACACTTGGAGTTCTAAAACATGATAAAGAAGGAAACGAAAACAATCTGTTCTTGTTTCTTTAAGTCATCTTGGACACGAATAAGACAACCTGGGTAGATGTAGGCTTTCCACTCAGCTGTGCACAGGGTCATAGAGCCTGAGGTGAAAGAAACTCCAGGACCTTTAGGCCAGGGCTTCTTAAATGGTTTCCACTTGTGACCTCTTCAGCACTTCTGAAACTGTGGGTTGAGACCTCATTCTAGGCTAAGTCCAGGCTTACAGATGATGAAGATGAAGTTGCAAGCCCAAGGTCAAACAGGCAGTAAGCATCAGAGGCATGATTTGAACGGTCATCGGTTGCCTAACATTGACTTGCTCAGGGTGTTGAAAGGTAATCAAGTATTAGGATAACTTGTCGAGTATGAATGCTGTGTGAAATACTAAGTGTTGGTATTTTGGAGACAAATCCATTCTCCGTGGTCACTATCTATCAAGTGGCTCATTTGCATCAATGATCAGAAAACTGAGCTATGGTACAGATCACAGATCACTGGGCAGCCCTTACAGCCAATGTCCGTTGCTAGTCCCCAAAGGGGGAGTGAGAGACTATGCCAATGTCTTGGCTTTCAACGTTTAATTGTGTATTTGTTTGACTGGTGGTTGCTTTCTTCATTAGGGGCTAGAAGCATATCAAAATTCTCTTAAGCCTGGCAAAGTGGTAAACTACTTAGAGTTACTGGTTTTTTGGGGGGGGGGCAGGGACGGAGGAATGTTGAGAAGGTCGTTACCAATGATTTAGTCTCAGTATTAATGGTGTACTGGCAAGAGTGCTGAATTTGGAGTCCAGAGACAGCTGTGCTGGAATCCTATCATATTATTATCTGTGCAATGGTGGTCCCCTCTCTGAGTCACAATTTTCTTACTTGTACAATAAGGATAATAATATTTGCTTTATCTCACAGGGTTGTTGTGAGGGAGACACTTTGTAAAATGAAAAGCATCATATGACTGTGAGCTATTATTTCACCTCTTGATGTGCTAAGAGTCCTTGAAGAGAAGCAGGATGGTATAATGGAAAGAGAACTGGAAACCTGGGAGTCATATGAGATTTATACTCAAATACTGCCTCTGATATTTATGGCGTATGTGTGCGTAGGCCAGTCATTTAGTCTTGGCTTCCTTAACTATTAAAGGGGATAACAATACCTATGATGCCTCCTTCTCAAGGCTGCTAGAAAGCTCATATGAGATAATATATGTAAAGAACTTGGTAAACCTTAAATTGTCATATGATTGTCTGCTCTTAAAGAGGTCAGGTCAACAGATAACACTGGTAGGCTGAGGCCATAAATGGCAACTTGAGCACTGACTCCTAACATGTTGCCTGTTAATGGACATTAGCCACCACACACTGATACCAATTTCACTACAGACTGATGAAGTGAATTTACCAGCTCCGTAAAGGGAGCTAGGCTTTGCACACCAGGGAACTAAGTTGTAAGACTTGGTTAAAATTTCCCTAGAGAGCCACTGGAATGCATTGTTTGGTAGCTGACGAAACCAACTGTACCACATGCTACATTTGATTTTTTTTCAAGTTAATTTTCTCCAATTGCTGCCTTGTACTCATTTGGAGTTATTTAAATGGCAAAGCATTTCCTCTGCTCCCCTGCCTTTGTGAAAGCTGCAAAGAGTATAGGAAGAACACGTCCTCTACTCACACCTCTGAAGCCCTACAAAAGCCATCCTGGGCAGTTTCAGTTGCCATTATAGATTTTTTTTCCCTATCACAGATCGATGATGAATGTTCTACAAGGTCCTAGATCAAAAGTGGAACTAGATTAATGACTGTTATTAATACTACTTTACATTTAGGGTGTTTCAGTTTATTGAGTGCTTTCATAGGCATCATTTCTCCCCCACTTAATAGTATTGTGTTTTTTTCCCATTACATGTAAAGATAGTTTTCAACATTCACTTTTATAAGATTTTGAATTCCAAATATTTTTCTCCCTCCCTTCCTCCTCTCCCCCTCCCCAAGATAGTAAGCAATCTGATGTAGGCTACACATGTACAATCATATTAAACATATTTCCACATTATTAAACATATTTCCACGTTATTAAACATATTTCCACGTTAGCATAGACATCATTTCATCTGATTCTCCTCAGAACCCTATGAGGTAAGGAGGGCCAACATTACCATCATACTTTTATAGATAACGAAACTGAAGCCCAGAGGGGTTAAGTGACATGGCTGTGGTCATACAGCTCATAAATGTGAGAGCTCCAACCCAAGCTTCCTGACCTCAAGTCCAGGGTTCTTTTCAGTTCTCTTCAAGGGAAACTCAGCTAAGCACTGGTTCTCAACTAAGCAATCTGGACCAACTGAATTCAACAAGTATTTATTTTGGGGTTGGGGGGTGGGGAGGAAATGTGAGATGCAATTTAAAAAACTACCGATAACTTCAATTTCTATATTATCTTCATTTCTGAATATGCCCTTCCTCCCCTTTCTTCCCCTCCAGGGAACCATTCCATGTGATAAAGAGTAAAGAAAGAAAGAGAAGGTATGCATCAAAACTAACCAACACATCAGATATCTGATGGTCTATGACCACAGTCTCCCACCTCTTCAAAGAAGGAGAGAGGTATGGTTTCTTATCTTTTCTCCAGGGCCAAGCTTGGCCATCATAATTACATCCACAAACATCTACTAAGTGTCAGACCTTGTGATAAGTTCTTCGGGTACAGACAAAAATGAAAACAGCCTTCACCATCCACAATCTGACATTATGTCCAAGGCTCCATCATGATGGATCTGTCTACCATAACATGTGGACGGAGGCAGAAAAAATAAACTGAGGTAACCAGGAGTCTGATGCTACACAAAGTGAATGACTTAGGCGTCGAGACTGAGGCAGCTAGGAAACAATAAATGTCTTGTCTCATCATCTCTTGGGAAGCTGGTCTGATGACCTACGTGCAAGATACTCCACCTCTCTGACTTGGCCTCTTCAAATGGGTAAACAGCCAACTTGCTACTCAAGTTGAAAATTTTTCCCCCTCACATCTTTTTTGTTAAAATACCATCTCCCCTTGTGGGCTGTCAGATGGATGTGTAACAGTCACAAGGGTGTGGTTACAATCTGAATACTGTGAGAAAGAGGTTCATTAGCTGAAACTTCTACAACATGCATGTCAGTACGTTTGTCACTGGAATTTAGAATTCACCAGCATTGGTGACGACTGTTATTTCCTGGGTTGGGCTTCCCTTCCATCAGTGGGATTCACACTTGACTTGTTTATAGGGGTCATAGCTTCCACTGTTTCATCCACAGGCTGACATGTGTTTCAGGGTCCCAGGGATATTCAAACTGTGACAGCTGGTAGGACTAATGCCAACAGCTGTACCCATTAGGATAAAAACAAGAACAAAACACACTAGAATTTTGCTGTTAACATGTTTTCTGAGCAGCTCTCTCACAGGTGAGACTGTCATACAATTAGGTTGAAATGAACACCCTTGGATGGGGTCCAAGCAGGCCTACCTTCTACTGAACTCCACGGGAGTGAATAATGTCACAATGAAATTCCAGGCTATTAATCACAGACTCTCTAAAATACCACAAAGTCTAGCATTTATACTGAAGTGCTACAGGATTACCTGCAATCTTAAGAAAAAGGTGTCTCTTCAGATACAAAGCAGTTAATTTGCTAAGAGGTTTGTTATTTCCATAACCATTACAAGGGTGAGGCTCATTCCAAATGGGAGCTTCATTAGAGTTCTAAATGAAACAAACATTCCTGAATTAGGGAGGAGAAAAATTATAGGAGTGTCTCAGACTTTAAGTAAATGTCCAGTTAGTCTACAATCTCTAAGGTCAATTTCTAGATGTATCATCACTTGGGCCAACATACACAATTCCTGGTAAACTATTATTATTTTTGTGGCCATCAGGCCACCTGCTAGGCTGCAGGTGCCCCACCCCTGTGCTAGGCAATACCAAGGTGGGATAGTGGGATCTATGCATTCCTCCCCCAACCCCTTGGGCTAGCCAATGGGGTCAAGCGTCTGAGGCCACATCTGAACTCAAGTCCTCCTGACTCCAGGGCCAGTGCTCTATCTACTGCACCACCTAGCTGCCCTGGATCTATGCATTCTTTAATGAGTCTGAAATTCCCTGAGATATCATCCTGGCAAGTAAATACACTGAATTCTTTTCCTTAAACTTTGTATGGTATATATCTACTTCTAAAAGTTGATCTCCTTTAAGAAAATACATGTAAACTTGAAGATAATGGAACCTCACTAATTGAAATTAACTAGGGAATGGAAAGTAAGTTGGAATTATGTTTTGAAAAATGACTAAAAAGTAACTTTTTAACCCTTTTGCTCTGAGATCCAGTTGCTACAAGAATGCAGGAGAAAGAAACCCAAATAAACCAAAATATCTAGAGCAGTACTTTTTGTGGTAGCAAAGCACGAGAAACAAGGTAGGTAACTATGTCTCAGCTGGGGAATGGCTAAACAATTAGTGGTGCATAAATATAATGGAATATTACTGCACTCTAGAAAAACAATGAAGGTGACAAATTCAGAGAAGAGATAGGAAGACACAGAAAACTTCTGAAAAGTGAAGCAAGCATAATCAGAAAAAACATTTATTAACATGTAACAATATAAATGTAAAGAACAAAAAGTGAAACCCAACACTGCAATTATAATGACCAAGCTTGGCCCTGGAGAAGACAAGAGAAAAGGAGCCTCCCTTCTTAGCAGAAGTGGAAGAAAATGGGTGTGACCCATTTCAGGGATAGTCAGATGTGGTTTACATGGTGATCAATTTGGATGGACAGCATTTTTCCCCCCTCCTTTACATTTTTTTTTTTTGGTTATAAGGGATGGTTCATTGTGGAACAGGGAGGAGGAATAGATTTGGAACTGAACATGTTGTAAAAAACAAAAGATATCAATAAAAATTTTGAAAAAACAAAGTAAAAGAAACTGACCAAGGCAGGCTAGCATGAAATTGTCGTGAATATTTAAATGGACTTGTGATTTCCTCGGCTTAGGTGCTCCTCTTAATGTTGTAGATCACAACCTACCCATGCTTGCCCAACCTGTGCAGAGAAGGGCTGTGGTCTACTTTGGGGACACTGGGAGCCTTCGTGGCTCTCTCCTGATGCTGCAAAGACGCCAGTGGAACCCTCTGGCCGCCTGCTTGTGACCCCTTAATCTCATCGAATGGGACCGACCAGTATTCTTTTTAATCGATGACATCTTTTATCTTTATTCCAGCCCTTCTTCCCAGTCCTGCACTGATTAGACATCACAACTGACTCATGCCCTCCTTACACTTCTCAGACACCCATGGTGTGACACTCATTTTTAATTCTGTGGACACTATGTCCAAAGACACGATGACCTGCAGTCATAGGACGCCACCAGCAGAATAGCATTATTAAAAATATCTGTTTCTGCAAGTCTGAGGTCATTAAAGGAATTTTGCAATTTCTGGAGAGCAATGCTCCAGAGACTCCTTGTCCTTCACTGCAGGCTCAAACCACTATTCATTCACGTTATCTGTCACAGACATACATGCTGAGAGGCAAGGTCTACAGCCTGTCAATTCTTCACCCCCCCCCCCCCTTTGTTTCCCTGGGTGAATGATGAGGCAACGTTCTTTTTGAGTGGCTGTGGACTTTTCTTGGGAGGTTCTCCGATGTTCTAGGGCTTAAGGCAACAAGCGCCATGACGTCCACAACCAGGAGCATTAGAGGATCTTACCACCCATAAAGAATCCCTCTCCAACATGGAGTTCGTGCTGGATCTCTTTCATGACATTAGAAAATGTCTTTGGTCAGCACACATCTTTTCATTTTATGCTTCTCTTGATATTTATGATGAGGTTGATGAACACAGTTAATTCTATTGTTACATTTATCAAGGAATTTTTAATAATTTTTCTGAATGGATGACAGACATCTTGGTGGAAGAAAGCCTTTACAACAGTATTTTGCTCCCACTGAATCACTTAAAACACTTCAAAAAATGCACAAACAATAAAGAGGGATATTAGATTCTTTCCATTCTCTCATGAGAAACACGGGGTTTACTCTGGAATGTCAATAGCAAAAGTCTGTCATTTCCCTACTAATACCTTCATTGAGGCGGCATGATATTAATGTAGATTATTTGATTAGACCTGTGGGTTCATTGGTATAAGACACTCCTAGTGAAGAAACACCCTCTACCAATGTAGATAGACCGGCAACAGAAACCTAAATAATCTGGAGAAATGAGAGATGAAAAGGCTTGCTCAGGGTCATACAGCTAGTATGTATTATAGGCAGGACTTGAACTCAGGCCTTCTTGATTCCTGAGGCTACTTCTATCTACTACACTGTTTCTCACAACAATGTTATCTGAACAGAAAAGAGGCATACAGGTTGGTAACTGTTTATTTTCTCAGTCACCTCTTTTTAGTGTTAATAAAATCTGAGTTTTGTTTTGTTTTTTCCTCCATTCCCTCCGATGCACTGTGAATAAATCCTTAACCCTTTCATAACCGTGTTATCCCCAGTATAGCTCTCCTGTATGTGCCCTTGGTCTAATCCAGCTGCTTTCCCCAGTGTATTTCGACATTCTCTATAAATACATTGTATAAAACTTCCCATCTCCTCTGGCAGATTTCCCCCTTTATCATCCCCATGTTCTCACTTAGCTTCAATGTCTTCCTTTCGACTATTTCCCTACTGCTCACAAACATCCCCCTGTCTCTCCCATGCGTGATCCACTCCGTCCCCGCCATTGTCCTGCACCTTTTCTTTTCTCTCTAAATTCCCTGAGCAGGCTGTTCACGGTTGATGCGTCCTCTTCCTTTCCTCATTCCCTCCTTAATTATCTGTGGTCTGGTTTCTGACCTTATCATTCAACTGAAAACTCTCCAAAGTTAATAATGATTCCAATGGCCAAATCCAATGGCTTTTTCTCAATCCTCATTCTTCTTGATCTCTCTGCAACTCTTAATACTGTTGATCACCCTCTTCTCCTTGAGTCTTTTCACTCTAGGTTTTTGTGAGATCACTCTTGTCTGGTTTTTCCTACTCCAGTTCATCCTCCACTCAGATATCAAACTGATTTGTCCATGGCACTCTCCTACTCAATCAACTCCAGAGGTTCCTTATTACCTCCAGGATAAAATATAAAACCCCATTTGGACTTTGAAACCCAACTAAACTGGCCCCTTCCTATCTTTCCAGTCTTCTTACTCCTTACACGCCTCCTCTTCCGTCTCTTTCTTCTTCTTTTTTCTCCTTCTTCTCTCTCTCTCTCTCTCTCTCTCTCTGATACAGCGTCACTGACTTCCTTGATAATCCTTTAATTCCATCTCCCAACTTGGCATTTCCACTGGCTGCCCTGCATGCTTGGGAACACCCTCCCTCTTCATCTCTGCCTCTTGTCTTCCTTCAAATCCCAGCTAAAGTCCCATCTACAAGACGCTTTTTCTTATCCTCCTTAATTTTAGTGCTTCCCCTCTGAGATCACCTCAAATTTATTCTGTATGTATTTTGTTTGTACGGAATTGTTTGTATGTTGTCTTCCCCCACTAGACTGTGAATATTTTGAGAGCAGTGACTGGGTTTATTTGTTTGTTTTTTAAAAAACCTTTCCCTATTCTCAGTGCTTAGCATGGTGCCTGGCACATAGCACGTGCCTGATAAATGCTGGCTCACTATATCTACTGGTAAATTGGACAGAGCACTGGACTCATACTTACTAGTTGGGTGATTCTGAGCAAGTCATTCAACCTCTATTTTCTTCAGTTTCCTCATGTGTAAATAAGAATAATAATATTCTTAGGGTTTTTATGAGGATCAAATGAATTAACAGGTATTAAGAGCTTGAAACCTTTAAAGTACAATATAAATGTTAGCTATTATCAAACTATCAAAAAGTTGTTACTATACGCTAGGCATTGTGATAAGCACACAACGATGGATACAAATACAAAATACAAGGATACAAAAAGAGGCAAAAGATAGTCCCTGCCCTCAAGGAGTTCACAATCTAATGGTGGAGAAAAACAAACACATGTAAATAAGCTATATACAGGATAAACAGGAAATAACCTGTAGAGGAAAGGCACTAAAATTGAGAGGGATGGGGAAAGGATATCTGTAGAAGATGGGGTTTTAGTTGGTACATAAAGGAAGCCAGGAGGTAAAGTTGAGGAGGGAAAGTATTCCAGGATGGGAGCCAACTAGAGAAAATGCCTGGAGCTGAGAGATGGAGTGTCCTGTTCAAAGAATATCCAGGAGGCCAGTGTCACTGGATCAAAGAGTACATGGAGGGCAGTAAGGTGTAACAATACTGGAAACACAGGAAGGGGCTAGGTAAAGAAGGGCTTTGAATGCCAAGAAGAGGATTGTATATTTGGGCCTAGAGGTGACAGGGAGCCACTAGAGTTTATTCAACATGTGTGTGTATTGGGGACAGAGTGAGGAGGTGACATGGTCAGACCAGTGTTTTAGGGAAATTATTTTAGTGGCTGAATGGAGGATGAATTAGAGTAAGGAGAGGCTTGAGGCAGGAAGATCCACCAGCAGGCTATTGCAATAGTCTAGATGTAACGTGATGAGGGTCTGCACCAGAGTGATGGCAGGGTCAGAGGAGAAAAGGGGGCAAATTCAAAAGAAGTCACAAAGATGAAATTGACAGGCCCTGGCAACAGATTGGATTGGGGTGGGGGGTGGTAAGAGATGGTGAGGAGTCAAGAAAGATACCTAGCTTGTAAGCCTGGAGGACTGGGAGGAAGGTGGTGCCCTCAATAGTAACAGGGAAATTTGGAGGGAGAGAGGGTTTAGAGGAAAAGATAATGAGTTCTGTTTTGGACATATTGATTTTAGATGCCTACTTGCTATCCAGTTTGAGAAGGCCAGCAAAGAGATTGGGACAGGATAGATAGATTTGAGAATCAGCATCACAGAGGTGGTAATTAAATACATGGGAGCCAATGAGATCACCTAGTCAAATAGTATAAACTGAGAAGAAAAGAGGGCCCAGGACAGAACCCCGAGGGATCCTTATGATTAGAGGGCATGATCTGGAAGAGGATCCAGCAAAGGAGGGAGAAGGAGCTATAAGATAAGCAGGAGGAGAACCAGAAGAGAATAGTGTCCCAAAAGCCTAGAGAGCAGTGATCAACAGTGTCAAAGGCTACGGAGAGGTCAAGAAGAATGAAGACTGAGAAAAAGCCACTGGATTTGGCTTTAAGGGTAACACATTGGTAAATGTGGAGAGAGCATTTTCAGTGGAATAAGATTGTAAATTGGATTGTAAGGGGTTAAGAGGAGAGTGAGAAGAAAGAGGAGGCACCTGTTGTAGATGGCCTTTTATTTAAACTGGTTTTACCTTTCATTGCTGTTCTCCATTTTATGAGATGACACTACTTAAAATATAGTCCATTTTCTTTGGCCATAAAATTTTACAAATGAGTTTCTGTTCTAAACCAGTGTTGTTTTTGGTTACCACCGTTCTGTTTGATATAAAACAAAAGTCAATCATTGATAAGGCACTTTTAAAACTCATCTGGTCTCCTTAACATAAGAACTGATTTACATTGGTTAAACTTCTATAGTAATTTACAACAATTTGCATCTATTCCTTTCTTCCACATATATTCCACTTTTTATCATCGATAACTTTTGCAAACAGGTCAGAATTGAGATCAAAATGTTTCAATTGCACATCATTTCTTTTTTTTATCATTTTTTAAAATTCTTTATTCTAGTTTTATACTGCTTTTGATCTTTGTTCTGAGTGTCTACACAGTTGATTCAGGAATGACACCCACATCAGTAAAAGGTCATTTTCAGTTTGTTAAAATGTAATCAATTTCATTTTTTGTAATGTTATTTGGGACTTGCCATGTCTAGTGCCTATGATTCTTTTCTTGTAGAAAGTACTCATGATATATATGCATTAGGCTTCTGCCTAACAGGGGTGGGGAACCAGCAGCCTCGAGGCCACATGAGGCCCTCTAGGTCCTTAGGTACGGCCCTTGGACTGAATCCAAACTTCATAGAACAAATCTGGATTCAGTCAAAGCGCCACACTTAAGGCCACATGTGACCTCGAGGCCACAGGTTTCCCCACCCCGGTTTAGCCTACAAGTCTTTGGCCCCTATCATTCCTTATTTCTGAACCATATTTTCCAATATACAAAGTGCCCCCAAACTCTTGGTGCAACTTCAGGCCTTCGTGGCCTAAAGCTTTACTAAGAATTTTGAAACACCCCATATTTCTTGCCATCATCACCTGTTCCCACCTTTGCACTGAAATTCCCAAATATCAAAGGGTATGCTGATTGAATCTGGAGAGTCTTCAAGAGCTATTAGTAGGATTTCTCTTTTCTCTTTATCCTCTGCAACAGATGTGAGTACATAAGCTACAATTATTTTTCATGGTGGTCTTTTTGCTAATACTTATCATGAGCCCTACAATATAAAAAAGACCAAATGTTCCACTCAATAATGTTTCTTGTTCCTTTGGGAGCACAATAAAGACAACTCTGCCAACTCCTTTACTTGCCTCTCCAAGGACAGCATGTGAGACATCCTTTTATTTAGATGTAACTTCCTTCTGTCTTCTGGTTTCATTTATAGTGAGAATGGCCAAATTAATAGGTTTCACTTTCTGGTCATTGGCCAAGGATCTCACATTTAGAGTACCACCAATAGCTCTGTTAAAGTTTATACAGTCTAAAAACTGTTCAACTTATCATGTTCACTACCTCCTTTTCTGCCACCTCACTACTATATCTGAAGTAGCAAAAGGGGTCTGCAAAGGCCTAGGGGCCATTTTGTATGGTTTTCTTTCTGTTTCATTGGTTGCCATGGTCAACAAATTCAATATCGAGGGGCCTGCCTACTGGTGATGGATCTCTCTGTACATAGCCTGGGTAGTTCTTGAAAAGTAGACTCAATCTGTTGTTGGAAACACATCTGAAGCCTTTCTAGCATGGTGGAACCCACCAGGACTTTGTGCTTCACTGGAATAGCCTTTGAAGACTTGGGGTCACTTCTGTTTCATGATGAGGTATTATAGCAGGACTCTGTGAAATATTTCAAATTTTGAATTAATGGGTTTTCTTTCAAGTACACCTTTCCCTGGGTTATAAAGACAATCACTATATGGACCTTTGCTTTAATAGACAATGGCAGTTTAGGCTTGTTTTTCATAATATGGACTTTTTTTTTTTGGCCGGGGTTGGGGGGCAGGCATTACAGACAAATTCTTCTGTATAGCAGGAGGCAAAACATCAGTATATGGAAGAATACCACAGTGATAGACAAGAGGCATGAAAATGTAAAAGCATTGTAATTCTGCACAGACACTGCCAGGCTGAAAAGTTCAAAAGCCATGAATTTATTCATAAGGCTGAGAGTCATGGAAAAAGCTCCTTCATCTCCCACAGGTTGTGGCTGCCCCTTGAGGAACTGTAAGTCCCCCTATAAATCCAAAGTAAACTGCTTGGGATTGTATGAAGAAGCTGACAGTCCTATAGAGCTTCATAAGTCAAACAGTTTTTCTCTGCTGATTTCCATGCTATTTTCTCCTTCACATGTTCTTTCTCATTCTGAGTAACACACTATTTGGCCTCCCAGCTCCCACAATGTGCTATTTACTAAATAATTATTTAGATGTCTTTATTTGGATGAAGGGAGGTGACTTTTGGGGGCTCCAGGAAGGCTTCATAATTCTCCCCATTAAAATTAATGAAAATAAGATTTTCATCATATGCATTTTTGCTTTACAGACAGGGGTGGGGAGAGGAAGACAAATTTTCCCTGTATAATGAAATATAGCTGTATAGATACTGAGATGGAAAAGCTTTGGTTTAAAATAAACTATACATAATAGAAATTCACGGTCTCATATACAATCCTTTTTTATTATTCTCGGTATAACAAAATATTTATGTTTGTTGATGACTGTCAAGTTCATAATAAAAAGAAGGGAAAAAAGGGATAACTGTGATGGGGCATCTGTCAAACTCTATGTTCCAGTGGCTAAGGGAGTAGTGAATGGGAAGGCTTCACTGGAACTTCTCTGATAAAATATTCTGAGCCAGAGAGGTGCCAAGCCTTGGGAACATTCCAGAGGCTCCTAGACAATCCAGCCTTGGGGAAGGGAGAGGTCTGCTACAAAGTCAGTGACCCAGGGGTGGCCTCTCCCAGAGGAAGGGTGGGTATCTCTGGTGTCCTGTGAGAGAATCTATATCAGCTGGCCTTTTCCTGGGGCCAGAGTCCCTGGGAAATGTCCAGGTACCAGGCTTCTTAAGAATTTGCTTGGCCTACTTTCTAAGGGTATTCAGCCCCTATACTCATCCTCAGTATTTATCAGGTTCAGCATCTTTTGAGTAAGATTCCTTATCCTGGTTTAAGATTCACTGAAGAATCACTTTTGAGAAATTCTCTTTTGGAAAGACTTAATTAAGACCACTGGACTTAGAGACCTAAGGAACCAAGGAGGTATAGTATAAAGAACAATGAACAGAACGAGAGTCAGGACACTTGAATTCTACTCTACCTGGGACTAGACTTTCAAAGTCTACATCTCTTCCTCACATATGCAAGTTCCTGAAGCTTTTTCTGGTGCTAACATTCTATAATCCTAACTGCTTTCCTTCCTAGGTGCTCTGCTTGGCTAGTGCTTAGGCCTGGGCTGTCCTTAAGTTAAACCTAACGTTGAGATTTCTCCTGTTCCAAAGCTTAGGCACTCTCCATGAGGCTCCAGACAAACCTGGGTCTCCAGAGGACCAGGAGGAGGAGAAACACTCTTCTCCTTTTGGGTTGACTGTTGAACAGTACCTGGCAAATCACGTAGAGCTCTCTAGAGGTGTTCTGGATTTTAAGACAAAAGAGATTTCTCTGAGAAATTTGCATATAAACTCACGGTAGGGTCAGGCAGAACAAGAACTTACTAAGTCAGATAATCTCAGAGGCCTCAGAAGTCATCCGGTCCAACTGGCACCAATGGTTCTAAGCAGGAATGCTCTCTCTAATATCCTTAATAAGGGGCCATCTAAGCTGCTTTGACCACCTTCACTGTCTTCTGAGATACCCATCCCATTTGGAGGCAGCTCTCTAGTTCTAAGAAAGCTTTTTCTTTAGTGAGAGCTCCACTCTGTCTCTGAGTCACTTCCGCACAGTACCTTTTGCCTTCTGTGATCAGAAGTCCATGTGCCTAAGAAGGAATCAAATCTCAGTGGCACCTTCACTTTGAAGGAAGGAAAGCAAACTGGCATCTCAGCGATACACTTCAATGCCTCAACCAGGGGAACATTTCTCTGGGTGCCACGATGACAACCCTGGTAACAAAAGATCATTCTTTCCTTGACACGGTCAAGCTGCCTTTTAATTAAGTGCCACCGTGTTAATGTGAATAGTTCTGATTGTCATAGCCCATCAACCCTTGGCGAACTGGTTTGTTTGGTCTGGACAACAAATAACATTCCACACTACTGGATTTTTTTCTCCTGTAGTCCTTCCCTTCCTTCCCCACCTCAAAAAAAAAAATCACAATTTGTTCTGCTGTCTCAAGTTACATTCTGTAAATAATAAGCAACACTGATGAAATGCAAAAAGCTGAACATTTGTAAAACAGAAAGAAGTGTGGCGTGTCCCACATCTGGGTTCCATTAAACGTGCTCTCACTAGATCCGCTGATCCCTGTTTAATAAGCACACCAAGGCAATGGAGGGCAGAAGTGCCCTCATGTCTACTTGCCCTGGCAGGGAAGAGGGGAGCTTAACGGAGGTAAAAAGGGGGAAGGATTGGGGCCACAGTGTGGAGGTATGTTGTTCAGACAACACTGGGCAGACCGGCCTTCTCTCCTTCTGGTACGTGAACATCCCCAACTGGAGTGTTAGCTCCGTGGTTATGTTACTGCTCCTCCTCTGCAGTCTGCAATGTTCTTGAGGCCGAGCCCACAGTGCTTAAACTAAATAACATGGTTTGATGATAAAATGACTCAGTGGAGGGAGCTGGCTCCCAACACTTTCAAAAGACTGCAAAATAAAAATAGAATTGAAGGCGACCCATTAAAGTCCATTTTGGTAAAACACTTGGAGACTCTTCAGAGAAGTTCATTATTATGCCAGGCAAAATGTGATCCTTTCTTTTCGTGTGTAAAAATCTATATGAGTAGTCTCATACTCTCTCCAAAAAGAAACATGGTAGGGGTGGAAGGGGTAGAATAGCATAAAGTACAGGGCACAGGGAGATCTGGGTTCAAATCTTGCCTTCTTAGCTGTGTGACCTTATGAAGGTCATTTAACCTCTTTAAGCCTCAGTTTCCTCATCAGCACCTAACTCCTAGGATTGTTGTAATGATCAAATGAGATAACTTATGCAAAGTATTCTGCAAACCTTTAAGTGCTTTGTAAATGTGCCATTATCATCATCATCATTACTGTTACTGTTGGTGTCTCCCCCCCAAAAAACCTTAGCACACATCTAACTACAGGGTCTCCCTTCCACTTTCCCCTTCTCCTCTCACCTATTCAGTAAACTCCAATGGCTCCCTATTACTTGGAAGATCACACATGAATTCCTCTATTGGGCATTTAAAGTTCTCTACAATATGACCCTTTCCTACTGGGCCAGTCTCCTTAGACTTTACTCCCATTCACAAACTTGGATTTAGCCACACTGGCCTCTTTGCTGCTCCTCACACACAATTCTCCAGTTTCCATCTTGGCGCCTTTGCATTGGTTGAACCTTGAATACTCTCCCTCTCCTCCATTTTCAGGAAGCCCTGGCTTCCTTCAAGACTAAGCTCAAATAACCCCTGCACGGGACTTCTGCTAGTCCCCCGGCCACTAGTGCCCTCCCCACCGAGGTTACTTTCCATCTACTCTGCTTATATATGCCTATTTATATACATATACATTGGAATCTAAGTTCCTTGAGGGCAGGGAATGTTTTTAGCTCTATTTTCTTTTTGTATCCTCTGAGCTTGGTACATAGAAAGTACTTAATAAATTTTTGGCAACTGACTGACCAAAGGAATAATTAGAAGGCTCCATGTTGGGGAAATCTCAATTTTAAGCTTATATCTCAGTAGGCAGTGTGTTCCCTGATATTGTTGGTGTTAAAGTATAGGGTAGATAACCACTTGCTGGGATGCTAGAGAGGGAATCTGCGGTTCAGATAAGCAGTTAGATTAGATGATTCCTGAGTTTCCCTCCAATTATGTGTATCAGTCACACATTCACTCTAAAGGAACTTCATGCTAAAGCTTACTGAAGTATTGATTAGAGTTTTCATTCATTCATTCAGAAAACATTTATTAAACATCTATTATGCACAGATGGAAGGATAGCTCACAGATTCTCTTCAGAGAGGGAGCAAAATAGTTTGTTTCATTGTGTAACCAATGGCAAGAGGAAAGATCATTTCAAAGGACACTTGGTCTTAAGACCACCAGGAAGGTAATTATAGCTTATGTGCTAACTTAGTCTTTTTCAGAGGATAAAGTAGAGATTAGAGAAATTATCTGAAGGACTTGGGGGAAGAAACCTGCCAAACCAAGTTATGATGTCCTTTGATATTCAATGGATTTCAAAGTGAAGGTGTAGACAAGGAGGAGAGTGAAAATTATGTAGTAAATACTTCAGGATCAAGAAATAAGAGGCTCAAGGCTTACAGATTATTTAAAAGCTTTACATCATGAAAACTTACTTGAAGCAGAGAAATAGAGATGGCAAGCACTGAGTATCGCTACAAAAATGAAACTGCCTACACATTAACAGACTGGATGACAAGTTAACAATACAGGAATTATTGCAGAATCTGTTATCCTATGCAGCCAGGTCACTAACTGGTTAGAGCAAACATCAAGATTAATAACAAATTAGAAAAAAATATTTAAATGAAAAGACATTGTGAAATTATAAAACTCAAACCTAACCTGCTTACTAATCAGCTGACACAAAAAAACTGGAAATGGGAAAAAGCAAACAAGGCTTCTAACACAATTTATTAAAGTTTAAACGATGTAAGACAATTTCTTTGGAAAGGAGGAAGACAAAGGAGCTCTGAAAGTACCTGAGCCCACAAACACTTGACCTTCCTGCCAAGCAGCAAGACATGACACCCAAGGGTAACACTAACTTAGAGTACATGATCATTTGTAAAACATTGCAGAGAAAGATGACAGAAGATTATGAGCAGTATAACCTCACAAAACACTGAAGATCAGTTAGGGATAAAGCCTTCAGAGAACTTGGCATGAGAATTAACTATGCCAGATTGGCCCCAAAGCATTCGTTTGTAGTTGAAACTGTGAAGAGGATGACAAATAGACACGGAGTAGAACAGATCTGCTGGCATTTCAGTAATGATCCAATCTCATCAATGAAGGCAATGGAACTACCCTATTAGGGTATCACCATCTTAGACCTGACGTGCTTACGTGAGGAAGTGGGAATGGAAAGACGGAGTGAGGAAGAAGAGCTGGACTCCTCACGAAATATAGATAGAAGAAATCTCTGCTGGAGGTGACACAATTTCAAAGTTGTTCCATAACTGATTTTTTGAAAAGACAATTTCAAAAGGAGGAAAAAGAAAAAGCCAGAGAAGGCACTTTTATTCCCCATGAGGCATCTTAGAAGACATTACTCTCTCCTATCTATAAAATTTTCACAATATTGGTTTATTTAATCAGAGGGTATACTTGAAAAAAATGGATGAAGGGAATAGGCAAATTTTCACAGATAATTTTCTATAGCTGATCAAATTCTCATAGTCATATAAATTGCTTAGGAGCATAGAGAATATAAGACCTGGACCTGTATTTTGTTTGATTTTGTTTGTTTTTAAAAGCATTTGGGTAAGATAAAATGTAGCCTTAAAAGGTTCTCCTTAAACATGATATCTCCTCCCAAAATGTAAAATTGATACATGATCTTATAACAAGTTTAATGTCTAAGATAACTTCGTTAAGTTGCAGCTAGGTGGTGCAGTGGATAATGCTATCTTCCTGAATTCAATCTGGCCTCAGACACTTACTCGATGTGTAACCCTGGGCAAGTCCCTTAACCTCGTTTGCCTCAGTTTCCTCATCTGTAAAATGAGCTGAAGAAGGAAATGGCAAACCACTCCAGACGCTTTGCCAAGAAAACCCAGTCAAACATGACTGAAAATGACTGAACAACAAACTCTGACAAAGTTGCCAAGTATCAACATCAAGGAAAGCATAATACGTGGAGGCATAAAATCAGCTAAGATGTTCATCACTATCACTTATTCAGAGCGCTGACAGAAAGATTCCTTATCCATGGTGAAGTTCTACAAATGCACTTATTTACAGGTGAATGGTGCTTAGGGATCCAACGTCATTAATACCAACGTATTATGTACTATTGCCAAGCTAATCAGTCAACAGATTTATAACATGAAACTAAAAGGGGAGTCCATCGAGTTTGTCCGTCAGAGAAAGACAAAGAATCTATTTCTCTGTACATGCATACTGGACGACTGCTGCAGATAGTTAACAAAGCTGGGTTAGACTACTTTCGGGAACTTTCAGGGATTTCAATGATTCCAAGTAGTCTGATGCCATTCTACCCCTACCCCCACCAACTCCTGGCATCAAAATTCTTCTAATGATCTTACACTGTGAAAATGGAACATTAAAATCCAGCAATCAAAATTTCAGGTGACCCAAAGGGTAATGAAAAGACATATGACTATAAACGGGCTATACAACATATTAGCAACAATGACTTGTGAGAAAAGGGGTCAAACTCAAGGAGAAACAGAGGCCACTAATCTATACACAAGGCTCTCTGCAGGCCGCCTATTGACTTGACTGTAGAATGTAACATTATTTATGTTTTATGGTATTTTAATTTTTGTCAGATATTTCCCAACTATATTTTAATCTACCTCAGGGTGCACTTGGGAATGTTGTGGACTACATACCTGATACCTCTGGTACAAAAGACACCATCAAAGATGTGATGGGAATAGGGTGTAGGTTAGTCTGACGGTGAGGAGTTACAATAGATGAACAGCCTCAGTGCTGCACTGGTCAGATAGTAAAAAAAACAAAGAAAGGTCTCCAGTACCTTGAGTAGAGTGGGGTGGGGGCGCTCTATAGGGAATTTACACAAAGACACTGACACACTGATCATACAGGATGAAAGGCATACTGGTGCCATGAGGATGTTACATAGAGGGTCCACCATACATTAGGCGCTAAGAGCAACAATGACAAATAAAATACCTTCGTCCTCATGGAGCTTATGATCAGCTAATACATAACGGGCAAGCCATTATGTGTACAAGTAAAGAATTGTGGCTCCTGATTTCATGGAAGTCAAAAAATACGTGGCAAGTACCTACTAGGCACAGGGCATTGTATTAGGTAGGCAATAGGTTTATGGCACAGATAAATGTGACACAAGCTGTGTTCTCAAAGAGTTTACAATCTTATAAGGCTAAGGACAAGTGCGCTGTGAATCACAGACAAGAACTGGGATTCAAGGGAGAATAAGATGAGTTTACAGGACAGGGCCAGGCAAAATCCTATGAGAAATGTGAGGAAGGAAAGAATTTTTTCATTTAGTTGGGTTCAGGAGTAGTTGGGTAATGAAAGAAGGGATAAGCTTCAATAGACAGAGATGGAGAGGTGCCCGGTCTAAGCATGAGCAAAGGCTTGGCCATAGGAAGGGGTATGATGAGAATAGCTTAATTTGACCGGAACATAGAATATGTGGAGAATAGCTGGGATGAAAATAGCCTTGAGTACCAGGATTAGGGGTCCATAGCAAGTAGTTGTAGTGATAGTGCAGTCACAGAAGACATTCCACCTCTTATTATGACCAGGCAACTGACATGGCTGAAAACTAGCAAGTGATCAATCCCAGTTCCATTTGGTTATTTTGAAGAAAGAAATACGCTCATCTGTGCAAAGCCCTGCTGTAGGCAACGAAGGAGGAAGAGGGGAAGAAATAAATAAGTTGTTCCAGGACACTAGCTACACACACGACAAAAACTTAAAAGTAATTAATATAAAACACACAGAAAAATGCTCATAGTGTGTTCAACCATAAGGCATGAGTTCAACCAGAAATGAAAGAGAAGTTTAGGACAAATAACTAGGAGTACGGTAGGGATGAAGGTAGATTGTTACTGAAAGTCATGTCAAATCGTATAGCAGAAAAACATCAAAATATTCTGCTAACATGAGTGCCACTCTCCAAAAGACTCCTAGCCCAATCCTTCTTGCCAATCTCCTCTTGCTCTTGTTATTTTTAATCCTGATAGCCAGAAGAGACCACAATCGTCTTAGCATTAGTTACTGGCCCTGTAGCAAAGGGATGGCACAGGACACAGTATTGAAAATAAGCTACTAACAGATTGACTGCTCTCAAGATTATGCTTAGACTTGCCACTGAAGAAAGGAGGACAGGCATATGTGAATTGGACCAAGGGTGTTTCTCAGCGGGCAAGAGGTTAACGTAGGTCTGAGTGAGGAAGGGAAAAAGGCAAAGGCTAACTAACTCTTGGCTCTGCCTTGAATTCTCTTCATACTCCACACCGCCAGAGAACATCTGGACCTGGTTTGAAGGCTTTACAGCTGCAGAACCACCAGAGGGAAGGGTCTGTTAGTGTTTTGTTGGAAATTCCTTTTGAGGGGTTTACAAATTGTCCTTTCTGATTCTTGCTGGGGTAAAGCACAATGTAGGAGACAAGTGAGTTCAGAGACCAAGGAGGGTTTACTTTGAGACACCTCCTCTTCCCACTTTCAGAGCTAATGGGCCAGGTGTTGAGATAAAAAGAGATGAGGGGGGAAAAAAAGCATTTGAGGTCAGTTCAGGTGCATTTCATACCACCATAAAAACTGGAGGTGTCCTTCTTCCCCTTCCACTACCACCCCCCTCCTGCCACTCTGTGTGTTTTCCTTTGTGGAAAATGAAACAGTAAGGCTGTTTCTACGTAGATTACTGGATCAGTTTTTAACTATGCAGGAGAGTCAAGAGCATATGACCAGACCCTTGGGTGGGCAGTGAGGAAAGGAGGACAAGTAAAGGCAGATCTAGTAGGGACAGCTGCTATTCATGCCCCCTGCCACAGCGTGTTCTAATTGGTCATGAACAATACAACATCCCCTTACAGAGGAGTGGCTTTCTATATGTAGATACTTAAAGGACAAAGTCAAACTCTAGCAGCTCCATGGCTTCATACTCATTCAAGATCTGATTATGGCTCTGTATGTCCCTTGGAAAAGAAGATGCAGATGAGGAGTTTATCCAGTACTGAGGAAACAGCAATCTCTTCTATTACTCCATACTTCCAGTTGTCTTTATTTTAACACGAACAAGACAAACATCAACAAACAAACATTTCCATACACAAAAAAGGACAGAGCATTATGTACGAAATAGTGAAACTCTATCAAGTGAGGATTTTCTTTAAAAAAAAAAAATGTAGATTGAACTGCATATAGTAGTACAAACACTGGTCTACTTGTGTGTGTTCCTTTTTGAATTGAACAAGGTTGGAAGCTAGACTGTAGAGAGATAAGAAAAGAGTGAGAAGAAAATAAATGGTCACATCAATTGCAGAAAATCTTCTCTAGAATAGTCCCAAAAGGGAAGAAAGATATGGGATGAGAGAGGATGGGGTCGGATGGATCAAGGGAGAGGTTCACGAGGATGGGAAAGACATGGGCATGTTTACAGGCAGCAGGGAAGAAGCCAAAAGACAGGGAGACACTGAAGGTAAATGTGGATGGCAGAGGGGGCAATGCACTGGAAAAGATGGAATGGAATGGGATCGCTTCGGAATGTGGAGGGGTTTGCCTTTGCAAGGGAAGAGCCACCTCTCCACGTGAGATCGGGCTGAAGGACGAGACAGTGGATAAAGGCATCAGTGAAAGGAAGGGAGAAGAGGAAGGAGCTCTTGGCAAATGGCAAATTTTTTAAAGTAAAATATAAGGTAAGGTCCTCAGCGGAGAGGATGGAGGAAGGGGGAACCATGGAAGGTTTAAGGAAGGCTGAAAAGGTTTGGAAAAACTACTCTGGTGAGTGGAATAGTGAGTCAAATAGGGAGATACAAAGGAAAGGCCTAGAGGCAGTGAGGGCCCAGTTGAGATTACGTAAAATGAATTTAAATGTCTCTAGTCAGCACGGTTTCATGATTTTCTTAAGCTTCAATGAGCAACATATGAGTAGAAGTGAAGACAGAGAAAGGCCGGTGTAAACTAAAACTGAGGCTTGACAGGGCAAGATTTTGACAGGATAAGGGGGCAAGGGATTTAAGCGAAGACACTACAGACTTGACCTAATTCACCAAGGGGTCAAGATAGAGAAGGGAAGAGTGTTAGTCAGTGAGGGGGTAATGGCTGGGGGAAAGAACTGAGGGGTTGAGGGACTGGAGGTCATGGTGAGGAAAAAGAATGGGGTTTGGTGTTGCAGGGAAGAAGGCGAAGTGGAATGAAAACAGTGTGATCAGATCAGGAGATTTCAGAGTTCACGAACATGGAAACAGTGCATTTGTAAGTAATGGCAAGATCAAGGGTATGACCATCTCTTTGTGTAGCTAAAGTGGGGTGGAGGAGTAGGCCTTGGGAAATAAGCATTGAGGAACTGAGAGGTTGGAGGGCTTTAGGGAATATCAATATATTATGTTGAAGTCCCCTGGTATAAGAGCAAGAATTGGGGAAGGGAGAAAGACTGAGCCAGGTACTGAACTACTGAGGAAAGAAGAGGAGCATCACCCGGGTCGATAGACAACAGCTACCAGAATTTTGACTAAGTGGTAGATATGGACTGAGCGAATTTACAGGGAGGAGAGGTTATTGAGTGATGGTGACTGAGTGAGAGCTTGGAAGTAGCAATGAGGACAGCAACTTTTCCACCTGGACCAGGAGTTGCGGAGTGGGGGAATGAGTAAAAGTGCAACCAATGTTGGAAAGGGTGGCCAGGGCATCTATGTCATCAGGAGGGAGTCAAATCTCAGAGGCAGAATATGGAAGGAGTAGGAAAGGAAAAGAATTAAGATGAAAGCAAATTTTGTTTCTTATGAAGCAAACATTCCAGAAAGCACAGAAGAAGGGGTGGGTAGCTTAGGAGTAGGACACTGGGTGGGGGTAGGTTGAGGAGGAGGCAATAAAAGAGAGAGTTTGAATGGGGTGGGGGGGGCGGGGAGAAGAGCAGTTAGAATCCCTGGGATTGGGAGGGTAAGGTTGGGTGGGAGTTTGTTAATCATTGTGAAATGAGTTCAAGTAGGTTATCAGCATTCCTAGGGGTCTGGCCTCAGGGTGGAGTCCTGTCAGAGTATTTAGACAGCTCAGAGGAGAGGACCTGTGAAATGGTGTTTCTCACCAGGCAGGCAGGAATAGGCCAACTCAAGAGACAGTGGTGGCAATTTCAGAGAAGAGAAGGGGGCATACATGTGAGAGAGGTTATGAAGGTAAGATGTTGAAAGGACTTCCAGTCTGTGAGGTCCAATAAGCAGCTGGAAAATTGAGACTGGAAGTCAAGAGAAAATAAGGCTGCCTAAGATTTGGGAATCATCAGTAAAGAGGTGATAGTTTTTTACATATGGGTCTTTTTACTCTGTCACAGATGTCTCTGGGGTATGTGCCTAGTAGCCATATCAATGAGTATGCACAGTCAACTGACTTTCCAAACTGTTTTCCAGAATTGTTAGACCAATTTGGTTTCACAAATAGCGAATTAGTCTGTCTATTCTTTCACAATCCTTCCAGCAATTGTCATTTTCCTTTAATGTCATCACTGCCAATCTGATGTGTGTGAAGTAGAAACTATTTTGTAATTAATGTCTCTATATAGTGATTACGACCTCTAATTCTCAGTGATTTGGAACATTTTTTCACATGGATGTTGAAAGTCTGCACTTCTTTTAACAAACGGCTGTTTATGGGGCAGCTAGGTGGTGGAGTGGATAAGCACTGGCCCTGGAGTCAGGAGCTCAAATCCAACCTCAGATGCACTAGCTGTGTGAGCCTGGGCAAGTTACTTAACCCCAATTGCCTTAAAAAAAAAAATGCCTGTTCATATCCTTTGACTATCTATTGTAGAATGGCTCTTGTTCAAATACATTTCTATAAATTCTTCATAAATATTAGCTATCAGTCTTTTCTTTGAGAAATTTGTTGAAAAGATTTTTTCCCTTCAGTTTGCTGTTTCCCTTCTAATTCTAACTGTACTGACTTTGTCTGTGCAAAAACTCCAATATTATTTAATCAAAACTTTCCAGTCTATGTTTTATGATCTTCTCTCTTTTCTCTTACATCTTAATGAAGTCTGCATGAACGGAAAACATAGATAACGTGACACACAACAGGGTGTGTGTCTCTCTAAGTGGGCTTGGTACCAAAGATGTACCGGGTACCCGAAAACAGCTGTGCTACTTTGCAAAGTCTTAAGTCCTTGGGTATAGAGAAGAGGAGACAGGCCTAGATCGACAAACACAAGGGCAAAATTAACCTTATGCAAAAAACTAATCTCCTTCTTTTCAATCACTGAGTCTCAGAAGCCAAGGTAACAGATGTGTGACCAAGGAATGCCACATGTACAAGCATTTTTCCCTCCTTAAAAAAAATCTTGTTCCTATTTAGGATCAGGGACCATGTTTCCTTTAGCATATTATATAAAGCACTGGGAACTCTTCAGAGTTCTCTGTATTACCATTAAGATTTCTACAGATAGGAATTTTTATAAAGATCATCTCATCCCCTTGTGGTATTTTAAAATCACTGTTACACTAAATGTATCTAATTCAAAAGGGTAGCAGAATTATTTCCTCAACTTAATATAAACCACCAGCTAACATCTCTCTTTATTGTCCAAAAAAGACCAGAGCATGGAGCAATTTCATAGTTCCTAAGGAGTTCAACTAAAAAAACAAATCTCCTCAATCCACTATCCCATTTTATCCATCACTGAAGCCCAAAGGATGGTGAACTCTGGGATTAATGAATGGATTACAGGACGGAATGTGTGATATGAGAACAGTAACTGGCAGTTACATGGCTTGTTCTAGTTTCAAACCCAAGTCTTCTTGACTCCATGTCTGGCACTCCATTCACTACAGCTGCCTCCTCACTAACTTTCTTCTAGGGACTCAAACTAGAAGATCTGAAGCCAATATTAGCCTTCCAGAGTAGGATGTTAAGAAGCGGTTTTAAAAGCACTTTCCTTCTAGAACATATACAAAACATAATCACCGAATCACAGAAGGTCATCAGGTCTATTCCTCTGCTTCTAAGAAACTTCTTCCGGGCCCCAAAGCACCTAAGACGTTAAGAACTGTAGCTGGCAACAAATGGGTGGTTATGGAAGCCTGCCAAGCACATAAATGTTCCAAGGCCCCCAGTGTTGTGCGCTAGGCTGCAGTTCCCAGGTGACCAAGGAGGGTGGCCTTGACTAGATGGCACTGCCATAATCTGGCTTCAAGGTGAACCAAGTCAAGTTGGGAGGCAAGACATGAACTTAGGAGAGAAAGGCTATTTCAGCACAATCACAATCCGTCACACAATGACTGACACCGTGATGAGGAAGGCTGAAGCAGCATGTTAGAGTTAAGGGGACTGGTTCATGGCGTGGGGGAGGGCAGCCTAGTTCCCAGAAGAATGAGAACCAGAGTTCATTTTGCCTGGCCTTGGCAACCACAGGCAGATACCAGCCCACAGAGAAGCAGGGCCAATCCTTTTGGCTCCTTACTCCTGCTGTTGTCTGGCCCACAGCACTGCTTCAAGTATGTGCTGAACGGAGCTACAGGACAAGTCAACCCCTCCAAACTAGATCATATTTCTGTAAGGGTTATGAGTTGTGAGCTGACCAAACACACAAGTGAAAGAAAGCTCAGAATGCCTAGGGGTACAGAACTTAAGGCTTAGTTTTAGACTAATGGGAGGTGGGGGTGGGAGGGGGTGGAGAGTTTAAATAAGTGAAATTTCCAGTTAGTATTGACTAAAGGAAAACTAAGTAATTCACATAATCTGAGTAAAACTTACTTAGGTTAGATTCAAGGCTTTTTATGTTCATTTAAAAAGATGTTGGATCCCTTTCTTCAACCTGCCAATCACAGCGTCTTTCCATAGTCTCTTTATAACAAAGCAATGAAAAAAGAAATGTCTGGAATCTCAGGAAGTGCCACCTGACTTAAGTGGTTGGAACTCGTGATGTACTAGAGGGATGCTAAAAGTCTGCACGCTACTCCTCATACTCTACAGTTTGTATCCAAAAATGCGTCTAAAGCTGAGTTGAACCAGAGGGCTGCAAGGTCTCTTCTGAGTCTGAAACCCATAGCTTCTGTGACAATCTCTTCATAGGCCCTCTGCAGAGAGCTAAACTATGTATGTGACTGCAGGAAGGGCATAGGAGACTGGGCACAAACAAGCATGCTTCTGGCCCTGCCACTGCATAAACATTTGGGGCTGAGATATGGAAATGTCTAGAGATGCTGTGCCATGCTATTTCATCCACCTAAGTCTTTCGGGGGGTTTCCTGGATACTTCAAATCACAGCCCCATCTACTTACATTTCTTCTGCTAATTTCCTTGCTTCTTTCAAAAAGACCCTGGCTGCGTAACCCTTAAAATTGTAATTCTTAGTAACAGGTTAATAAAAGTGATGCCAGTTGGTAAGAAAGACCAGATGACACAAATACATAAATGAATGGTGGGCTCAAAGGGATGCCTCTGGTTGTCAAACCATTGCCTCTTTCTTCTTTGGCTCAGGCCAGGGGCCCAGGGCTAGGACGGAGGCCTTTCTAGACCTGGCTTCATCGCGTGCTCCTCCTCCTCCTGCACAGTCCTAGTAATGGAGATGGAGCCGGTTCTACAGCCTGGTGAAACCCCCAGTTCTGTGGAGCTGGCCCTCTACCTGCTCTGTTAGAGCAATTAGGGCGGCCGGAGGCAGTCAGGAAGCGAGGGGGAATCTGGGGAAGGGGAGAAGCCTCCTCACAAAGTTGAGCTGTGAGAGGAGCCCAGTTCTCTGGGCCAGCCTTGGCCAGCAGCAGCCTGGCCCCTGCAGAATTCTGCGGGCTAGCTTTCCTGTTGTGTCAGCCCCATTTACTTCAGCAACATCACACCACAAACAGAGACTCTGAACCAACTTTGGGGTAGCCCAGACACACAGCCTGCTTTACCTTGGCAGGGGAAATGTGGCAGACCCCCCCACCCCCCCCCAATGCTCTGTCTGAAGGGCGAACCGAAGGCCCTCCTCTTTAACCTTTGCCTCTAGGTCTGAATGGCAGCTGGGGCTATTACATGCAGCGTGAGAGGGTTAAACAGGACAGCCTCAACTCTTTATAAACTTTTGCCCTCTGGATATGTACTCATTGGCGGCAGTACAAGACTTGAGCTGTATTACACGCCTTAACGATATGGTTCAACTGTCGGTCAGGCTTTGGGGCCTGGCAACATGCCAGACCGCAATCAATGGGACACAAAACCTCCCCCTTTCAGATCATCACGAAGGCTCATATTATCTCCTTTTCGTCGTGCTGGTTAAATTTATGGAGCAGAACCCTGAAGCCGCATTCCTTGGCCTGGGCCGGCCCACGCGGGCCTCCCTTTGTTTGGTACTGTAAGCGAGCCCTGCTTCGGAGGATTGCAGGGTTGTTAGTTCAGGCAATGACTGTTTGCTCATGACTGAAATGAAAAGAGTTCAGTGGAAGGGCAAAAGGACAGCCTGAGTGTAAAACCCTATCCCAGCAGGCCCCGGGCTCCTCTCTAGAGGTCTGTCCAGAGCTCGTCCTCAAGGCAAGAACTCATTCGGTTAGTGATAAAGCATAATCTTCCCTCAGCAGAGACAGGTTGTGAAACAGCAACTGAGTCCTGCCCCAGCCCCACTTTGTTCCAATGACAACTATATCCCTGGGCCCTGCTGACCTCACTGTTCAACCCTGGGCTCGGGGCACATACCACTTTGTGCCATGATTTTCCTCCAAATGCATGAGACATCTGAGATGAAAATAACAACAAGCAGGTGTTCGATATTTAGTAAAGAAAAGACTTGGGCTTCACGGAATGCTGCATCCTGAGGCTTACCAGGACATCTAAGAAGGATGTGTATCACACATGTGTATCTGGGGCCTCACTCTGGCCAAATATAACCTAATGGTTAGAAAAAGGTAGGGAGCCTCGAAATGGAATCCACACTCTACAAGGGACTACAGCCCCCTCATCTCCCCACTGCCTCCAGACTAGCCTGCAAACACTGCTAGTGTGCTCTTCTGACCAGGCCATTTCTTTGATGGAAAACCCTAAATGACTTCCCACCACCCCAAAGGTGAAGAACTGAACCCCTCGCGGGGCCCTCTGCACTCTGGAGTCTCTCACCCCTCAGCACCTCCATCTCCTGGCACTCAGGACAACCTGACGCTTCCTTCCCCAACATGACCAGTACTTTTATCTGCATCTGGGCCTTGGCTCACACTGTTCCATTTTTTACAATCTTACCCAACCTTCCAAGTCCAGATAGGACGCCATCTTTTCCGTCAGAGCCTTCCCCAAGCCTCTACTTTTTCTGCACTACGACCCTGAGCAGTCTCTGCCTCTCCCGGGCCCTCCAGGAAGTTGTTTACATCTCCTCTTCCATCCCCCTTCTCCCTGGGATGGTAGGTTGGGTACCCCTCTTATCTTATCTCTCCTATTGTATCTTAAATTCCTCGAGGGCAAGGACCACCTTTTGTCCTCTACACCCCTAATCCCCCATCCCAAGCAGGGCACAGTGCTTTGCTGGTGGTAGTTACTAGATAATCTAGTAGTGGCTCTTATCTTCACACTTGCCCTGCCTCAACTGATCCATATGTAAAATTGGCAGAGCTGAGTGGTACAAGGGAGGCTGAGGATGGTGGATCTTTGGAGCCTGGGAGTTCTGAGCTGGATTGGGCTGGAAGGATTGATCAACAGGATTGGGTGTTCACACCATTAGGAAGAGGATAAACCTCTGGGAGCAGGAGTGGCTCAGGTCACTGTCTAGGGAGGATAGAGCTGGCCAATGTGGAAAAAAGCAGGTCGAAGTGTATCCTGATTAGTGGTGGGACTGAGCCCTTAAGCAGTCCCTTCACTGCCAGCCCGAGGATTTTTTTTTAAATGGCAGCAAGACATTTGCTGGCAAAGGACTTCATAGCATCTTAGTTGTTCTCAAATCCCTTGGGTCATTAACAATCTGTTAATGGGGTCAGATTCTAAGAATGTGATGACTTCTGGGAGTCAAGAGAAACCATCTCACCAAAATCCATGCAAAGAGAGAAGGAAGGCGAAGGGGAGAAAGGGCAAAAGGGAGATGGTAGTTCAGAAGACCAGACAAAGAAATTCAGCTCAACATTTATTAAATGCATTGACGATTTATTTCATACTGTTTTCCTAATGTGTAAAATGAGGGGGTTGGAGTAAATAATCACTAAGGTCCCTTCCAGCTTTGATAAGCCTGTAGTTTTATGGGAAGATTTACATGAACTGTGTTTCAAAGTAAAGGAAGCAGAACCTGGAAAATAATATATACAATGATGAAATGTAAAGAACAACTACCATAAATTATAATGATCAGAACTGACTCCAAAGAAGAGATATGAGATGGCAATTTCCTCCTACTTTTTGGGTGATGTGGGGGACTATGGGTGTGGAACAACACATACAACAGCATACTTTTTTGATGTGTTGCTTAACTTTTGGCTGAACTTTTCTTTTTCCTCTTTTTTATTCCTCATTATAGGAAGATTATCTGGAAGGGCAGAGGAGGAAGGCTACAATGAGAAATGCAGGTGATTTATGATTGAAATATGATTTAATGATAATTGGATACGATAAATGTGATTTAAAATCAACAAAAATGAATTTAAAAAAAGAAAATCCATAGTCCCATGATCCTATTTCTGTGAATTTAATCTTCTTAGCCATATTTCCAAAACAAAAGAAAAAAATGAAAAACACCCCACAAACTCACCATGTTGAGGGCCAAATATTGTTTTAAAAAGCATGCCACCACCCTCTTCCCTCCGCTCTTCAGTATTTTCAATCCTTGGTAGAGAGTAAGAGCTGTCTGAGTCCAGTGAACCTTTCTTAAAAATTTCAATCCAACTGTCTGTTTCAAATCACACTTTGGTTCATTCTAGGGATGTATACATTTGAAAAGCCGTGCATATCCAAAGTAATCCATGGATTTCTGAATGGAAACTGTGAATACATTATTCCCAGTTCTTTACAGGCCTCTTCTGTTTATTGTTCTGATGTTCATAGATGAGCTAATGTATTTTTCTTTCCAAGTCCTCCAACTTACCTTTTTTTGAAGAGGTGCAAGAGCGAGGAGCAGGAGTAAGAGATGGAACAAGGGAAATGGAAACATCTCTTCTATGCATTTGAATATTCTCATTCATGCACAATGGTAGGAATGAGAATATGCATAAATATTAAATGGAGCCAGTGAAACTAGGATTTCATGAAACCAAGAACATTCTCTCAAGGAAATAAGGTGTAGGAAGAGGTTCAGGGAGAAGAGAAGAGAAAAAAAAAAAATATATATATATATATATATATCACCGAACTCTTAGGGTGGGGACTCAAGAAACTTAAAGGGAAATGCACATTTGAACCAAGTGGCCCCCAGTGTCTAATATGCAAGCTGAGAATTAGATTGTCTTTAAACATATTAATAAGCCTTAAGTATCAAATGTTCTATGGATGAACAGTTGAGAAAGAATTTTATGCACAAAGATTCTAGAGGTGATGGAATATTGCTATATTAAGGCTCTGAAAGCTGCACATAGATTGGAAAATGAGGTTATGTAATTGGTCTAGATAGGTTCTGAGAATCTGAAAACAATGACCCCCCTAATTCTCCACTAGCTATTACTTTTGTTCTCTCTCCTATACATTTTTTAACATCCATATCCCAGTGACATAAAGACCTCAGTCACCATAACCACCAGCAAATGAATAACAGGGCACTGGAGATCACTCAATAGGGCCAGGGATACTAATAGC
The DNA here is from genome assembly GCF_900497805.2 of Vombatus ursinus. Lineage (NCBI taxonomy): Eukaryota > Metazoa > Chordata > Mammalia > Diprotodontia > Vombatidae > Vombatus > Vombatus ursinus. Next base: position 3,884,985 of record NW_020954710.1, read on the forward strand.
TTTAGAATAACATGCAAAAGCATCTCAGAAATGTGATTATTTGAATCATTGCTATGTTCCTCTCCCTGCTGGATTCTCTGTTTATGGATCTATTTCTCCAGAGCTCCATGAGCTATTTGGCACCTCCATTCATAACAAAGCTGTGGGCAGTGCTAACTAGCACTAATTTGATATGGGAAATGGGAACTAAAAGGAAACATGTTTTGGAATTTAGTTTTCACACTGTGCATATCCACTTCCCCGGGCAAAATATCCACTGCCAAAGGTTTTAAATAGATTTCTTGGCCACCATACAGCTGAAACACAGAATTTCAAGAATTTGAGCACCTCTGCTTTGATCATGTGTATCTGAAACCCTGCTTCAGCTGATACCAATGGCTTATTCAAGGCAAATTCTGTTTCAAGGCACAACTCTGAGCTCACAGTCTCCAATGTAATATGCTATCACCTTCCCATGAAAATCTATTGGAAAAATGGCCTGACTGTTCAAACACTGTGGGGCTAAGAAGGAACTAGTCTCTTGTACAGTGGAAAAAGTTCTGGAATAGAAGTGAGGAGACCTGGATTCCAATCCCAGCACTGCCACTTAGTTGTGTGACCTTTGGCAAGACAATTAACCTCTTTGGGTCTCAGCTACTTCCCCTATAAAACGAGAGGGTTGGGTCGACTGAAGTCTGTAGCAATGATAACTCACCTTGAGATAGAACAAAGGCACGTTTTGCCTAAGACTAGATCCCTTTAGGGAACTGAGGGGTGTTGGTATCCTGGTGCTGGCTGGTGTGGGGTGCTGGCATAAAAATACCTCACACAATTCTTCGAGTCTGGAGACATGAGAGCTTTCACATTCATTTGGCTTCAACCTTACCCAGGGTCCTAGTCCTTTCATAACAGTAAATTAAGCCAGAACTAGGTTCATGGTCTCATTAAACTACAGGTGAAGAATGAAGTCATCACGTCAACAGCCCCAGGAAGCAGATTTGCACAAGAACACCAAACACCCCATTGTACTGATGAGGAAACTGATCTAGTCATAAGGAGCCTGTACTAAGTTGTAGAGAACATAGAAGGCCTAAAATAATAGAATATAGAGGCAAAAGCATACAAGGGACTCTTTCTGGGGCTAATGGGTAGGTGGGAATGTTGGTTCTAAAATGAAAAAAAACAAGAAACATTCATAAATCTTGTCAAGAAGCTCATTTTCAAAGATTAGAGCTTGACAAAAATCTAAAGGTGGTTGTTATTTTTATCATGAGAAAAACCAGGAAATAACATAGGAGCAATACATGAGATCCTGTCATATAAACTATCCACCAAACTAAACATGAATGCAATAAATGATTTTCCCTCCCAGATTGTGGCCAGGAGCCCTGGGAACTGCTGTATTTTTGCAGAAATAGGGTTCCTGACCTCTAAGATAATATTCATGAAAGAATGTTCTGACAGAAGGCAAAGCAGACAGATAAAACCCTCAGTAGTTCCAGCAGTCCAATGAACTGGAATCTGGTTCAACAATTCAAAACCCTTGGAAAACAGGGAATGGTGGACTGTCGCGCGTCTGGAAAATATAACCATTTTTAAAGAATGCTTTCCAAGCCACGTAATGCCTGTAAGAGCTGTTTATCAAGAAGGCTGCATGTGCTACAGTGGCCTGACACAGTCCGTCAGCTGTTAGGGGGTCTCTCCCCCATCCTAATTTCCGTGAACACTCCATCATTCTCAGTAGCCCTACCCTCTCTCATGTAACAGATGCCAGCGTTTTAAAGACATTTGCCACATAACTTAGCCAAACCTGGCTCAAGCGCAGATCTCCATGTCATGTGGAGATCTTGGCTGAACTCTGCTCGAACCCAGAGGCATATCATTTACAGCAGACGCTAACAATAGTTTGGGATCACCTGCTTAACACAAGAGGGTTCACAGCAAGTTCGTGACCCCTGAACACCTTTTCCAATAGTGCTTCACCACAACGGCCTGGAGCTTACCAGAACATCAGCAGATGGGTATAAGTGAGCTACTTTTTTTTATGATAAAAAACATGGAGGAGAGCAACATCCAAAGAGAATTTGCCAACCTCCATTTGTGGCAATGTATTAGTCTTATATTCTCAGTTGTTATCCATTCCTGCTTCACTAACCACAGACTCCTGCTCTGCCCTGGCTCTTCCTTGGCACAGGATGCAGAATTCCCATTTTACAGTTTTGGTGCCTCTGATTCCCTGCCTATAAAATGGCCCCCTCCAGCCTCTAGACCCCCGCTTTTCCATTTGTCTTTCTGCCTCTCATCTTCCTTTCTCTGGATCAGCAAAGAGCCAGAGATGTTACCCTTCACTCTCTTTGAAGAAAGACCTCTTGCCCTCAGAGTGTCAAGATAAGGAAACTTTCAGCAACTTCCTTTCTAAACTACCAAACCCATCGGCACCCAGGATCTAAGGACAATCTTTCTCCAGCTGCCGGTCCCCTCCAAACATCTTTGATGGTTCAACGAGGGGTGGCGACAGGGCCCTGTCACTCTCCTTCTGAATGTTATTTCTTTCATGTTCTCAGGATTTGACAAGAGCCTTCCACAACCTGCTTCTTAAAAACACACCAAGGGGGTGGGGGTGGGGGGGGTGACAGACTGACAGGAGGCTCCTGGAGAGCTCTGGGAATGGTGACACTGCACTGTTCCTCACACTCGGCATTTTCATGTCACCTCCTTACTCATTAAACTCCTGCGGCTCCCTATTGCCTGCAGTAAAAAAGATACCATCCTTCCTCTTTGGCCTTCAGAACCTAGCGCCCTTCTGCCTTCTTAAACCATTCTCCCAGACACTCACTCTTCCAGGATTATGCTGGCCTCTGGATGTTCCACAAACAAGACCCTCCACCTCTCTCCCCCATGCCTGGAAGGCTCTCCCTCCTCATCTCTGCCCTACTGACCCCATTGGCTTCCTTTAAGTCCCAACTAAAATCCCACCTTCTACAGGAAGCCTTCCCCAACTCCTCTTAATTCCAGTGCAGTAGCGTCAAACTCAGACAGAATCACGGGCCACTGATCTGGATATAAGCACACATCTGGGCCACATGCTGACAGTTGTGAAACCTGTCATATTATCTGTTTTATTTTGTTAAATATTTCCCAATTATGTTTTAATCTGATTTGGCCTCACTTGGGAGTGTTGTGGACCTTAGGCAGCCCACAGGCCATGCTCAACACCTCTGTTCTAGAGTCTTCCCTCTCTTATTTCCGATTTATCCCAGATAGAGCTTGTTTGTAAATATTTCTTTGCTTGTTGACTCCTCCATTAGATTGTGAGCTCCCTGTGGGCAGGGCCTGTCTTTTGCCTCCTTCTGTATCCCTATCACTTAGCTCAGTGCCTGGCACATAGTAGGTGCTTACTGACTGACTTCTGCATTCTGGTGCCTCCTCTCTGTTGATTACCTCCAAATCTTCCTGTCTATAGCTTGTTTGTACATAGTTGTTTGCACGCTGTCTCCCCTATTACATTGAGAGCACAGACTCCCTTTTGCCTTTATTTGTATCCACGGTGCTTGGCACTTGGCACATAGTAGGTGCTTAATAAAGGTTTGCTGATTGAAAGAATATTTCTCTTAGAGAAGTGGAGGGAAGGAGAAAAAGGAACATCCTCCTGGCCGCTCCACTGGGGATAGATATGTCAGCTGACAATAGTTTAAAAGCAAAGGGGTCCTTTCAGAAGTTGTGGCAGAAGAGCTAGACTTTTGACCTCGTACGGTTTATCTTTCAACCTTATTTTTAGCTACATTTATCACAAAAAGAGTATTTTAACAGAAGCAGTGGATGCTAGGATGTGGTGTTTGCTAATTTGCTAATCTGAAGTGGTTACGGGCAAGAACATACTACTTACAACTTTCAAATACACTTAAAACTCTAATGAAGTAAAGCTTAGAAGGTTGTAGGAGATCTACTTTAATGGAGAAAAATGATTTATAATGAACACATCACATATTTAAATGGTGCTTCTAAAGTACTCTATGGTACTTAAAAATAGTTCTTAAATATTTCAGCTATTCCCTCTATATTCTTGTCTACACTATTAGCTTACAGTGAAGAATTTGCTAAGAAAGCTGAGTATATCACCAACTGAATTTTCAAAGAATCAATAAGATTCCACTGTACTTCAAACCCAACAATAAAAGTCTTTTGAAATTAGCAACTTGTAGCCAAGGGACACCAGAGCACTTTACAAATGGTGATTTGGTCCTTCAGTTCCTTAGGAGGCAGGCAGATGCCAACTATAACTTCTCCTTTTACTGTTAAGATAATTTAAGCATACAGACCTCCCCCTATTATCACTCATGCCTGTATTTTGGTGAGTTGAGGTCACAACAGATTGATAGTCAGAAGACAAGCAAAGTTAACCATTATTTTTTCTTGTGATCAATACTCTCCATTATGACAGGTTAAGTTCTGGTTTGATTTCCCTTTGAAGTTTTCTATGGTCACTAGAATTTTATGATACAGCTGGACCACCCCTGTCATTATCTATGTTTGAAGTAGTTTGGGAAAAACTACCAGGAGCCTCTCTCTGGTGTTACCACAAGACAACTGCATCATAAAAACTGCCTTCAGTAAATAGTTCAAAGGAACTTATCCAAATATTCTGTGTTAGTGCTCATTTACTACCTTTGCTAAGCTAGGGATAGAAAACTATAGTTTCAGAAAATAAACTCGAAAAAATATATGCTTTCTCAATTAGCCAGACAAAATAAATGTGTACAAACTATTATAAACATATGGTAGGCTCTTTCTTACAGTTTTGTCCAAAGATGTATAATCTTGAGACTGATATTCATTTGACATTCAAACATCTCAGGACGGTGAGCTCTCTAACAATTAGACACATATTTTGGCTATGATTTTTTTTTTTTTTTGATGTTGAACAAACTTTTCCCCCTTTGTTACTACAGAAACCCAGGAAAAGCTCTAAGAAAACTAAATGAGACAAAGACATGAGAAAATAGAAGCACAGACTCCCATTGATGACCCCTGCCTAATCAAAATTAATATGCCACAGATGATCTAGGATATATTTCCTGACAAGGCTGTAGCACAATTTTATTTAAAAATGAAATTACTGGTCAAGGAAATGCCCCCAAATGAATTTCAGACTTGTTTGCCAGGGTACAGTACTGTCTGCCATACTATGGCACATGGCCTCTGCCTGCCTCTTTGTCTCTCTCGTTACCATTCATGTGCAGATGGCTTGTCAACCAAATCTGTGAGAAGATTACTAGACCAGAAAATGGAAAAAGTGAATATGAGTCCCCCAACTAACTAGCTTTATGACCCTAGGCAAGGAACTTCACGTGTCTGGACCTCAGTTTATCCTCTGTAACATAGGGACATTCATTCCCTAGCACCCTCCACCCTCCCACCTGCCCCAACAGCGGGGATTTGTGAGCTAAATCTTGAAAAGGAATTTGAGCTCCTCAAAGGACACAATACCAATTCAGAGTGGTATAAAAACAATGATTAATTTGGAAGCTTCCATAATTCCTTGTGGGTCTTCATATTACTAGTCTGACCATGTGAGTTTAGACTGCATAGTCCCCAGAGGGAGGAGAAAATAAAACCCTGATTGTGACAAACATAGCTGTCTAAAAACCTGGCCTGCAAGCAAAACACTCATAAAATGACAGCAGCACCTGGGGACTCTACAGAGAAGGGGTTTGGTTTGAAATCCACGTGAGGGGCCCAAAAGCTCATCAATGAATGTGGCCACTTTCAGGGGTTGTTATAGGGTAGAATCATTAAGTGTCATAGTTTGTGAAATCAGAACGCAGAGGAAAAACTGGATTTTTACAACTGGCATGTGCTTGGGACATTGTGTGCTTGTGAGAGAGAGAATAAGACCATAACCTTTGCATGTTTTGGAGCCCCTTGGGTTTCAAAAATAGACAAGCCACTAACAATGGTGGGGGAGGGGGAGGGGGAGGGAAGGGGTACTCTATCTCTCTCTCTCTCTCCCTTCCAGGTGCTGTCATTTTGCTGATATGCTTCAAGAACAAAGATATTCTACCCACCGAAGGTCATCCATCACTTGGTTTTAAGACCCCAAAGGACCCTCTATCTAATAAGAAGTGACTCTCTTGAGCGAGGAGTCACATTTCTTCCTTTCTCACACATTGCTCATAAGATACTTCCCTTATTCTCCAAACATCAGAGTTTAAAAAGAACAGTTCAGTTACCTGCAGGTTCCTTAGGGTAGCCAGCTGCCAAAAAGCTCTATGGAATCTGCTCCTGCTAAGAACCAAACACTGTGATTCCCAGTTTGGCTAATCACTGGGCACAGACTCCACACCTCTCTAGAAAACATCAGTTTTTCTGAACTACAGGGGGCTGAAAAGCTCAGCAGACTAGCAGAAACATACAGGAACTGCATCCTAAACTGATCGTTTGCTGCGCCTTTGGTACCCAACTGCTCTTTACAGACTTTCCCAGGTTCTCTCTCTCCTCCCTACACCACAAAACTAAAACTTCTTCACCATTAAGTGTCTACTTTTTCCCAAACTCAAATGAGTAATTAACTTCTCATCATCTTTCTTTCAAAGTATTCTGCTGCTTCTCCCACAATTCTTTGTTTCCATTTTCCATTTTTTCGGGGTTTCAGCACAAATTTTGGTGATAGCTAGGACAGAACTCTCCACCAAAAACACCTCCCCCCTCCCTCAGCATCCAGCAGGAGGTTGAGTGGTATGTGGGAAGTGCACTGGCTTTGGAGTCTAAGTCACTGGTGGAATACTGCCTTCCCATTACTAAATACCAGAGTGACTCCAGATAAATCTTTCCCTCTCCAACTCAGACACACTACCTGGTTTAGATGACATTTTGTGAGGTATGTATGCCTGAGGTGTCCCTCACACAGAGAGACGAGAGGGAAGGTGGATATGTCCATGGTTACCTCTGCTGTTCTTATGTGCACTCATTTCTCCCCCTCTGACTTCTCTACCATAGCCTGAAGAAGCTTATCAGTGGGATAACCGCTTTATCCGGCAAGATCCCGTCAGCCGTGAGCTCCAAAACCTCTGTTTAAGGAAGCTGACTCAGCTTGGGTATCTCCTCACCTCGTTTCTTCTCTGGCTGTATTTCTCTGAATGACCTCTCCCTCTACTTCCTTTTGTATACTGTCTTCACCCCTTAGGTAGTAAGCTTCTTGGGGGCAGGGACTGCCTTTGGTCATATTTGTATTCCCAGTGATTAGCACAGAAACTTGTGCCTTAAATGCTTACTGACAGACTAATAATTTAATGTAGCACTAGAAATGCTAGTTACAGCAATAAGATAAGAAAAAGAAATTAGCAAAATAAGCAGAGGCAAAGAGGAAACAAAAGTATTGCTTTTTGCAGACGATTACATGGTCTTTATACAGGACCACAGAGTCAATTAAAATTTTAATAAAATAATCACTTTAGCAAAGTAGCAGGATATAAAATCAACCTATACAAATCATCAGTTTTTCTATACATGACCAAGAAAACCCAGCAAGAGAAAAAAAAGAGATACTCCATTCAAAATTAACTACAGAATGTATAAAATATTTAAGAGTCCACCTACCAAGACACACATAGTAACTATATGAATACAACTACAAAGCCCTCTTTATGGAAATTGAGACAGATTAATATGTGGAGAGATATTAACTACTCATGGTTAGGCAACCACAATTCCAAAGGACTTATGATCAAGCAAGGTTTATACACCTCTAGACAGAGAACTGACAGATTCAGAGTATAGATTGAATTTTCCATCTATCTATCTATCTATCTATCTATCTATCTATCTATCTATCTATCCATCTATCTTTTGCCACAGTTAACGCAGAAGTTTGTTTTGAATGACACTATATATATGTATATACATAAATATGATATGCATGACTATGTAACTATAGCTACATATACATATGCATGTTGATATATTTGTAATGGGTTTTGTTTTTCTTCCTTTCTCAATGGGTGGGGGAGCAGGAGAGGGAGAGGAGAGAATTTGGAACTAGAAATAAAATAAAATAGAATTAAAAATAGAAAACAGGACTCAGAGGAGCGGGACTGGATGAGCTTTAAGGTCCTTACAAGCCAGGGATTCTTGATCTATTTTGTACCACAGTCTCCTCTGGCAGTCTAGTGAGCCCTATCAATCTTTTTTCAGAATAATGTTTTTAAATGCATAAAATACACAGGATTAGAAAGGAAACAATTACATTGAAATATAGTTATCAAAATATTTTTAAAAACGTGTTCACAGATCCCAGGTTCAGGACCTTAGCTTTAAGCCCTAAATCTATGATCCTATGAACTAAAAAAAGACAGATTTACTGGGTAAGCAGAAAAGGCCTTAGGCTGGGAAGGACCTAGTTCACTGGCTAAAACAAAAATAACTTCGAACTAAGGGGCCCCTTCTAGAATTATCTTTTAAGCAGGATCTGTTCTGTGTACCTATAATTTGTTTACTAGCATATGCTTTGTAACCTTACATTTTCCACACTGTACTAACAGATTTGTGTACACTAAATAGCTATCTCTGATGACTCATAGAGGTGGGGAGAGAGGGGCTAGTGAATCGAAGTCAATTAAAACCCAAAAGCTGTGGCTCCAAGGAAAGTCTCCCCTTTCCCTCCTCTCTGACCTTTGAATTATTAGAGGATACCAATAAAACTGTTCATCAGCAAAAGAAGGGGTACATCTATTGAGGCTGTCATAGGCTTGGAAAGCAGTGAATACTGACTCGTTCACCAAATCTCAGAACATTAGAACTAAATAATTTAAGAGTTAACTCTGAGGTAAAAAAAAAATAATAATAATCAGGCATTATTTCATATCATTGATGGTGACTTTATAAAATACATTATTTTGATAGGATCGGCTGAAGATAGGGTTAGAATCACATAATTTTGGAGATGGAAGGAAACTCAGAGGACATTTAGTCCAATCCAAACCTAACCAGGAATTCCCTTTTAGAGGGCATCTCTAACAAATGTTCATTCATTATCTGGTTGAAAATCTCTAGCGAAGGGGTAACCTGACATCTCCTGAAGTAGCTTATTCCAATTTGAGACGGCCCTAAATTATTAGGAAATTTTGCTTTATGGAGTTTCAATCTATTTTTTTTTGCAACTCTTCCCCACTGGTGCCCTGCAGAACCTGGGAGAAGAGGCTTAACTTGTCTTCAAACTCTTGGAAACAGCTATCATGTTCCCTTTAAGTTTTACTTTCTCTAGGCTGAACACCCCCCATTTCTACTTGCAGCATAATCTCCAGTTGCTTTACTATCCTGGAGGATTTCCTCTGGATGTGTGCTAGCTTGTCAATGTCCTTCCTAAAATGTGTTAACTCAATAGCTTCAAAACTGGAAAGGTTTTGGGAATTCAGAATAGCAGCTCCAAAACGGCTTATTAAGGAAAACTACAATGTTTGGAGAGAGACATGTCCCTAATCTTTGCAGGTGACATTGCAGAGGCCTCTTATGCCCTGGGATGTTGCTGTCTGAGATAGCATGCTAAGCTAGACACACCAGAGATATGGGCCAGTGCAGAAATTCTTATGCTCTTAGGCAACATTTTATTCTGAATGCTCCAGAGGGTGGGAAAGGACTACAGAAAGTTTCCCAAGAGCTTTAAAGTACACAGATACACAAGTAATGTATACTCAAATTTTCTTTTGCTTTAAGCAGAAATAGGATTTTGATGAAGAAAGCTTGATTAGAAGTGATAATCTGAAGTTTGATTTTCTTTCCCCACCCTGCTGCCAAACCATACATACAAGTTCTCTCTTAAAGGATAGTGTTAAACAGACATTTTAAAATTGCCTGGATATCAAAAAGCTGGGTATGGAGTTTACAGACACTCCTTGATAAAATGAAATTTGGGTGCATGTGGTAGCTAGCTCTACGGCAAAGAATGGGTTGTCTGGGCAAGGGCCATCTGTCTCCATGGTGACCATATGCAAATAGGAGTATTAATATTATATTTAAGGAAAATATCTAGGACTCTCACCTGCTACAGATGTTGACAAGCTCCCTCCTATAACAAATACTTTCCGGTAATATGATGGTACCCAGAAAAAGAAAGAACACAGGGACAGATGGCTTAAAGTGTTTTTGTCTAAAAGGTCAGTACCCTAGAGAAAGCCTATATTTTGTTAGCAGCCTATTCGTGGTGTGTTTCTGGCACAAGCCTTGAGTAAGAGGTATTTTAGGTACATAGTGACAGTTATGGTTAAACATGGATTAAGAGTGAAGCTTAAATTACACAGAAGGCAATCTTATGGTGCCACAACCTGAAAATCAACCTATAAGACAAGTAGGATAGGTTAATCAAATTAACAACTGTGGTGAGGAGGGAAAGCTCTGCTTAGCTGAAATATGGTGTGGATTATTTTTAATCAGTCATGTAACAAAATTTATTGAGAATATTAGTGGCCGTAAAACTCTGTACTTAGTGCTTAGGTGGGTGAATGGGATACAGAAAAGAAATAAAAGACATAACCCTGGTCCTAGAAGGTTACATTCCAGAGGGGAAATCAGACTATGCCAGAAAAAGACTTCAGAACATAATGAAACATATACTTAAAATTCATTAATACAATAGAAAAAGAAATAACATGTAACAAAAAGGAGCCATCTGACAGGAAAAAACTTGGGAGGAAGAGTTAAATCTTTTAAGGCAAGAAAGACTGGATAGGGATAAAGAAAGAATGAAAACATTATAGGCAATGGGGATGTAGTCAGTTCAGAGAGAATAGCTAATTATCAAAAATTATTCCACCTTCTCAGAAAACTGGTAGATCTTAGAACATTAAATAGTAATCAAACTCTCAGGCTACTGTCTTAGTCATTAGATTGAGGGTCTACTGTGGAAGGATACCAAGGCTGGTGGGATTATTTGGAAAGTGGCTTTTTAAATGCTCTCTTGGGGCAGTATTCCAAGGCTGAGTCTCTTGAGGCCAATTGGCCATAAAAATGACTGCACTGAATCCTCCATGTTGCAAAAGAAACGTTCATTACATGATAATCTGTCCATGAGATCACCACTGAAAGAGCTACGGGAACTATCATTAGTTATGTCCTAGTTCTATCCTTGAAGATTAACCATAGAGGAAACCCTGCTGATTTAAATGCAGTGAAGGGCTTCAAGTAATCAATCTTGGGTTTTATTAAATAACTCATGCAAATTGTCCTTGTTTCAAAGAACATTTGAGGCACACAAATTCCCTTTAATGTTTAGTCTCTAGTGGTTGCTTTGCAGAAAAAAAGGCTTTTACTACAGAGCAGGAATATTTTAAACTACTCAGATGAACATTGAATATGCTGGCCAACTGGAATCCACTTTACTCTTTTTTACTCTGCATAAAGTTGGTTATAACATCGATTTCTGGCTCTGTCTTGGGCCATGGGTATATATGTGTGTGTATTTACACACACACACACACACACACACACGTACACACGTTATATGTACTTATATGTACACACACGTGTATATAACATACTATATGAACATATAAAGCACAAATACATGCAAACAACAAGAATATGAATTGGGTTTCTCAAAAAGCATATAGGAATATTTTTAAAAGTATTATTTGACAGTGATTTCTAGTATATTCTATGTATGTATACTTATAGAGAAAAATACATACGTGCCAGGAAAGTATATACAGGTGAACTAAACATCCAATATTTTATTAATTGATAAACATTGTGCATGCAGTCATTCTAAAAGACAGTTTTCTAAAGAGATTTCTCCAGAGATACACTATTTCCATTTCCCAATCCCTTTTTTTCTGGCTGTTGGCAGGTTCTCTATGACTTTGGCAGTAGGTAGAAAAATGTGGAAACAATCAAAACTGCTGTATGGGACACTGCTACACTGAAAACACATAAAACACAGTGAAAATAAGATATCAAATCACAAGCACTAGTTTCTAATAAATTAGACATATACTGCATTGTCAGCACTGATAAGATTTTCTTTTAATATCTTCCCAGGGTACCCAAACTTTAAAGAGCCAACTTTCCACCTTTCATATGAGTAAAATTAAATTTAACAGCATTTCTACCATGAATGGTATTACATGCATTTATTATTTCCTTCATAAACTACATATATGCTGATATTTGAATTTTACTTAAGAACCTCAGACTGTATCCAGGCAATTACTTCTGATGATACAATAAAACCTCATTAATTCAGAATCCACTAATTGAGCACCTATAGCAACACAGAGAAAGGTTGGGCTCAACCCAGGATAGTACCAATAAAGAGAACTATCTAGTCAAATTAAAAATATAAACCTGACTACACAAAGGGGAAAATGGCAAAATTACTTAGGAAAAAGTGTTTTTAATCATCCTCAAATTGTTTTTTTGAAAGATCCTGATAATTTGAAGTCATTCTTATCTATTTTTGAAAGCAAGTCCCCTCAAGGTATTTATTACCAACATGTAGTTTGATGAGTTTGAGTCACAGGATATAAACTTGAAAGTCGTACTCTGTAATTAAGACGTCACAAATATGACACTCCAAAGCCAGTTAGTTATTGATCTATTTAAACTGCTTTTCAGAGGTGATCTACTGCAAAGTGAGACCATGGTGAGATTCAATATTTACCCAATTCATCGCTGGTATACTACTAACTCACAGATTAGAACAATATCCTAGAGCCACCCAAGTAAATGCCCTCAAAAATAAACCAACCTGCTTATTCTCCAACACGTGAAATTGCTGACTTTGGTATAGCATTAAGAGATGCTCTTTTCTAGGCACTGCTCAGCTGTCACTGGGAGTGCTTTGAGCTTCTGGGTTGTCATATAGTTTGTGTTCTCCTCGAAGACAAGGACTGCATCATGAACAGGCCCTTAATAATAACAGAAGCTCACATTCATATAGCTCTGTATAGTTTAAAAACACTCCTTTGACAACAGCTCTGTGAGGCGGGTGAGGCAGGTACCATCGTCACCATTTTAGGGACTGAGATGAAAGGGACTGCCTGCCTGAGACGACCTGGCTAGTGAGTATTAGGGTTCTTGCTATTACTCCACTTACCAGAGAGCCCTTCTCTTTCAACTTAATTCTACCAACTACGTACAAAGTCTGGCTCCCCCAGCTGGCACTGACTCTTCTTGGCATAATGTTTGGCCCTGAAGGGGAGGCATGGTAAGGAGGACTCCTACATTCCATGAGTTTATACTCTAAAAGAGGAGGGTCGGCACAACCAAATGTAGTCTACATTCTAAAGTCTCTGACAGCCTGGCTGAGCACTTATCAGCATTACCCCACTGGTCTTCATACTTTCTTGAACTGCCTTTCCTCTTCCATTCTTTTTTAGGGATAGTCCGATTTAGTCCTGGGCAAAGATGGGCAATTTTGTATGGGAAAACCACCAATGACACAGGATATCCATCAAATCCTAAAAATAAGTAAAGTCTAGTTCCTAACAGAGAAGCTCCATTTACAGTAAATGCTGCCATATGGGGGGACTGAAGGGGAGGAAAGGGAATTGTCTCCTGGTTATTCTCCAACACATGGAATATACATTCAAGTTTGAAAGGAAACTTTGGACTGTTCTATGTAATAAGGGGCTCAGACTGAAAATCTTATATGCAAATCCTATGGAAGCGAAATTGGACCACAGAGAACATATTAATTGGGCTTTGTCTTGAAATCTTTTGGGAGGGAAACCACATTTCATTGCATTGGGAAGCAATTTCAGACATACAATGGCTAGGTTGGCTATTTAATTTTAGATGATGAAAGCCAAAATGATTTGTTTTTAGAGATGCAATGTTTTACATTTTCAATTGTATTTTATATGACCAAAGATCAGATGTCTGCAACACTAGAACTGTACCCACAAAGCTGCAAAAGTTTTCAAGTCAATGAGTTGATTTCCCAGTCTTTGCTTTGGAAGTTAGTTGTGTTTTGCTATTTCCATGAAATCAGTCATTTTTTCATGCCAAAAATGGGAAGGGATAGACAGTCTCCTTTCTAGAAATGATGCTAATGTACCATGACCAAAAAAAGTACATTTTCTTTCCCTAACAGATAATCTGGTAGAAAAATGAATCACAGTCTTTCAGAAATGGAAAGATTTTCCTCAAATATATATGTATATATGTGTGTGTGTGGTTTTTTCTCCCTCTCTCATTTTCTCAGCAATTGGTCTGAGCTTTCCCTAAGTTATACTATAATAAGAATTGTACCATTTGGGGCTTTTGAGTGAAAGAGGGCTACTTAAGAGGTGAGGTAAACAGAAGGAAAACAGAAGGCCTAAAAATGAGATTTCTGGCACGTAGATTCAAGAAGGAAGCTTCATCCAGAAGGCAAAGAAAAAGCTATTTATTTCAGCTGCTTCCTGAGAATACCCTGTTACTGTATGCCACGCCCCCCCCCCCCAATCAGTTTAAGTACCCAGCTGAAGAGTGAGCCATCACATGTCACATTCGAGACTGTCAATGCTGTTTTTGTTTCTGGAGTATTGCAAAGGTCCAGCAAGAAAAGAAAGAGAGGTGTCATTTTGGAACAGAATTAAGTTTCTCCCTTATGCAACAACTTCAGGTCGTTCTCTGATCTTGAAGACTGATTTAAAAAATCTGTCAGAAGTCAGAGGTGTGTCCTAATAAACAATAAAACCTAATAAATTTAAAATCCACTAATCTGGAAGTTATAGAAATTCCGACCAAGGTAGGGCTCAAAATGACCCTTGGATTTCTCTAAAGAAAGGATGTAATCAAGTATTTTCTCTCATCCCATATGCAACCAAAGATGGGGAGAACATTCCTCAACCTTCTGAGGCCACCTCCAGACAAGCCCAGGAGGGGATAAAAATTTGCTTCACAAGAGGGCTTCACTTCCTGTTGGGACAGTGGTGCCTAACCCCTTTTGGTGAAACTGGCGTATTAGCCAATAACAGTAAGTATATAACAACTTCTGGCATTACTGGATATGTTTTTCACAGAGAAGTAGACCTAACCAAAGACAATAGGCATGTTTATCAAAAGGTCAATCCACTTGCCAAATTTTCCACCATTTCTACTTATGCTAGTAAATATTCTGGTGCTGATACAGCTAATAGCACAGGAAGATGGCTAAAGATCTGCATCAGAGTGATTTTACTCAATTTATATAACACAGGGCTATAAAAACAGACATTTATTTACTAAATACTTAAAAATTTTTTTCTACCTATCCAGCCTAATTTCTTTCAGGGTGTGTAAATGTCTGTTAATCTGTATGTGTCAGCATATTAACCCCTTTCTGGAGGGGACTGTGGAAGGGGCTAAAATCACAAGTAAAAGAGAAACTCAACTGAAAATTCTTTTCAGTTCCATATTCAAGAGGCCAATGGTAAAAAAAAAAAAAAAAGTTTCAAAATCAGGGAGTACATTGAGCTTAATCTTACCACATGAAATCTTTCATGTAGTATTAATGAAAAGGCTACTCAAGGGGCTCTTAGAACAACTGGAATTTACATCTGCATGCACAAGACAAGGGACCTGGGATTCCAGGATATTATCAGAATACTGACGTCTGTGTTCTTAAAACACTGATTTATCATGATCCTTCAAATTCTCCCTTCCCTTCTTATCTTTCTAAAATAACTAGATAAGCTCCAATGCTCTGTAGCACTAGGCTTTGCTAAATTAGCTTAAATATTTCAAGTACTGCCCACTCCTACTCCCCTCTCCCCACTTGGGATCTTCAATAAAAAGGTAAATAAATACTTTGGAGCAAATCTCTGGGTCCAGCCTCATAAATAATAATCTGCCATTTCCCTAAAATGTCTCACAACTCAAAGGCTCCAACAATGGTATTTTAAAAATAAATGAATATATAAGACACAAAAAACCATAAATACATAACCCACAGCCCTGTACTCCCTCCTCCACAATGGCGTCTTGCCATCTATCACAAAATGCTTGCTACTGGATCTTTGTAATCTTCTGAGTTCAAATCTGGTCCTCAGAGACTTCTAGGCTATGTGACTCTAGGCAAATCACTTAACCTCTGTGTGCCTCAGTCTCCTCAATTATAAAATAGGGATAATAACTACATGTACGTCACAGGGTTGGGACGAACAAATCAGAAAATAATTGTAAAGTGGCTGTGGCTGACACATACCAGGTACTATGTAAATGCTTATTTCATTCCTTTCCTATTGTAGTGCTCTTTTTTTTTCTTCTTTTTTTTTTTTGGTGAGGCAATTGGGGTTAAGTGACTTGCTGAGAGTCACACAGCTAGTGAGTGTTATGTGTCTAAGGCCAGATTTGAACTCAGGACCTCCTCTAGCTGCCCCCATGTAGGGCTTCTTCCATTAACCTGGCAGCCTATACCATATCTTGGTCCCAGGTCATCTCAAATTAGGACTGAGGATATTTATGAAGCCAAGTGCCACAGGCTAGGACAGATCCCAAGGAGGGATAATGGGTCTTTCCTTAGGTCTCTGTGTGGCTTTGATGACACCACAGACTGTGGTTCCATCTCCATAATTTCCATAAACTTTACTTGGGAACAGATTAATGTGGCTGAGGACACGTAGCGCAGAAGATGCAACCTGAGCCAGCAGAGCTGCGCCTTGGAACGGCTTTTGACTTGAGTTCCAAACCCCACATATTTGAACAGTTAACAAATGCAACAGGGGGATATTGGTACACAACATCTAAGTCCAGTCCAAAGGCTCTGTTTGTCCTCCACCCTCCTTTAAACTCCCTGCCCCCACCTGCCTTTCCCAAGAACAATTCTATTGCTTGATTATATAGATGGGAATTTTAGAAAAAAGTAGGGTGGGAGGATTTTCAAAACGTCTCCATGCACAAACAAGGCTAGGAGAGCCTGGATGCAGTTTAATCTACTAGAGCTGAAGGGAGATTTTTAAAAAACCTTATAAATAAAATCATTTTTAAATAAACAAAAATGAAGCCAATGTTTCTTGTAAGACAACTTTTCAGATGGATTACTGGAAGGAGTATTCTTCAACAGCTTTATGGTTTGCCCTCTGATCATGTGCTTAGGATGAGGGTCATTTTAAACAAAGATGCTAAGATATAAGCTTTCATTTAAATGAAACATAACAAAGGAAACAAGAAAGTCTGATTCCAAATGTAGATATGGAGGCGGAACTCTTGGACTCCTGGGTTCTACTGCTGGCTCCGGCCCTAGGTTTGGGTCAGCTTTCGGTCAATATCTCACTTCTAATCCCCTCAAGTCATTTGCTGGTCCCTTTTGTCTAAACAGCCAAAGTAAATTTTTCATTAGTCAGTGGGGAAAAGCCCTCAGTTACACCCCTGGATCTTGTTCAATTGACTGGGGCTGATAGAGACAGTTATAATTCACTTTCAAGAACCTGGAATTATTTATCCCTTGTGTAGAAACTGGTGTGTCCTGGTAAGATAACAATGCCATCATAACTCAAACCTGGAGGGAGTGAAACAATTCGGCAATTATTTAATGGGAAGAGAATGATCCCCACTTGCAAAAATGATTGTTTTCCCTGATCCGATCTGAAAATGCTGTCTTACTTTTAAATGCTGGGCAAACTGGACTGGGAAAAAGTCTGTAGTGGGAATTATTATCCCTTTATCCTTCGTAAAAATTTACAGAGCCTAGGAAAAAAACTTACTCTCTGCTGTGCTTCCAATCATGTTATTTTATTATTAGACAATTAGGAAGTAGCAGTGATAGTTGTTTACACAAATGCTAGATTTTGCAACAGAATTTCAGGTGGTATGGGAACTTAAGCTGGCTATGGAATTGGAAGATTTCAAGGCTGAGGTTAATCTAATTCTATTTCAAATAGTATCTGCAGGTAGCCCTATTATAGACATGATCACTTTTCCTTTTCAGATGAAGAAACTAAAGCCCAGAGATCTTCACTTTCCTACTGTAGTCCCATAAGACATCTAGGACCCCAAAGAGATGGTTCAATGATGTGACCTACAGGTAACTTTATCTGGTGTGATGGTAAACAGCACGTGGAAGTTTATGGAGTCTCTATTTTGCACAAGGCTGGTACAAGTGCCATTTTCCACTCATATTTCCATCTGTGATCTCTGTGTCAGAGGCACTCCTGAGGACTGAGCTAAGTGACTCAAGATTGGCTCTTTTACCTCTAGAATTCCTTCTCCTGCTATGATCCCAGGCGAAAGACCATTTGTTCAGCACTTGAAATTTTTGCCTCTGAAATAAAGGCAATAAGGCGCCATGCAGTAATCCCTTCAGACGTATAGTCCGCCAACTGCTACTCTGGGCTTGATTAGGAAGCTGCAATTTGCATTTTAGCTTTAAGATTGCCGCTCAATAGCTTTGACTTGGAGCAAGAAACTCAGGTGCTGTGTGCCTCCACATCCTCATCTGTTAGCTGCGCTAAAACTGCAACAGCAGGGGATAAGTAGTGAGCACCACAAACTGGCAAATCATCCTCAAGCGCCATATCACCCTTGGGCTCTACAGAGAAAGCAGTGAACTTCTCCCCTACAGGCAAGAGCTGTGGAAACCAGAAAGGAAGTTCCGCTGAGTGAATCGAGGTTACCAATAAACACCATGTACTATTACTAGCAGTATTAAAATAACAACAATTCAAAAACTTGAACACATTGTCATGTTCTAAAATAGGATCACCAAAGGCAAGGAGATCTCGCTCTCCCCTCCACCTCGCCCAACCCTATCCTCTGAAGGGCAGGGAGGCAAGCTTGTTTATGTCCACAGGGAGTAAACTTCCGAGGCGTGGCTTGAACAGAAGGCCTCTGACCCCAGTGCCAGTGACTCTTCTGTTCTACCACACTGTTTCCATGAGAGAAACAACTCAGGGCCTATCTGGGGTAACTGGTGGGGCTGACAGAAGGAGCCCCTTTATAAACCAAGACAACACAGATCATTTCTCATACATGTGCACAAGGTGCTCAGCTTTGATTAAACGACTCTATCAACTCTGTACATCATATAAATTCAAGTGATTTTTTTCAGGCAATACTGCTGAAGTACATAACTCAAAATAATAATTAAATAAAACCACTGGAACCCTTGGTTGTCCCGGTACCTTTCCTATTTCTACCAAGGGCACCACCATTCGCTTTGTAACCCCAGTGTTACTTTGAAGAACCCTCGGTGCTTCACATTTTTGTTTATTTAAAAATGATTTTATTTATAAGGTTTTTAAAAAATCTCCCTTCAGCTCTAGTAGATTAAACTGCATCCAGGCTCTCCTAGCCTTGTTCGTGCATGGAGACGTTTTGAAAATCCTCCCACCCCTGCTTTTTTCTAAAATTCCCATCTATATAATCAAGCAGTAGAATTGTTCTTGGGAAAGACAGGTGGGGGCAGGATAGCCTTCCTATCCAATCAGTTGCTTACTCTCATTGATTGTAATTCTTCAACATCCTATGTTTGTCTCCTCTCAACTCAAAACATGATCATCCTAGTACAAGTGCTCATCATTATCTTGCCTGGACTATCTCAATAACCTCCTAATGGGCCTCCCTTCTTGTGTCCCTCCAAACCATTCTCCACACACTGCTAAACTGATATTCCTAAAGTATTAGTCAGACCATGTCACTCTTCCGGCCCACAAGTTTCCCTGGTTTCCCACTGTCCTGAGCATTAAAACCCTTCCCCACCTGGTCCTAGGCTATCTTTCTAGGCTGATCACCCATGGCTTCCCCTCCCCCACACTACAAGTCAGCCAAATCGGCCCGCTCCTTGCTGTTCTCCACGTGTGACATTTTATCTCCTGCCTTTATCCTTTTACGTAGCTCGTCCCCTGAGCCCGGAATTCTCTTTCTCCTCACCTCGGCCTCTCTGGAATTCCTAGAAGCTTCCCAGGTGAAGCTTAAGGTCTGGCTCCTTCAAGAGGCTTTTCCTGATTCTCCCAGAAGTTAGGACCACTGTCTCCATCACTGTGTATTTAATTTGTTTATGTCCTATATGTACTATTTTATCCTTTCCTGAAGAGAAGTTCCTCCAGGTCAGGGACCATCTCCCATGAACTTGCATTCCTAGGGCACAGAACAAGTACTCTCCACATGCTCACTGATTGAATGAATAACCTTTGAAATTGAATACTCATCAGTAGTCTTACTTTCCTGAATGAAATGGCAAAGGCAAACTTCTGAGGCTCTTGTATACAGCACTATGAGATGTAAGAAATGAAAAGGCTGGCAGAAAATATAACAAATGGTGAGTAAGCCAAAACCCAAACCTTATGTAAATATTATACTCTTCCCAAGGATGTCTGTCAATTCTGTGATGATGGAGAGGCGGTTCGCTACAAAGAATTAACCATCAAAGTTTATCAGTTTAATTTTCTTATTTTCATCGAGGATTCTCTCAGAATAAATGCAATGTCCATTCTTTAATCTTGAAAATATTCTAGAGATGACAAAGCATGGGTCAGCTATGAACGATGACTTCCCAACCACTTTTTAAAACACGAGTACAGGCTTTTCCCACTCTCTTGAGATCTTCCCTCTTTGAGATATCTTGAAGATCAATCCCTGGGTGCCTTTACAAGTGTCCCCTCCAGTAGGCTTCTTCCACACGCACTTAGGGGCTTAGTGCTTTTTTGACTTCATTTTCTCAAGTGTCATTTCTACTTTCCTTACTGATGAGGTACTGAGCAAACAGAAATTAAATGCTGTAGTACAAATGTCATTGAGAAGAGATCACTACAAAAATCTTGGTAGGTCTGTTTCATTTCACTCATATTTGTTGCTCTCCTTTTAATTTCATTTCTAAGTGCTTTGGTTAAGCCTCACACCAAGCTTTTTATAGGCTCATTTTCTCCTCCGTTCCTTTGACTGTTTTGAGATGATATTGCATGTAATCTTCTGTCATCTTTCTCTGAATATTTTTGCAAATGATCTCATACTCTAACCCAGTGTTCGTTTTGGCTGCTATGTCTCTCTGCATGGCAATGTGAGACAGAGCCAATATAAGATCCTGTGGTTTTGTTGATTACAAAAAAGCATTTAATAAGGTAAAGAACAACACAAACTCAAAGGGTTTCCTCAAGAGGGTGTTTTCGAAATATATACTGATCATACAAGAGATTCTATGATGGAGGAAACCACAGAGATCACTGTTCACTGATCTTTGAATATCAACATCAGGCAAGACATCCAACAGGGAGACATGCTCAGCAAAGACGTTGTCCAGCAAGAAAGGCCAGATGGGAAAGGGATTCTCCATAACTGACGACACAATCCAGGCATCTGTGCTTGTGGAGGGCATGATTTTGATTACATCAAACCATAAAACAACAAGGCCAACTCAATGAAAATCATGGGCAGTCAAAAGAAATTAGATTAGTAATTCACTTAAGAAAAACCAAACTGATGAAAAATTTCTAGATTACGACATACAGTTAGATGTGCAGTCCAATAACACATATATCTTGGGCAAAAAGACAATAAGCTGGGTCCAGACCTAAATGGAATCGCAGAGTCACCTAGCTAGAAGGGATCTTAGAAGCCAACTAGTCCAACCCGTATCAGAACGAGAACATGTCTCCATATCTTCTATATCCTTTCCAACTTCTGCTTGAAGACTTCAAGTGAGAGAGAACCATTCTACTTTGGATACCTCTCAGATGTCAGGAAGCCTTCCTTTATGGATGAAGCCTAAATTTAGCTTCTCTGCCACTTCCAGTCAGTATCCCTGTTTCAGAAGCCCCGGGACTAAGCAGAACAAGTTCAATCCCTCTTCACATCCTTGAAGGCAGCCATCCTGTTTCACATAAGTCTTCTTTTCTCTATTCTAAATACTCCCAGTACTTTTAAGCAGTACTCACATAACAAGAATTCTGGCTGCCTTCCTTGGAATACTCTCCCGCTCATGAAGCCTTGCTCAAATATGGCTCCCAGAATACTCTACACAGTACTCTAGATAGAATCTAACTGAGGTGGAGCATAGTGGCAGGATCACCTGATTCTCACCCACTATGCCTTTCACCGCAGCCTAGAATTAGCTGTTTGGAGAGCCACGTCTCACTGCTGTTGTAGTCTACTCAAACCTCCAAGTCTTTTTGAGACAAATTCTTCTCTAATCATGCCTCCCCTATTGTGTGGTAATGAATTAAATTCACTGACCCAAACATAAGACTTTACATTTATGTCTACTAATTTCATCTTATTCAGTTGAGATCAATGTTCTATCACCTGCCATGATGCTTTGAATTCTATCTCCACCATGCAATGTTTGATCTTCCTCCCTAGTTTCATGTCATCTGAGAATTTGATAATCATAACATCTTTGCCTTCATCTAAGAGACTAAAAGTGTTTCCTAGCCAGGGCCCTAGAGTCTTTGGATGTTCACTCCACTGCCGGCTGCCAAAGTATCACCAGTGACCTCTCTCTGAGTCTAGCTCTGCAATCAATTCTGACTCCTGTCACTGCAATGTCAACAAGGCCCCATCTTCACATCTCCTCTACAACAACAGCAAGAGAGGCTTTACCAAATGCTTTGTTTAAATCTAGAATAACGCTATTTACAATCCTGTGACATCCCTCCGATTCTCCACAATCTTTCCAAGATCACTGGCAATGGCTCAGCAATCACAGTGCCAACTCTCTGTGTATCCCAGTACGTAGGTGATATGAATTCACCAAGGGCGTGGGGGGGAGGCATTGTCTCTGATTATCCTTTTTTTTTTTTTATCCTAGGCATCACATTCCTACCAGGCACTTTTGACTTAGCTTTTTTCAGCCTAAAGACTATTCTGTTTGGCAAAGAAAACAGAAGCAGAATCAACGTTGGGCAGCTCTGCCTTCTCCTCATCATCTTCATCACTATGCCATCTGCCCCAAGCTGCTGATCTTCTTTGATCTGCTCCCCCCAACATAGCTGAAAGAAATCTCAAACGTTCTGTTGGCATCACTTATCCTTGCCAGCATCGGCTCATCCTGAGCTTGAGCACTCCTGACAGTCGCACAGTCACAGAATGTCACTGTCTTGTGCGCCTTCCCCATAACGTGTCCTTGCTTCTGGCTGACCACAAGTGCAACTTAGAGCCTGAGTGTGTGGGAGGTAAGAGCTGTTTCCTCCCGTGTGGTGGCTCAGTCAGACGGCCAACAAGCATTTCTCACTCCTGTGTGCTATATGCCAGGCACTATGCTAAGTGCAGGGATAAGAAGAAAAGCAGAAGACAGTCCCTGCTCTCAAGGAGCTCATATCCTAATAAGGGAGACAATGAGCAAACCACCACGTACACAGAAGACACGCACAGGATAAACTGTACTCTCGGAGACAGGGCACTGGAATTAAGGGGGGCCAGAAAAGGTTTCTTGAAGAAGGTGAAATTTCAGGTGAGAATGGAAGGAAGTTAAGGAGGCAGAGAGGTGAAAGTCAGGAGGGAGAACATTCCAGTTATAGAAGACAGCCAGTGAAAATGCATCGAGTGTCTTGAGTGAGGAATACAAGGTGGCTAGTGTCACTGGACTGTGCAGTATGTGGAGGAAAGTCAAGTGGAAGAAGACCAGAAAGGTAGATTGGAGGCAGGTTAGAAAAGGCTTTAAAAACCAAACGGGATTGTATATTTGATCCTGGAAGTTGTAGGAGCTGTTGAAGTTCATGGAGTAAGGGGAAATGAAATCTTGAGATGTGAACTTTAGGAAGACACTCTGGTAGCTGAGGGAGAATGGACTGGGGGGTGGAGACTTGTGGTACCCTGGTCACTACTGTAAATAATCCAGGCATGAGGTGATGAAGGCCTTAGCATGAAGGTGGTGGCAGCATCAGAGGAGAGAAGGGGTCCTATGGGAGAGAGGCTGACATGGGAGAATTGACAAGCTTTGGAAAGAGCGATCAGACACAGTGAGGAGTGGAGGAGGACACTTAGGTTGAGAGTGTGGACTAAGGATGAGGATGCCCTCCACAGTAACAGGATCAGGGCTGGAAGGACTTTTTTTTTCTTTTTTAGTATCCTGTAGTCTGTATTCAGGGTCTTTCCAGGTTTTTCTGAAATCATCCTGCTTGTCATTTTTGATAGCGCAATAATATTCCATTACAACATATACCACAGCTTGTTCAGCCATTCCCCAACAGGCGGGTATCCCCTCAATTTCTAATTCTTAGTTACTACAAAAAGAGCTGCTATAAATATTTTTGTACAAATAGGTCCTCTCTCCCCTCCTCCTCCCTTTAAAATCTCTTTGGGATATGGACCTAGCAGTGGTATTGTTGGATCAAAGGCTGTGCACAGAGGACTTATTGCTTCTGTATGCTGTCTGGATAACTAAAATTCACCATCATTACGGCATTAAGCCTTTGTGCCAGGCTTTTGATCTATTTCTTGAATTCTTCATCTATTTCTTCTTTCATTTCTGCCTTTGTATCCCTACTGATAGGATATAGTAGGCACTTAATAAACTGTTATGTTGAATGTTTTGCTGAAATAAAGTCTGTGTACCTACATGGATGAAATTACAGATCCTTTAAGTACTGAAATGCATACATTTTACATCTGCCCAAATTTCTACAATCTAGTTGAACTTCTTGGAGAGTTAATTCAAAACCAATAATATCATCACAAGAGTCTTCTGAAAAGTCTATTCATTCTACCAGATGATAGTAAATCCATGCATGACTTCAGTGAACTTAGGTTATGACTATAATATACTTCACAAATATTTCTTTGATTTAGAGCCCTAAACCAGCAGCTATGGCAAAGGGAGATGAGGTGAACCTGGCTGAAATGAATGGTTAAAAAATGAGCATTATGTTAGCACTTGGGTCATATGTGATTTTTGATATTCAAACTCAAATGGGTCAATGATTTCCCTCTGTATCCACACCAGTCAATATCCTGCCTTTGTCCTGCACACCAAGGTACAAAAGATGATGTGGTCTAAGTGCAACAGATAATCTCACACTATCAACTAATAATCTGATAATGTGATTTATGAAGCAGTAGGGATGCAAAGATAAAAATGAAAAATTCCCACTCTCAAGTAGCTTACAGATGACCAGGAGATAGAATACATAAACAGATGAGTAAATATGAGGTAATTTGAGGAGGGGTAAAGCACGAATATCTAGAATTCAGATCCAACTTAAAATCAGGAAACTGAACAGTAGCATCAGGCAGTAAGACCATGGAAAGGAACAAAGCAGGTTCAATCTCAGATGAAGAAATGCAGGACCATCAGGAAAGAACAAGTCCTGTAGCTTAATACCATTAGACACAAGGCATGGCGGCCAAGAGGTAACCAAGAGGTGTTTTCTCAAGGACATTTCCCTACTCATCTCATCAGGAAAACTACTATAGCTATATACTATATACCATAGTTGCAGTTGTCTGTGCCCCATGACTTATTTAAAGCTGGTCAGAAAAAAAGACCAATTTTAGTTATAAACATTTGAATTACATATGAAAGGAAAGGATGATAGAGGATTAAACACATCAGGGTAGATTATAAGGAGAAGAAACAGAGCTTACTTAGAAATAACAGAAGGTCCCATGGAGTCCCCATGCTTACTGACCTGGGGCCGCTGAGCGTTGCTGTGTCTCTCACTGCCTGAGCTGTTTCTGATGCAAAATCTAGAGCGCCCGCCACTGGCTTGGTCACTGTGCCGACGAGCCCTTTGCCAAGACCAGATATGAAACCACTGACTCCCCCTTCGGTTTTCACACCTTCTACCGTTGAGGTTATTACACTGGTCAACCCACCAATGATACCTGGGGGAGAAAAAAAACAAGACCCGCTATAATCAGACTAAAAGTCCCACTACCAAAAACATAATCAATGCCCTCTGCTCAATGCCTTCCAGATCTAATATTCTATTTCATTTGATGGTTATTATCGTATCTCATCTGAAATTGTTTGCTTTCTTTGAGTGAACAGTGACATGAATTATTTTTTAAAAACCTCATATATACACAGGCACACACATTTAGATAAACACATAATAAACAAGTAGCATGTTTAATATGAGGTCTGAACAGTTCACAAGTGGATACTATCTCAGTTCATAACCCTAGGACATACGGCCCTAGGGCCACATATTCTAACCAAGTTAAAAGTGTGGTCTGAGGAATCTCAATGCATTTTATTAATGTCTGACATTGTATTTACATACTACTTACACCAGTTGGCAAAGCAACCAAAGGACATTTAATCTGTAGAGCATATATAAGAACAAAGGAGACCAATCCAAGATGGGAAATGAGTGACGATAACCAAGAATGAGAGTAGATTAAGCTCTGGGTCACAGTGGACCACAAACTGAATGTGGATCACTAATGAAACTATCTTGTTTAAAAATTTTTTTAAAAAAATCAAACACAGCTGTGGAATTAATTCTGCTTAGTGTTTGGTTCTGTAGCTTAAGGGATAGTGTGGAAAACTTGGAAAAGATTCACGGGAGAAGAGTTATGTTGATTAAGGGGTTCAAAAACTTAAACACTGAAAGGGTAAAGGAACAGACCATCTTCAGAAAGGAAGGAACACAAGTAATTTAGTAACACTTTAAAATCTGGTAGATAATTAGTAGAGAATGTAATAGACATGGAGGGAGGAAGACCTGGGTTCAAATCCTGCCTCAGATTCTTAGTAGCTGTGTGACCCTGGGCAGGTCACTTAACCTCCCTGTGCCTCAATTTCTTCATGTATAAAATGATGAACTTAATGGATTCTGAGGTCCATGTGAGCTCTAGATCTATGATCCTATGACCCCGTGAATACAAATGATACCCTGTGGCTCAAAACACAAAACACTAAAAGGAGGCTGAAAGGAAAAATGTTATTGTGGGCTGATTCATCGGATGAGCTCTCTACTGATGCCCTGAATAAGGCATAAAGGGAGGCACTTTTCTCTCACATTGATCAAATCACTGGGGCTGATTCAGAAGAATCACACGAGAGCCGCAAGAGTCACTGAAAAGGGACAAAGAATTCACAGGAAATGAACCAAAGTCCAAAAGGTGCACATTAATACCAGGTTTCAGAGTGTGACCTGAATGACCAAAGGAAGTCAGAGGAGCCGAAGCCTCAGAGAAGACAACCAGAGTGTCTCAACGACAGAGGCGTCTGGCTACAGCCCAGGGTCTGGCCAGACCCTTCGAGTGGTCAGGGATGTTTACCCTCAGATGCCTGGCTGTGGGGAGGCTCTCCCGGCTCTTCACTTCCTCCAGGGAGACAAACTGGGAAAGTCACTTCTCGCTGAAGGGGATTCCTAACAACTTCGAAGATTTCTCTTTTGATTTTCGGTTCATTTTATGCAATTCTGCAACATCCCTAACTCTGCTACTGGCAAAAGCAAAAGGCAAGGCAGGAGCTATATAGGAGGGTGGGATCGATCAATGAACAAGAACTACGCTAAATGCTGATGACACAAAGACACAGCCTTCAAAAACATTCCAACGGGGGAGACAAGATGTATAAGTATTGTACAAGTACAAGTATAAGACAAGACACAGGTCATTGGGACAGTGATATACCAGCAGCTGGGGGGCCAGGAAAGACTTCATGGAGAAAGAAAGCGGCTCTTAGGCTGAGTCTTGAAGGAAAGCAGAGACTCAAAGGCAGAGTTGGGGAAGGGGTGTATTCCAGGCACAGAAGACAGTCGCTGCAAAGCCACAGGAACAGGACTGGAGTGTTGGGTGTGAGGACAATGAGTGAGCCAAGATGACACAAGTGTAAAGCCAGAGATGGGGAGGTCAGTGTAACAAGACGGGAAAGGCAGGAAAGGATCAGGTTGTGAAGTGACTGAAATGTCAAACAAAGCAGCTTAAACGTGATCTAAGAGACAACAACGGAGAGCCATTGGAGTTGACTGTGAGCAGGGGAGGTGCCATGATCAGAACAACTCTGCAAATCAACTTGGAGGGGACAGAAACTTGAGGCAGGGAGTCCAAATAGAAAGTTGCTGCAATAGCCTAGGAGAGAGGTGAACAGAGCCTGAACTGGGTAGTGGTTGGATGAATGGAGGAAAGTAAGGGAGATAATGAGTTCTATTTTGGTCGTGATAAATTTGAGAGCCTGCAGGACAAGCAGCTAGGTGGTATAGTGGATAGTGCCAGGCCTGGAGTCAGGAATTCTCATTTTCCTGAATTCAAATCCAGCCTCAGACACTTACTAGCTATGTGACCCTAGGCAAGTCACTTAACCCTGTTTGCCTAACATGAGCTAGAGGAGGACATACAAACCACTCCCATATCTTTGCCAAAAAAAATCTCAAATGGGGTCAAGAAGAGTCAGACACGACTCCACTTAACAATAGGAAAGGTCCAGTTGGCAGTACATGATGGGGGTCCGGAGTACAGCTGAGAGATAAGGGCTAGATACATATATCTAGGAGTCATCTTCATAGAGATGCCAATAGTAAGGCCATTAAGAGAGAGTACGGAGAGAAGAGGGACCAGGACAAAGTCTCAGGGTATACTCTTAGTTCGTGGGCCTGACATGAATGAAGACCCGGCAAAAGGAGGCTAAGAATGAATGACCAGATGAGTAGAAGGATAAACAGATGAGAGCAGTGTCATGAAAGGCCAGAGAGGAGAGAAGATCCAGGAAGATAGGATGGTCAACAGTGTCAAATGTTGCAGAGTAGTCAAGAGGTATGATGATTGACAAGAGGCCATCAGATTTGATTAGGAGATCACTGGTAACTTTGGAGCAGTTTTAGTTAAGTGATGAAGTCAGAAGCCAGATTGATGGGGGTTAAGAAGGGAGTGAGGAAAAAAGTGGAGGCATTGAATATAGATGTCTTTTGCAAGGAGTTTGGCTGAGAAAGGAAAAAAAGATATAGGACGACAGTTAGCAGGAATGATAGGATCTAGTGAGGGTTTTTTTTAAGGATGGGGAAAGCTTAGGCTTGTTTGTAGGTAGCAATTTTACGATGGATTAAGCACTGGGGATACAAAGCAATAAGTATTCAAGGAAAGACTGAAGGTCTAAGGACCTAAATCAGTGTCAACGCTAACACTGATTTTGTGGTCATAAAATCTTCTAACTGAAGACTGAAAAGGGATCAAGAGAACATTTAACTTTCAGGAAGGTAAATGGCCAAAATTATTTAAGTCAGCTAGGTACCCATTCTCTTACTGAAGATCTTCAGGAATTAAAAACCCCAAATTTCCCATAGTAGTCTATTCCAGTGTTTTCATCCTGAATGAAATTCTTTCTTGAGAACTGAACTCTCTTCTGTTTTAATTTAAACCGATTTTCTCTTCCTGGTTTACTCTAGATACAAAGAATAATTGCTCAGCATTTCTTTTTCCACAGGGTACCTAGGTGGGGCAGTAAGGTAGTGCCAGGCTTGGAGTCAGGAAGACGTGAGTTCAAATATGGCCTTAGACACTCACTAGCTGTGTGACTCTGGGAAAGTCCTTGATTTGCCTCAGTTTCCTCATCTGTAAAATGCACTAGAGAAGGAAATGGCCAACCACTCCAATATCTTTGCCAAGAAAGCCCCAAAAAAGCCCCACAAAGAGCCAGTCACAAAGAGTCAGATATGACTGAAAATGACTGAACAACAAAAATTCTTTTCACAAAAAGTTTTAAAAAGTATTGTAACTGAAGTGAATAATTAATAAATCCTTATCTTCTCAGCACATAAGTTTCTCTACCTTCACACTGACATGAATCCCTGTCCCTGTCTACCTTCCATGAATATTGCAAAGACAGGTAATATGGCAGAGTTGGAAAACATCATCGA
Source organism: Vombatus ursinus (assembly GCF_900497805.2). NCBI lineage: Eukaryota > Metazoa > Chordata > Mammalia > Diprotodontia > Vombatidae > Vombatus > Vombatus ursinus. The sequence goes on from NW_020954710.1 coordinate 3,914,651, forward strand.
ACTTGTAGCTGTGTGATCACGGGCAACTCATTTACTGTCCCTGACTCTCAGGTTCCTCCTCTGAAAAGTGGGGAGAACAACAGATGCATTATCCATCAAAGGGTCATTATGAAGGTAGTACTTTGCAAACAGCAAAGTTCTAGAGAAGTGGTCATCATCATCATCATCATCATCATCATCATCATCATCATCATCATCATAATTATTATGACATAAAGGAAAGTACTTTGGGCTCTTCCAAAGGGAGGTGCCACACTGACCTAATGTAGGACTATTTTGGTTAACCAAAGAATGACTAAATCCTAGGCCAGCTCACTCTAGACTCGACTCTCAAATGTCATTCCATGGATTACCCTCACCCATTTACCATCCTGGCCTGGCTTTCTTTGTCATTCACCATGCCCGACGGCTGCCTTTGCTGTCAGGGTGACTTCCTGATGTCTGAGGAGCATAAAATCACTTCAAACATAATTAAGAAAGTCAAGCCACTGCAAATACCCTTTTGGCCCTACTTCCAGTCCTAAACATGGTATGCTAGAAACCCAAAGAAGTTATTTGGGAATTCTACATACCACTGCCTGCTCCTTTCCTTACTCTGCCCTACCCATCATCAGCACAAATGAGAACTGAATGTACTTAACATGCTTCCTAATAATATCATATTATTTCTAAAAATGCAGAAGGTTGCTAAATATGAAGTGACAAAAGACAACTGGATTAGAAACAAAAGATCTGAATAAATTCACCACCAACTGGGCACATACATTGATACGGCTGTAGAGATAAAGAGGTAGATGTACTAGAAAGGAGCACTCGATTGCGAGTCAGAATCCCTGATTTTGAAACAGATCTGCACATTACTATCTGGAGGACTTTGAGCAAGTTTCCCGCCTTAATATGCTGGGTCCAGATTATCTGGAGGAGAGAGAGGGGGTCAATTTATTAAATTCCATGAAACGGGGAAGTGGCAGCCAGAGGACAGGAAGGGTCTGCCCATCTTGTAAACTGATTGAGCTTTCTCATTCTCTGCCGTGTTTCCATCTCAAAAAAAGGATAAAATAGAGTGACTGAAAACACTGTCTGATACACAAAGATACTGAACCAAGATTTCTGATAGACTTTCCCTCTCCTATACTAGACACAACTCAAGAATTTAAACAAAAGCAGTTTGTTTTTTTCCATCATGGCCGCACAGAAGTGCAGCCAAACAATCATGATGCTGCTGCCTGAGCTTTCTTCCTTACCATGAGCCAGGCCATGGATGCCAGCTACAAGATGTTCGCCACTCGTTGCTGCGTGATATCGGATATACTCTCGCTCTGTTTGGTGGCGATTGTCCATGGTCTTCCCCAAGCCATCTGATAAAGTCCCAGCAAACTGCAATGAGTTAAACACAGTGAAAGAGTGGAAATCCATTTCAAACTGAAAATTATTTTCAGGGGTACTGTTCATTGCTTCCAAATAGCATTCGTTAAATATCGCTCATTCAATGAGTTCATTAGAAGATCTTGGTGTACGTTATACCATGTTCAAAATCTCAAAGTCAGAAAGAAATTTTATTTCCCAAGTAAGCACTGATCCTAGTATTTCCATTTCATCTATGTGGAAACTGAGGCACACACAGAAGTCAATGAGGTAGTTCACTATGGAGAGAAAGAATTGAACCAACTACTTCAAGTATGAAATAATATCCTCCACCATAAGTCACAGGGAAATTTTATATATCCAGGTACACTTTTACCAGAGACACATTCTCATCCATCAAGGCAGGATAAAAGAACATAAACCTATGTTTTGTCATGGGGCAATCTAAAAGGATTTAAGGTGACAGTTAATAAACCACAGGGTACTTATCATCATCGTTCAGGCATAAAAAGAGAAAGATACTAAATATATAATTAACCTTCTCCTGAAGGATCAACCAAAACAAGTGGTTAAGTGCCAATGACCCAAGACTAACCTTCCAAAAAACTCACAGGAATGTTATTTAGATACAAAGCTCAGCAGAAAGCTGTAAGGCAAACATTCCTGTCTCCAAACCAGGTGTATTTGGGGGGTGTGTGTGTGTGTGTGTGTGTGTGTGTGTGTGTGTGTGGAGGTGGGGGAGGGATAGTAGGGAGGGAAAGAAACTGTTTAATTCTGGTTGGCAGTATGACTCTTCAGGAATCCTGAACTGAAAACAGTCAGTCATGACAATTCTTGAATAGGAGAACAGGTGAACTCTGGGCAAACCAAAGAAGTGCAGGAAAAAACAATGAGCATGACCATGGCACCGTTCGGTAGACCAAAATCTGGCCTGAAGTGAACAGCAGGGCTTTGTAGTTGGCATCAAGGCTTATTAGACCAAGGGCAATGATGATCAGCCTTTCTGAAGCTGCCATCTCCTAGCACTGTGTGTTTGCTTTTACACCATCAAAAATTTTTCTATTTTAAAAAATTAAATAGCATTAATTTGTATTTATCAATATTGAATTTTCACACCATTGGGATGGGATTTTGTTGTTCTTATTTTAACTTTATGACACTATTCAAGAGACCTGAAGGTAGCTTAGGGTATCAAAAAAACTGAGTTTAGACCACTGCTCTAAGACATTATTAGTCAAAGGGTCATTTACCCACTTTCTGGTCCAATTAGAATGATGCGCTTCTGAGCAATTCCTATGAGATAGTTTTACTGTATACTCAGTAGCAAGCATCTAGAACTGAAAGTAAAGTTACCTTCCTAGCACAGAAACACCCCAGCTTCCCCATCTTGCAAACGCTGGCCCCTCTACATGTGCCCCCCATCTCTTCTAGAAGCTTAGCCTTTCAATCATCACCTCTCTTCCAAATGTTTACCCTCTCTGTCTACCTGCTCCTTCAGCACTGTCCACAAATATGTTCACATTTTCTTCATCATAATTCACTTGACCTACTGTCCTATATCTCCTTCTCCTTTTCACAGATGCACTGTTGCCTCCATTCCCCCCTTGCACTCACTTTCCAATCCCTTGCGACCTCATTTGTATCCTTATCACTCAGCTGAAACAGCTCTCTCCAGAGTTACCCAGGCCCTCTAACTGGCACGTCAGATGGTCTTTTCTCTTTGACTTCTCAGGGGCTCCTGCTACTGCTGACTTGCTTTCCTCCTAGGTCCTCTCTTCTCTTGGGGTTGTCACGACACTGTTTTCTCCTAGTTGTCGTCCTACTCACTGAGATATCTATTCTGTTTTTGTTTTTGCAGGATCACTGTCCTTGAGGCCCCCTACTTTTCTCTCCTCCCCACGGGTATACTTCAGAGCTCTGTATGGGGCCCACCCACTGGCCTTCCTTCTCCCTCACCCCTCTCCTTCTGCTTCTCTTGGTACTCAGGAGCTTCCACGGGTTCCACCATCACTTCTATGCAGAAGATTCCCAAATCTGTATGCTCAGCCCCAGTCTCCTCCTGAAATTTGGATCGGCACCACTAATTGCCAATTTGATCTCTCTAACTGGATGTCTCACAGACAAGTCAAATTCAACACGTCCAAAAGAGAGCTCATTATCTTTCTCCCAAATCCTCCTATCTTCTTCACTATCCTATTCCTCTTGAGGGTACTGTCATCCTTTCAGTCAGCCAGGTTAGACACTCCGGAGTCTTCCTCAGCATTCCTGCTACATTAACATTCCCGCACAATCAAGTACTAAGTACTACTGACTCCACCACTCCAATACTTACGTTCCTTGTTCTAAATTTTTAGTTCAGTCTCATCATTTCCCTCATTAACTGTCTCAGTTTCCTCAACTGTAAAATGGGGATAATAATAGCACCTACCTCAGAGGGTCACTGTAAGGATCAAATGAGATAATATTGTAAAATATTGCACAGTGCCAGGCACACAATAAGTGCTTTATAAATGTTAACTCTTGCTGTTGTTATCATCTTAAACATCATTCCTGAGCCATCTGCAAACTATGCCCTACCTGAGATCAATGAGTGGTAAAAAATTCTCTTTTCTCAGACTTTCCCAGTTCTTTCATATTTTCTCAAACTTACTATTCCAGCTGCTGTTAATCTTTATATGAGCTTTTGAGTTAAGTCCCTTCTGCCTATTTCTCACAACTGAGTAGAATGAAGTTTAAAAATCTCATAACACTTTTTTTCTTTCTTTCCTTAAAAAATTTTTTTAGAGGAGTATGGAAGATAATCTGGGCACTTTGCCCAAACCATCTCCACACCCCACACCCCCTATTTGCATAAAACAGGTTTCAGGTCCAAAGCTTTTGTGTGAGCTGATGCCAAAAGCTTCACGGTTAACTTGTTCTCTAGTGACAGACATGACACCACCAATATTGAACTCACTCTGTAGTAAAAGACTTTGAGATATTTAGACCACAAAGCTCTGCCTGGCCCTTGGGGGATGAACAAGATGACCTAATACAAATTCTTTATCTTTATGACTGCTGAAATCTCATCAAATTCTACTAGGGTACCTTACTTCTGGTAAGAGAAGAAGTCATAGCTAACTTTTAGAGCTAACTTTTCCATGGACCTCTCTCTGAGTTCTCATTTCTCTACTCACCCCAAAATGCTAATGCAGCCTGATTGGGCTTGCAATGACCTAATTTATGTGATAAAAATCAAAGACAGAGAGACAATTACATGAGCTCATCACCAAAGTTTTTGCCCATTAAAAGTTCAGGGTCCCATACATAACATTGTGCAGGAAACTTGGTAGACATGACTACTACGAGATATGGTCCAAGGCTCCAATCCCTTGGCAATCTGACTTCTTACGAAGTTGAAAATTTTCTGAGATAAAGGCGCTAGAGATTTTGTTGTGTGAGGCAGTATTCTTATAAATGGGACGTAACAAGAGGGAAAAATGACTAAGGTATCTACTGCCAGGCTCTATAAAGGTTATACAGGGAGTGAGGGCCACATGCCAAAGCAGGTTCAGAATGCTCTACCCATCTTATGGACCACCCCTCTCAGCCACATCAAAGTATGACACAACTATCCTGCAGAAATGCTGCTGCAGCTGTCCCGCACCGATATCTGGTCACGCTGGAGGGAAAGAGAGTGTATGTTGACAAAGCAAAGTAATTTGTTTTCTCCCACTAATACTGATATATTCCAGAGGTTATCTGGGGGGGGTGGGGGTGAAGAATGGTCAAGATTCACACCAATCAACATATTATCAGTTACTGATCCTTGCTGGTGTTTGATAGTTGTGAAATTGTGATTGACCTTTTACTTTGATCAGAGGCAAAACAAAAAACCAAAAACATGGTGATTGCTCACATTGCTGGGGCACAGCCTCTAATTATGGCTGCTTAACTTTGTGAAATTCTTTACTGTCCAAATGCAGCATTTAATGTGTTTAAAAATGAAAGTCAAATGAAGTTAATTTTCCTTTGAGAATTTCCTCAAGAGACCAAATAACTTCCAAGTTAAATTGAACCTAACAAAAGAGAAAACAGAATTTTAAAGCAAAGATTCAGATACACACGAAGCAAATCATTGTAGTCTCTGGAACATAGCTATGGGATAAGAAGACATCAAAAGACTATTGAGAATAATAATAATGATGATGATATTGTTAGTGAGTGGCAGAGCAGAGTAATTAGTAGATGCAGAGATGGTCTCAGAGTCAGTAGGACCTGGGTTGAATCTAACCTCTGACACAAAACGACTGGGCCAATCACTGCACCTCTCAGTGTCCCAGGCAACTTAGTTCCTTACCAGGAGTTCCCTACACTGATGGAATCAGAGTAGTTTAAAAGTTTTATTGCCACTAATTCTCAGTACGACCTTGGGCGAATCACAGATCCTCTCTGGGCCTCATTTCCCTCTTTGCAAAAGGGGGAACTGGACATTGTAGGAGCTCTAAGGGCCCTCTGAGATCTGATGCCAATTAAAATTGACACTTGGATGGCAGTTTGCAAGGTACAAAACACTATCACACCGGTCTATGCCCTCACTGGATCCTCACAACAGCCCTTTAAGGTAGGTAAGTAGGTCAGGAATAATCATCCCTATTTCCAGAAAAAGGAAATGTAGGACTTGAGTAGTTCAGTGACTTGTCCAGAGTCACCCTGCCAGCTTGAACTACGGTTTGACTCCCACCTTCTGTCTAGGGCTCTTTCCATTTGACCACACTATCTAGAGACAACTAGAGAGGAACAAAGTGATTCAGATTCCCTGCTCTAGATCCTCTTCATAAGTGTTCACCTCTCCTACTGCAAAGAGAAAAGTCAACCACAATTCTCATTCAGTGAAGAGATAAGGAAAGTAGAAACGTACTCCATGTGCTCTACTAGAGGGGATGGAACGACTGACTGTTTAGATTGGTGGTGAGGACATTCTGCAAAGTGCCAAAGCCCTGTCTATTATTAACACTTTCAGTGCAAGATAAAAAGCAGGAGGATAATATTTGTAGAAACTTAATTTCATTTAGTTAATTTTGTAGCAACATTTTAGACATAAAATACTGACAGGAAACAAGTAAATGTTGCTTGGGTGAAGATTAAAAATTTCCGAGGAACAGAATGTCCTTCAGAAAACCTGCCTGCTACACTTGTGAAGATAATGGTCTCCTCCCAGCTCTAGCACACGCCACACTTCTGAGATCTGGACCCAGCCCAAAGTAATTAATTTCTATAAAGTCCTATTTTCTCTTTATCGGGGGTGGGGTAACATTCTCAAAAGTTCTTCAAGACGCCAATTCTGCTGCATAACCAACACATACTGTGTGTCAACACCCTGCCTTCCAAAAATAATCCTATTGTCAATACAAATGGAGACACTGCAAATTAGCCAAGAGTTAGGCCTGGCTCTGAATGGTTGATTTTACAAAATTGAAATTCAAGTTGATATTGGAATGGAGCAAGAAAAAAAATATTAAAACTGTGGCCCTCTGGTCTATCATGTCAGCTTTCCTGACCCTTTTATAATCTTCGGTTAGCATGGGATGCAAATGGTATTTGGCCAGAGTAACCGGAGCTGGGGTTTGAATTTCTTCCTGGTTCTCCTTTCACAGTTATTTACTTAATGGAAATTTCCTCCTTGATATCTTTGCTCCACACCATAATTTATAGAGACGGTATCTTCCTTGTCACTAGGCAGGATCACTTATAACTAACAGCAAAATCAAATGCTCCAGGCAAGATGAAGAAGCATTCTCACATTCCTCTGGGTTGTGGGTTACAAAGTTGCAAAATTTAGCAACGAATATAATTTTGATTTTGTTCAGCCTTGCTTGTATCATCTGAACAAGCTAATTATTTTAGGCCATACTGTATTTGAAAACAGACTTCAATATTGTGCCTATTATTAGGTTGACATATACTTCTATTCAGGCATTAGAGGTTTCTTAAAATCCAAATCAGTGTCAAGGGGTTCATCTCACATGGCATTACTCAAGATGATTTCTTTTAAATGCAAAATCTAGGGCTTAATCCTGCTCAGTCAAGACTACTGTGCAGTGGAAGGAATTCGAGATGTGAAATATGAGGTCTGGATTGGAATCCCAATTCCAACTTGCTACTTAGCAAGGCAAATCACCTCATTGAGACTTATTTACCTCACATGCAAAATGAGAATAATTATATGTGCACTACCTACTTCACAGGGTTATTGCAAACTGTAATGCACAATAACATCCTGAGATGTTACTAAGAAAAACAAAGAAATAAACAAAAAAAAAAAAACCACCTTTCTCAATAACTTGGCTTTACAGGCCCTCAGACCCCTCTGCATGGTGAAGTGGCCCAAACCCTGATAGGGACCAGGAAAGCTGAGCTCTTCTCCTCATGGTATTATCTATCACTCAATAGCTGTGTGAAATTTCCTCTCTCTAGGTCTCAGTTTCCTCATCTGTACATGGAGGAAATGGAACTAAATGTGCTCCGAGGTCCATTACCACTTGAAAGTTCTCTGACTCTAAGACAAAATGCCTAAGTTAATCAACAAAATTGAATGTGAAGAATTCAAGAAACATTCATTAAATATTCACCATGTGTAAGGTACTAGGAATATAAAGATGAAAAATGAGAGTCTATGGCGGGGGGCGGCGTGAGGAGATGATGCATATGCAAATAAGTATAACCCAAAGAAAATATCATAAATGTAAAGGAGAGAGCTCGACAAGCCATCCTAAGAAAATGAAACGAGCAAGTGGCCACTTCAGTTGAAGAAGTAGGAGCTTATCTGGGCCTTGAAGAAAGAAAAGGATTTAAGATCCTCCATTCCTTGGCTTTGGGCCTTCTCTCTGGCTGTCCCCCAGGCCTGCAATGCTCTCCCTCCTCCACTCCCACTACTGACCTCTCTGGCTTCATTTAAGTCCCACTAAAATCAACCCCTTAATTCCAATGCCTTCCCTCTGTTAATTATCTCCTATTTATCCTGTATATAGCTTGCTTTGTACATATTTGTTGTCATGTTTTCTCACTTATTAAATTGTAAGCTCCTTGAGAGCAGGGACTGTCTTTTGCCTCTTTTTTTATCTCTAGCTCTTAGCAAAATGCCTGCATAGAGTAGGCACTTGATAAATGTTTACTGAAATGAAATTGAAAAATGGGCAAAGAGAGGTGGGAGAAAGGTTAAATCATGGGAAGGACAGCCTGTGTCTCCCGCACATGGAAGCAGGAGTACAGGATGAGGTCGGTAACACACACAACAGTCAAGTTTGTTCAGAACATAGCATGTGTAGGTTGGAGCTAAACTGCAGAAGGACAGGCAAAGAAGGTTATATTTTATCCTATAGGAACCCTGGAAGGATTTAGGATAGGAAAGTGACAGGGTCTGACTTTCAAGAAGACAACATTGTAGAACATAAGTTCCTAAGGTAGGAGCTGCCTCACTTCTGGATCTGTATCCCCAGTATCTAACACAGTCCCAAGCACAAAGCAGGTACTTAAACACTGCTTGATTGACTGAAGATTCTTTCCGCAGCTTTGGAAAGGACAGACTGGAAAAGCGGGAGACAAGAGGTAGCAGCAACCCTTGATAAAAAGCTATTCTAAGACTCAAGGTGAGAGCTTTGAATTAGGGTGGCTCTCAGCGGTAGCAAAATAAAAGGCATGGAGGTGAGAAATGCTGTGGAAGGAGAACCAATAGGATATGGCAAACGAGAGTCTGTGCAAGGTGAAGGGATGGGTGGGTCAAAGCTGACGCCAAGGTTCTAAATGAATGGCAGGGCTATCCAAACAAGTCTACTTGGAGACAAGCTTCTTTCGTGGTATTTCACGGTCATCAAGTAGGGAGGACAACACCCCTGCCTGTTGAGAGACACGAGCAAAGTGACCCAAAGAACACTGAGAGTTTCATCATCAGGGTGCCACACAGGTATCTCTTGATTATTCACATTAAGGGAAGGCAAGGACAGCATGGAACAAACCAGTGATTTGGCAAGTGGGTTCATTCTGCCAAGGCAGACCTCTGACCACTAGATGAGGTAGGGTCTTTAATTGTTTTGTTTTTGAAATTACTGTAGCCACAATGTATGAGTGGATGAGATTAGGGGCTTACAGCAGGAAGCAAAGAAGGGGAGGAAAAAAAAAAAGCCTGAACTGGTGTTTGACTACAGGGAGGTAACCAAGACAATGACCTTGTTGTTTCTCTTGCTTGAGGAAATCTAAAAACCTTTCTACCATAAGACATAAACCATGTAGCTATTTCATGGATAAACACTTATCAGGCAGCAGACACTCCTTTGCAGTTAAGAAACAAAGTTACCCAAAGCCACCCAGAGTTATCTCAGCACACAAGGTCTAAACACATGCAACCAAGGTAGACCTCAAGACTGTCCTGGTGTCTTAACTCAGCCGGGACACACGCCTGTTAACTTGGAAGGCGCTGGCTACGTTGTGACTGACCCAGTTATGAACTGAGTTGTTGTTTCTGATTCATCTGGAAAGAGTAGTTTGAGGCGCTAGCTTTATAAGGTTTTCTTTTTTTTTTTTTCACTGAAAGGTAATTATTTATTTTTGAGGGGATTTAAGACAGTTTGCTTCAAGGTGGAAAGCATTAAAAGTATACACATAATATATACACTTTGGTAGATTCAGACTGACCTCAGATCACCAATGAACTTGCCACCTGCAAGAAGCATCTCCTCATCCCCCTACTGTTTCCTCAATTCATTCTGTATTTATCTATATAAATGAATCCAACGTGGAGCAGTAGGAAAACGGCTAGGTTGGCAGCAAGGAGAGAACTGGCTTGGAATCTCCCCTGATACTGGAAAGACAGTCCTACCATCACCGATGCCTGTCAAAATTCTATGCATCCTGTAAAACTGAGCTCACGTGCCACTTGATTCAAGACTTCCTTTACTCCCTCCAGAAAATATAATCTTGCCATCCTCTCTGCTCTTTGATTTTACTAAACTCTTCTCATACTTAGTTTCCAGTTAGCTTGCAAAAACGAGCCAGTAAAAAGTATGCCAGATTTTGAGCTAGATGACCTAGGTTTAAATTCTGCTTCAGCTCCTTACTTGCCATGTGACTTCAGCAGGGGGGTGGGGGTGGGGGTGTCCTCTCAGGTCCCCTCCAGCTCTCAATATATTATCCTATGATCCCTACCACTGAGGACAGAGATGAGCCTCTAGTTCTTGATATCCTCTACGAGAAGCAGTGCTTTGCACACAGTAGGCCTATTAACAAACTGATACTAAATGGAATTAATTAATTAACAATCCGTGACATGAGCCATTGAGGTTTTCCCATTTCCTGGTTTAATCCACTGGTAATCCACTGATAAATTCCTTCAGTTCCAAGAAAGTACACTGGATTACAAATGAAGCTATCTGGGTTCTAGTCCCGATGATATTGGCAAGCTGTGTAGCTGTGAACCACCAACCCCACTTAGGCGCCTGTCTCCTCTTTAGCAAAGCGGGAAACATTTACCTTCCCTGCCTCACCGGAATGCCACCAGATCCAAGTCAGACAGATGAGAGACGGTGGGGAGAGGTGCTTCCAAACAACACAAAATACCAACGGAATTACTGCTCTTGTCCCGGGACAAGTCATTATTCTACTCTTACTCTTTTATAGCTAATGTTCTGCAGGCTGTTCCATGGATAGAAAAAATGAATGCTTTTTGTAACTGAATAAAAGTATCAAGATGTGAAATCACCCTCCATGGTTTCACTAAACACATGCTTGGTATAACTCTAGTAGCAGACAGGACAAGAGGGACGTCATGGACCTCATTCTGCTCTCACATGATCCTCCTCTCCTCTGCTAGGTCTTTATATTTTGAAAGCCTTTGGTTCTAGGTAGCTTGGAGATAATAAGCAATAATAATAATTGTGATTATCAGTTATTCCCATGAATACCATTACTATAATTACAGAAGTGCTACACCAGCTTCCTTTAGATTTAAATACCCAGCCCCAAACATCATATCCTGAAATACAGGAAACCAGAAACTTGAAAGAAAACTGAACACTTGGGGAAAAAAACGTCACGTTCATTTTATTTCTGGTGACAAGTTCTTCAGTTTTACAAAGTCTTTTCCATTTCAGATGAATGATGTATCTTTCGATACCAATGGCTGAGACAGAAAGGGGGGAAGGGGAGAGAGAGAGAGAATATAGATGAAACTAGAGATGAAAACAGTGACCTGAGAGCCCCTATTATAGGCTGGGCTTCATCTCATTTCCTCTAACACTCCAAACCAGACATTGTTCAAATGTTTGAAATACCTTGCTAATGTTTTTAAATGCCAGAATGCAAAATAAATCCTTCTTCAATAATCTTTGAAGAAAAAGAGCTTTATGAGAGGAAATATGGTACTTCTTGTGGGGAAGCTTAAAGCTGGGAGTGGGATTATGCTTTACAATTGGCAAAACACTTTCTTTCATTTGATCTTTACTAGTGGTAGGTTCTCCAGGTATTATTTTCCTTATCTTACAGATAAAGTAACTGACACTCAGAATAAAACAATTAAATGACTTGCCTATGGTCACATAGCTAGTAAAGTAGAATTTGAATCCAGGTGTCTCCTGAATAAACAGGAAAGCATTTATTATATACTCACTCTGTGCCAAACATGGTGCTAAGCCTTGGTGATACAAATACAAATACAAGTCAGAGAGTCTTTACTCTAACAGGGAGAAAACCACAGGTACAGATGGAGGAGTGGTGGTGGTGAGAGAAAGGAGCTTTGGGCTAACAGTCGCAAAGAGTGCGGAGTCACTTGACTTGCCCTTTCCATTGGATTCCTGTATTCTGAGGAAGAGGGGGGAGGTTAGCCAGCAGCAGGCTGAAGCGTGGTCTGGGACCAGTTAATTAGAGGAGGCTAGCCATGTTTTCACTCAATTGGTCGTCAATCAAGCAGCTGACTACAAATCCAGCTGTCTTTCCATCTTATCAATATTAGATATAATTATAAAGATAAATAAATATAGGATGGTTTGAGGAGGGAGAAAGCACTATGGAAAGGCTTGCTGAAGGAGGCAGTCCCTGACTTAAGCCATAAGGGAAGTTAACATTCCTGAAAAGTGGAGGTGAGAATGGTGTGCATTCCAGGGCAGCAGGACAGGCTGTGTATGCAAAGGCATGAAGGCAAGCTATAGAAGCTCAAAGAACCAAAAAGGGGACCAGTTTGGCTGGAGTATTAAGATTTTGAAAGAGAGTGATGAAGGAGAGGTGGGAAGAGAAGTGTGGTGCTCAGAAGATAACCAGAAAACCAGGGGATGAGGAGAGACCTGGAGAGTTAGACCCTGTCTAGTCTAGGGTTTCTTAAACTTTTCCCACTCATGACTCCTTCAGCACTTCTTAAACCATGAGTCGACACCCTGCAGTTTAAGAAGCACTGGTCTACTCTATCCACCCTCCTCCCTATGTCTCCCACAACAAACTTAGATACAAGACAAGCATTTAAAGAGCAGAAACTCAAGTTTTTGCAGCCTAGCTGGCATTTCCTTCAGCAGAGGCAGCTCTGGGAAAGCTGGATCCACAACAGACTAGGCCAATGCTTCATTTTGGGGGGCTCTGCGAACTTGAAGTCAAGGAAAGTCAATCATTAACAAGTGACTACTAGCGCCTAGATAATCTAAATCGTCTACTCAGAAAGCCAAATGAATAATTCATTATTGTCTTCCCCTATAAAGATGGTCAAACCAATTTAAACAGTTTGTGCTAAGTAGGTCCAGACTATTTAAATTAATAGTAGAATAATTTCTCTTATATGAATCCAGCCCAACCCCCACACTTAAATGAAGGGCAGAAAGAAAGATCCTTTTTCAAATGACCCAAAACTCTCTAACCTTGCAAATGGGTAGAGATAAAAATAAATAAACTTGCAATCTCAGGCTGTTTCCCAATATTTCCCTCAAAGACCTCAGAGCTTTGTTGAAATAACTCTTTTCATTACTAAATGGCCTTGATTTTTCTATTTACCTAAACTCTTTTGCTACTTCAATAAATTCAACTTAACTCAACACATATTTATTAAGTATCTACTATGTGACTTCCAGCTGAATTACTAAAGGAAAGGCGAGGAAGAAGTGTATCTGACATTTACACGACCTTTTCACGTCAAGCACTTTTGCTATGTTAGCTCATCTGATCCTCACAATATTGCTGCAAAGCAGATACTAGTAATTATCCACTAGCATCCCTCTCATACAATTAAAATGCTCTATTATGACCTTCTGTCAAAAAGTCCAAATTAAACTACCCATGAGCAAACATCAATTAATATCACCATTGAAAACAACAGCCCTATAAATCATCCACAGGAAAGAGCCATCCCAATATCCTTTTTGGCACAATTTATATGACAGTCCAAAGTGAATATATTTGTTTCTTTTAACTTTCAAGTATCCCACTTCCTGGTTATGTCCAAATGACAAGTGAGTCTGACCCACGAGCAAGTTTGGAAAAATTCCCTTTTTCACTTGGTTTCTTTTATTTGGTTCTATTTTTCATTTTCGAGGAGTAGAATGAGCTATCCAGAACACAAACTAATTGTATGTGAACAGGCCGCATCTTTTGGTAATGCTTTCTTGCCACCATTAGCCCCCTCCACAGATCTTTCAGTGAAGGGTTCCTCTATCGGCGTTTCATCTGAGCATAGTTTTACTTTTCTTGAGAGACAATTAGGGTACTGGGAACTTGGGGGCTGGGAGCAGGAAAGGAAGGAGTACAGGGAAGAAGAAAAAAAACCTCAAACCTGATCTGGCTATTAAGCAGTAAGTAAGCCTAACTGCACTGCTAAAAAGGAGAACGTTTCCCAGAAAGATTTCACTTCCTTAGGGAAGGTCAGTACATGGTGAATGTGGGTTTTTACACTAAAAGGAAGAGGAAGAAAAAGTACAAGTCTCCCACTAATCTGTCTTTCTTAGCTCTCCAAGACAAACCAGCAAAGTCAGTAGTTAAGTTTTACTACCAGATTACATTCTCACCTCAAAAAATCTCTCCTGCACACTGCTATAGGCTCATCTTCCTTAAACACGTGTCAACCCTGCTCAAGAACTTTCACTTGTTCCCTATTGCCTACTAAGGTAGATTAAACTGATTTGCCCAGCTTTCAAGATCCTATATAATAACATGATCCTGTTCCTACCTGGACAGTTTTATTTCCCACTACACATACATCCTTACTATCGAGAAACAGACAGAATCCATGCTCACTCCCGCGTCCATGCTTTGACTCATACTATCTCTCCTTGCTAGAAAGCCTCTTCACTAGGCTCTCCTCTTCCAAAGCCTCCCTATGTTTCAAGTTCAGTTCAGATTCTTTCAGTGAAGCCTTCTGACTATTCCAATGCTCATTAATCTCCTTCCCAGAATTCTTATAGTATATAAGATAGGAAAGATGATACATTTTAGCATTAGGTTACATGATTATATCACATTACGTATCATATCACATTGTACACTGTATAACATCATAGCATATATTTATATATTGTAGTAATTATATTTATTATATTATATTATCCATGCTAATCATGCTTCTCCCCTCTCCTGAAATAGATTACAAGCTCTTTGTGGAGAGGAACCGCCACTTAGAAGTAACAAAAAATTCAATTTTTTCCTGTCTAAATAATATCTAAATTACCTAAGTTTGTTATAAATAAATTATCTAAAATATCTAAAAATCAATTTTCTTAAAAACAACCCCTTCGGGTAGGTAAGTGCAATTATTATCTTTATTTTGAAGATAGGGAAGCTGGCTGAAGCAAAAGTCATGTAGTGACAGTAGTTCTGAGCAGTTTTTTCAACTCACTCAGCCCCATTTACCAACCATATCCCAGACGGATCCCTGAAGGAAAATCATATTCACTACATGGGATCAAAATGAACATTTTTACATTTGGACAAATAAACTAGTCCACAAAACCTGAGCAAGGCAGGTCTCCTATGGCTCTGACCTCAGCCAAGCACAGGTGGAGACTGGGATGAGGAAGTCAAGTCTTCTAAACAACACGTCAGACATTTGTTCATCTGCAAAGTTATGAGAAATGCCAAGAATGTTGCACCAAAGTGGGGAAAACGAGTGATTTGGGAAGTGGTGGAGCCAACTGCAATCCCAGTCTGAATAAAACTGCCTTTCCTCTCTGAAGGGGAATGGACTAGATTAATTAATGTCTCTCTAACACTCCAAGATCCTCAAATGTTAGAAGCTGCAAATACACACCAGGTATCATTTTTCAACACTTTTTTTTCTTTCAGGGAACAGTGTGTGACTGAGAATGCCCTCAAGTTAAAACGGCCTTCAAACGTTAAGATGGTCTTACTCCAGCAAAGTGAGGCCCTTTGGAAAAAAAAAGGATAATCATTAAGGCATTCAGAGCAGGTTTGGGAAAACAAAGATAATCTCATCTTCTAAGTTCTGAAAAAGACCAGACTGTTGCATTCTACAGAATAAAAAGTATGAATCAGAAATACTGTCCAGACTTCAACCTTTGGATTACCCGTGGAAATTAAAACAACAACAAAAACAACCCTGAAACACAAACTAGATAGGGTTCTCCTAATGAATTTAGTTAGCTATTTGGCTAATTTTAACATTAGCTTAAGAATCATTAGAAAGGAAATAACTGTTTCTATGCCTCATCCCTCCCTATTAAAATGTAAACTTCTTGAGGGCACGGAATAACATTTCCTCTAGCAAAACGCCTTCCATATGTAGTTGGCCCCCGAGTGTCTGTTCAGCTGAAAGGCATGACTGACTTTTTTTTTTAAATCACGCAATCACACCACACCTGAGCCAATCATTTTGGCTGATCCCTTGCATTGCATTATCCCAAGGAAGGCCATCTGGAGTTGCAGTCACTCCTTTCCTCCATCAAGGCAGGCTGCAGCAAGGTCTGACGCAAGAAGCAACGGCCCTGGAGTTAGGGGACGGGCTTAGTCTCTGGTTCTAGCAGGCAGGAGCTACACTCACAAGGCATTTAAACTTTTCTTTTCTCAGCTTCCATTTCTTCGTTAGGAAAACAGAGGTGTTTGTAAACAGTCAAGTGCTAAGCAAGTGTGAATGCACTTGTATTCATTCTCTAGATACTTGCATAGATGTGTGTCCATGTCGAGGTCCATGTTATGTATATGTGTGACTAGAGAAAGAGAAAAAAGAGCAAACTACTTCAGTCTATGAGCTGTGGTTGCTGTGTTTTTCATAACTTTAAAATTTGGGTACAAGCCTTAAGAATAAGAACAGAGAATATTCACTTCCCTCCCCCATTTCTTTGAAAAGATTATGAGTTAGTATTGGGGTTTAACAGACCCACTTAGAATTTAGGTTTCGACACTGGCCCAGATGGTTGGTTAGTTGTCCTTCATGCTAGAAGAGGATCAAAATGATATCACTGTCAGGGTTAAGGGACAATTTGTCTGACTGTGGCTGATCAGACCAATACAAGCTCAGAATGTTCTACCACAGGTCGGGCACAAATAGTCCATGTGAACATTTGGGGTGGATTCTCTAAATTTGCATATCTCATGTTTCTTTTGAGCTACTTCAATTCTGCTTTGCTCATGGAGCACAGCACCTTCTCTGATGTGGGCACTCCACGCTAGGCAGTTTTATACCAGTATCTCCCATGTTGTGCAATCAATTCCAAAGTTCTTAAGAGAGACCTTGAGAGTGTCCTTGTATCGCTTCTTCTGACCTCCATGTGAGCGCTCGCCCTGTGTGAGTTCTCCATTGTCTTTTAGGCAAGTGTACGTTTTGCACTTGAACAACGTGGCCAGTGGGCAGCCCATCAGAGTTGTACTTGCTGCCTTAGAGTTTGAATGCTTGGTAGTTCAGCTGGAGAAAGGACCTCAGTGTCTGGTACCTTATCCTGTCAGGTGATCTTCAGAATCTTCCTAAGACAATTCAAATGGGGCTTAAGAAAAAATAGTTAGCTTGGCTCACAAACTGTACACTGTATCTCTCTGTAGATGATTTCGAGATCTCCGTATCCAACCCTAACCTCTCTCCTACCTCCAGTCTTGCATCATCAACTGCTTACTGGATATCTCCAACTACAGATCTCATGGACACATCAAACTTACCCTGTCCAAAACAGAACTCCTTATCTTTTCCCCCAAACCCTTTCTCTTCTCATCTTCCCAACTTCCCTATTTACTGTCCAGGGCAATGCCTTTCTCCCAGTCGCCTTGTCCTATCACCTCGGGGTCATTCTCTACCCACTGGCACTCCCGCCACATAGCTAAGCTGTCACCAAGTCCTCCCACATCTCATATCCTTCTTCTCTCCACTCACACAGCTGCCATGCCGGGACAGGCTGTCATCACAGCTGGATGACTTGGGGTCACCTCTTGCCTCAAGTCTCTCCCAACTTCGGTCTATCCTCCACCCAGCTGCCAAAGTGGTCTCCTAAAGTGCAAAGCTGACCATTTCACCCCCCCTCCCCCCACTCAGTAATTCCACTGGCTCCTTATTACTTTCCCTATCACATAGGAAATACTCTGTTTGGCTTTTAAAGCAACATGGCCCCTTCCTCCCCTTCTAGTCTCTTTCTGCTTTGCTCCTCCTCCGTGGACTTAGAGATCCAGCGACATCAGCCTCCTTGCTGTCCATCTCTCCACTGGCTGCATTTTCGCTGGTTCTATCCCCCATATCTGGAATGCTCTCCCTTCTCACTTCGAGACTCAACAAATATCAGACCTTCTGCAAGGGGCCTTTTCTTCTGCCTCCCATTCTGCTAGCGCCTTGTCTCTGAGATTATCTTTCATTCACACTGTATATTTCTTGTATGTATATTGTTGCTTGTATGTAATCTTCCCCATTAGAATGTAAGTCATTCAGTATTTATTGAGCACCTACTATGTGTGAGGCACAGGATTTGAACTCCTTAAGGGCACGGCCTTTGTTTTCACTCTTTCTGCATCCCCCAGAGCTTAGCACAGTGCCTGGCACAAAGTAAGTGCTTAGTAAATTCTTATTGTTATTGATGATGATGATGATGATGATGGAAAGCCTGGCAAGTATCTCCTCCCTCCAATAAGAGAGGCAAAAGATGGAATATTCTGTGTGTGGTCAAATAATTACTTGAATCACAGAGACTTGAGACTTTCTAGTGTACACTAGCAATGAAAATTAGCCTATCCTTTATCAATATGACTTTAATTTTAATCCTCAATAGGTATGGCTCCAGAATACTCAAGGATATGCCAAATTAAACTTTGAAGGTATCCACATTTTGACTCAGAACCAAGCCCTTCCACTTGTATTTTACCATTATCTTTGATAATAAAGAGACATAGCAGTGCTGTCCCAAGAGAGGCTGAACGGCTGCTTCCCAAACCAGACTATGTTTTGGATGGAGGGGCTTAGTGAGTTTTCTAGTTTCCAAGCTGTAAATCTCTATTTCATGTGTGGTACAGATTACCATTTTCCCTCTAGGAGAAAACCAGTCAACCAGGATTAAAACTAGGAACTCAGTATCAGATTTGCCAGTCCTGCCCATAGGAGAAGCATCAGTCAAAAACAGGTAGATGCAATGAGACAAAGTCCTCAAACAAATGGCTTTCAGAGTATAGAGAAATGCTTTACATTGAATCGTAGTGACTCAGTCTTCTAATCTCAGATCATATGGGAAGGTCCAAAGATATTGGGGTTTCAGAGATGTGGGGAAAAACTATATCTTCCAGGTAGTGGGTTTTGACATATGGAACTAAGAAATCCAGATATCAATCACTTATTAAGAATCTACTATGTTCCAGGTACCATGCGAGGCTGTGGAGATTCAAAGACAAAAATAAAATAATCCTTACCCTCAAAAAAGCATATAATCTGTCATGAGAGACATGTACTCTTATAAGCATATATTGTATACAATATATACAAAATAAATGTAGGGCATTTAAAGGAGGAAGGGCACTAGCACCTGGGTACTGGGGTGGGGGTGGGGAAAGCTTTCATATAGAATTTGGCACTTGAGATGAATTCTGAAGGAAGTAAGGAATTCTAAGAAGTGAAGGTGAGAAGGGAGTACATTCTAGGGAATGGGGGATAAATTATGAGACTGAAAAAAGGATGGTTGGTTCTGAGTTTTAAATGCCAGAGGCTACTGGAGATTACTCAGCAGAGGAGCGATGCGTTCAGATCTGAACTTAAGGAAAAACTCTTTGGCAGCTGCATGCTGGATGTACTGGAGTAGGGGAGAGACTTGAGGCAAGGAGACCAATGAGGAGGCCACTGTAATGATTTACATTGGAGGTGACAATGGCCTGCACTAAGGTGGTGGTTGTGTGAACAACAAGAAAGGCTTGTAGAGACATTGTAGAGAGACAAAGAGAAGATCTGGTGATAGATTAGATACATGCAATCAATGAAAGTAAAGAGTCAAGGATGACCCCAAGGTTGTGAACCTGAGAAAATGGAAGGATGATGATATCCTCAACAGTGACAGAGAAACTTAGAAGAAGGGTGGGTTTGGGGAAAATAATGAACTCTCTTTTGGACATGAGTTTAAAATGTCTTTCTATCTAAATCCTGTACTCATTCTGACTTTATCTTGGTATAGGGTGTAAGATGTTGGTCTATGTCCACTTTCTGCAATACTATTTTCCAGTTTCTCAGCAGTTTTTGTTAAATAGTGAGTTCTTATTCCAGAAGCTGGAGTCTTTGGATTTATCAAATAGTAGATTAGTATGGTCACTGACTGGTGTGTCTTGAAAACCTAACCTATTCCACTGACCCACCATTCTATTTCTTAACCAATAACAAGTAGTTTTGATGATTTCTGATTTATAATACAATTTAAGATCTGGTACAGTTAGGCTACCTTCCTTTGCATTTCTTTTCATTGTTCCCTTGATGTTCTGGACTTTTTGTTCTTCCAGATGAATTTTATTATTGCTTTTTTCTAGCTCTAGAAAAATAATTTTTTGATAGTTTGATTGGTATGGCACAAAATAAGTAAATTAATTTAGGTAGAATTGTCATTTTTATTACATTAGCTCAGTCTACCCCTGAATAACCGATATTTTTTCAATTATTTTGATGTGACTTTATTTGTGTAAAGTGTTTTGTAATTGTGTTCATATAGTTCCTGGTTTTGTTTTGGCAGGTAGATTCCCAAATATTTTATAATGTCTACAGTAATTTTAAATGGAATTTCTCTTTCTATCTCTTGCTGCAAGGCTTTGTTAGTAATACATAGAAAATTCCAATAATTTGTGTGGGTTTATTTCATATTCTGCAACTTGGCTAAATTTGTTTATTATTTCAAGTAATTTTTTACTTGTTTCTCTAAGATTCTCTAAATATACCATCATGAGTTTAAGATGCCTAAGGGACACTCAGTGTGAAACATTCAATGAGAAGATGGTGATATGAGACTGAAGATGAGAGGAAAGACTGGGGTTTGATATATTTTGATCTGGGAGTTACAGTTCCCAGGAGGAGAGAGTGGTCAGCAGCATTAAATACAGTAGAATGGCCAAGAAGGATAATGATTAAGAAAAGACAATTAGATTTTGCCCATAAGAGATGAGTGGTAATAAACAAGATCAGCATTCTTTCCTAGGAAGAATCAGGATTCTTTCCTTCAGTTCTAATTGTGTACAGAGCTATGAGTTTTGTTGAAGGCCCTCATTTCTTACCAAGTCTGCCAAGGAACCTGTGCCATGTACAACCACTGCATCAATGGCAGCATTTTCTCTCCCTTCTCCTGGTATTTGTCTCCTTCCTTTCTTAAGGGCTGCTGAAGGGTTAGCCATTTTTTAGATTCCCAAGAACATGAGCAAAAACAACCCAACACCTTGACTGTGACTATGGAGGGAGGTAACTAAGGACTCCATGCCCACAGATGGAAGCATATAATGTGACCATCATTAAATGACTTCTTAATTTGTCCAGGAGAAATAAATAGCTTCCAAATTGATCCGTACATATCCTCATTGAGAAAAGTTGAAGGCCACTCACAAGATCTTAGGAAACAGATGAAATGATTCTGATTAATTATTTGGTCAGTTAGTTGTGTTGAACAATAACATGAAAGAGAGGAAGGGAGGACTTTTATCCTTAGGGATATTTTATCCTTAGGGATTGCTAAGGGGTTGAATTGGGGTTTGGGGGGAAAAGGGTTTGAAACGGCAGGAACTACATTTCTCCAGTGAATACTCACTCCCCCTCTGAATCAAATTTGAATCAGACTTGGGAGTAGTCTGAATAAAATAGTGAAATGGTTTAACTGGACTAAAAGGGCCAGAACAGTTCATTTCCCAAAATCTGGTTCCTTTTTAAATGATACATATTCTGTCTGAAGGTTTTCTCTAAAAACTAAAATTTTTTAGTGATATTCTGTTTTTACATAACCATAATTTCTGAATATATCCCTTCTATATCCACTACTGAGTGAATCATCCATTGTAAAAAAGGATAAAAAAAGGAAAAGGGGAAAAAAAAATTCAGATGTACTGTGTCAGACATTCTATGCAATATTCTACACCATCACTACAACCATCACTACCACCTACCCTCATCTCAGCAAAGAGGAGAAAGAAGTGGTTATCCTCATATCTTCTCCAGGGCCAAGCTTGTAATTACACAGGGTCAACTTTGCTTTTTGTGTTCTTTTCATTTATGTTGTTTTAATCATTGCATAGATTGTTTTCCTGGTTCCGTGCTTTTCTTTCTGAATCAATTCCTGAGTCCCACCATTCTCTTAATCCTTCACATGCATCAGTTCACCTCCCATGCAGTACAGCTAAACACAATTTGTCCATTGTCCGCCTTCTAAATTCTTCAATAATGAGGAAGATCCTTGGTTTGTCTGCTTTCAGCCATGAATTCTAGAACCTCCACTTAAGGAGAGAGCTCAGCTCAGAACATCTCCTCTGACTTCTCCACCACGGCCTTTGACTGGGTACCTTCTCCGCCGGGTACCTCTGCTTCCTTTTGTATGCAGTCTTCCTCCATTAGACTATAAGCCCTTTGAAGGCAAGGATTGTCTTTTTCTGCATTTGTATTCCCAGCACTTAGCAGAGTGCCCTGCACGTGGTAGGTATTTGATAAATGTTTATCGACTGACTGACTTCGGATTTCAGAAGAGATTTTCTGATCTACCTTGTCATTCAGTTTTAACCAGTGTATCATCAATGGGAAATTACACTGAATTCTAAATCCATTTGAGCTTCCTGAAACAGAAGACAACTTTTACTGAACAAAATACCTACATGTATCTATAACCTCTTTCAAATCAAATTTTTTTGTCCCACTGCAGATTTAACCACTCTGTGCACACGTACACGCTGACCACTTGCAAAGTATTCAACCATGTCGAGGTGTGCGGCAGTTTGAACTGTCTGTCTCAGCAGATCATGCTGTTTTTACTCGCCACTAGCAAATCTATTTGGAAAGTGAAAAAATTCAATTCAACAACACATTTTTTCATATGCAAATAAATCCAGAGAGACTTCAGTCCTTGACTAGGCCAGAAAGGTTTAAAGTATGTCCTTAATGTTTGGTCTTAACTCCTGGTCCTACACAGAAGAGCGCTAACTCCTGGTCCTACACAGAAGAGCGCTTATGTTAAATGGCACAAACTAAGAACAAAGTTGCACATTCCTGGGTAATAAAGGAAATGAGTGTGACAAAGGTCTTTTTTTCCCCCTAAATCTCCTTGAGACTACAACTGGATTTGGTGCAAATATTTTGCTACAAAGTTGTCTAAGAACGAAGACTACTTTTCAGAGGTTCCTTCCTTTTTACTTTAAAGACCCAGGCTCAGCTAATTTTTCTTATCAAAACGCCTTTTTACCTCCAGTAAATCAGAATCAAGTGTTAAAAGTGCAGAGCAATTGTTACCTTGATTTTGGATCATACAGAAAAATATGCCTAAACATTTAAAAACCTGCCACATCCAAGAGTCTACCAATTTGGGGTTAATTGCTCCCTGTGATTATGTCCAAAATGTCTCAACAGTGGCCAAGCACACAAGCCTCCTTTGAAAACAGACTGCTGAACAAAAAGGAAAGGAAGACAGTTAACATTGCTTTCATTTGTTATTTTAGCAAAAGTAACGTTAGAGAGCAACAGGATCTTTTGCATAGGCAAAAGAATGAAGGAAGTGGGTTGTTAGCTTTTGATAAGAATTTCCTGGGATTGTTAATGTGTACCACTAACATGAGGTTAATCTAAATGTAACTTTGCACATAAAGACTATCATGGGCCCTGAATGATACAATAAACATTCAAGTTTCCTGTGTAAACACACTAATTCCCACCGCCTTTTAAAAAGAGAATAGTATATGTAAGATTTAAAAAATACCTAGTATGGTTAAAATAGTCATTAGACACAAACACCTATGATACCATGGTTTAGTTGCATAAAAAACGCCAGTCTTGGGAAAATACTGTATTCACTGTGCCATAAAACAAAACCACAAGCCTGTGTATGCTTCTTTTTCAGGATAGGTGTGGATGGCGGGAGAAGCAAGAACTGTGTAAAGCAATGAGCACTTCAACTGGAGTCAGGACCTGGGTTCGACTCCTGGGTGACTGTCTCAGGGGACGTCACTCGACCTGCAGGGCTCTTGGTTTCTTTCTCTATCAGATAGGGGGAGGGGGTGCTGGACTAGCTGACTCTCTCTTCTTGCTACGACATTCTGCTCTTGGGGACCTTCCAGCTCTAAGTCTGTGAGCCAAGGATCCTAGCCATGGGGGCATATCTTAGACATGGTTATTTTCTAAACAGAATTCCCCTGGTTTGCAAACTCAGATACTTCAAACCATCACCACACCCAATCAACTTTTTAAGCAAGAGAATGGAAACCCCAAACACAGTGCTTTGTCTACTGCCCAGTTTTGTTTAGTTGTTGAAAGGTGCAAAATTAGAGCTAAGCTGTAATCAGGGGAGGGGGAGGCTTACCACTGACATGGCAAAATTGGCTTAGATGTCATTCATTCCACAGCACTACCAGTACAGTGTGAACTGCTTGAAGCTGGAAATTTGGGACCCGCTTTCCCAACCTCTCCCCTCCCCCAGGCTTCTCTTCTCCCGGACTCCTCTTCATAAAGGCCTTTTAATTAGCTCACATCCCATAGTTAACTAAGCCTCATAATGCCTTCTGACACCAGCCTGTTGGCCCGGTAATGGGGTCTCTCTGCATGCTTGATTAGCTGGGCATCCCGAGGGAACCCCGCTGCTCTTATCTCCACAGATGCCTGATGAGTTTGGTAGCTTCCCCCAAGGACCTCCTGGGAAGCTTCCCCAGCAGGTGCCCGCTGGCAATAGTTTTGTATTACAGGCCTGAAGGAATGATCCCCGCAGGAGTTTGCCGACTGTTTTCACATACACAGAAGGCAGTCAAAAGTCCACAGCATGAACTTGGAACGACCCCAGTTGCAGAGTCACTGGAGGGTTCATCTGGAGGGCAGGCACGCTTTATTAAACAACTAATACTCTTCCCAGATAACTTTCTGAAAAAGCTGAAGTGTTAACTCTTTCAAATCTTCTCCTGCTCCAAGGAAATGAAGTAGGGATGTCCATCTTTGCACAATCGGGGAAACAAGGAGTTTAAAAGACAAATACCTGAACGCACACAGACACAATCAATCCACATTCAGAAAGGTCTCCTTTGGCCAGGCCCGTGGTCTGTGGCCTTCTAACCCTAGATTTCTGTAAAGCTTTAATTGTTTAAATTAGAGAAGTCAGAGCATAAATCTTTACTACTCTATTGTAGATCCTCAAGCCTGTGACCTAGGCAGAGCCAGAAAAGGACCAGGGAGTGGCTTCTGAGTGTCCTAAAGGCCTCTAGACAATAGCTTATTTCACACAAACACTAACACATTTCTGTGACGTGACAAATTTTATTTACAGGCAGGAAAGAAAAAAGGAGTTAAGCAGTGAATTATTCAGCTGTGAACCTCATGATTCTCACCTATCCTGGACCGGGTTTGCTCAGAAAACACTTTGTTCTTAGGGGCCAAAATCAGATCTGTTCCCTTTCGAAGGAAAACTCAGAAAAGGAACAAAGTTCAGCTCAAAATGTCCTTGCAGATGAGTACAAAGTCATCCATTTCTCTTGTCTGCTGGACTTCGGAGCAACTCGACCTTTTAAAAAGGTATAGCCTGCATTTTATTTACAGTGTGCACCCTGAGAAGACAAGACTGTCTCCCTCTGTCTCCCTGTCCTCAGTTGTGATCAATGTAAGGCATTAAAAAAAAAAAAAGGCACAAGGAACTCTGGAGAGCTATCCAAAGCACTAATGTAAAAGCAAACACCGCTGCAAGGAGACAGAGTTTATGCATTCTTAAAGCCGTTTTTCTTTTCTTTTTTTTTAAACAAGCTAACATTTCATTGTGGGGAAGAAGGAAGATAACATCTGTCAGAATCTTTGTAGTTCACCTCACCACCAGGCCTCCTGAAACCTATCCCGGTATCCTTTTTATCTTTCTTTTCCATCTATTTCCAGATGAACTGAACCTTGTCATAGCTTAATTGGTCAGGTGAGGCACTGCTGAGCGCCTGAAATGAGGTGCCTAAAAAGAGGCCAGATCTTCTCCCCATGCTCAAGGTTGGAAAACCTTCACTAATGGCAGGTCACCAGACCACAGCTGCTCCCGTCCTCACCTCTCATACAGGCCACCCTCCAGTACAACGCCCAAGGCAGTTACCAAGTGTGTGTGTATGGAACAGCTGGGGGATTCGTTATCTATGGACACAATTAACCCTGGTTTCACAAAACACTGCTGCCAGTCCCCTAATAATAATAAATCACATTCCTCTTGCATTACAAGGTTTACAAAATGCTTTTTGCACTACTATGTGAGACTGGCAGGACAAGTACTAGGCGCCGCATCGTAAGATGAATTTGAGGCTTGGAGAGGACCGACTTAGAAAGCAGTGTGTAGGAGCCGGCAGTGAATGCGTGGGAGGGGGAGAGGGAGGAAGGAAGGGCGTAACACTTACTCTATGCCAGATACAGTTATCAGGGCACTAGGTGGCGCCATAGTGCACAGAATGCAGGACCTGGAGTCAGGAAGACTCGTCTTCCCGGGTTCAAATCTGGCCTCAGACACTTACTAGCTGTGTAACCCTGGGCAAGTTGCTTCACCCTGTTTGCCTCAGTTTCCTCATCTACCAAATGAGCAGGAGAAGGAAATGGCAAATCACTCCAGTATCTCTGCCAAGGAAACTCCAAATGGGGTTCGGAAGAGTCAGACACGCCTGAAAAATGACTGAACAAAAACAACAAATATGCCAGACACTATGCTAAGGGCTGGGGGGTACAAATACAGGCCAGCAAGACAGTCTCTGCCCTCAAGGAGCTTATATTCTAACATACCACATACTAGAGTGTAGTGTCAATGGAGGAATGTTTTGTACAGGGATCTCAGGGAGTTGGACCCAGGGTAGAGTCCTTCCTCAGACCCTAACTTAGTTGTGTGATTATGGGTAAGCCACGACTGCTCATCTACAGAATGGGAGTAATAACACTTGCACTGTTTCCTTTATGAGTGGCAGTGAGGAAGGTACTCTGTACACCTGAAAGCAGTCTCCAAGTGTGAATTCAAGTTGTGGTTGAAATTTTAACTGAGGCACACTGCTTGCTCAGTGGACCTCACAAACTTGAGCCTGACCCTTCTGGTCTAGTGGAATGAATTCTAGACCAGAGAACTTGCATCTCTAAGCTGCTAGGAGCCAGCAGCGTGACTGACCCATACTTGGCCTCATCCTGCTCACCCATAAAATGAGAGCTTCAGACTAGGGTAGCCAGAGAACAGGGAACAAAGGAGAAAATGAGCCAGTGTCTATTCAGATATTCTGTTTGAGAGCTGAATACAACAGGAGTTAGAATGGGAGGAGAAAAACTGTCTCATAGAGCAAATATGCCATAATAATAAAGCCACAATTTAGGGTACCATCTACTGTATGAATAATGTCCTTTATTGCAAGGAATCATGTTTGAGTTTAGTTCTTTAAACAATTACCGTTAACAGCCCACAGAGTGTAATTTAGGAACATCTGAGGAAGAGGAGGGCTCCATTCCTCATGGGGCTCCAAACCTGAGGGGTGAGCCTCACTCAGTCCCTATGGGACTGTGTGACCCTAGGTGACTGTATCAGCTAGATTGAACAGTGGATAGAGCACGGGATCTGAAGTCGGGAAGGTCAAAGATCAAATCCAGCCTCAGACATTTGGGTGACCCTGGGCAAGTCACTTCACTTCTGTCTGCCTCAGTTTCTTCACCTGGAAAGTGGAGATGATAATAGCACCTACCTCCCCGGGTTGTCGTGAGGAAAAAATGCACTTTGCAAACCCTGAAGCACTATGCAAACGCTGCCATTATTATTTTCATCATTCATTATTATTGTTGTTGTTATTGTCAGAAGCATGATAGAAATGGCCAGGCAAAATAAGTGAAAACCCCAAAGAGATGGCAAACAGCCCCAACTAATGAAATCAGTCAGGCCCAGAGCCGTGGAAGGGCTGGATGGACAAGCTGCAGGTTGGGCTATGAGGAGGAATTGAGCTGACCGAGCTCTGGAAAGAGCAAGCACCTGCCAGCGCTGTGGAGAGGCCGCACAGAGGGCCAAGGGACAGAGGCACGAGGACCGCGCTCACACCTCTGCCCGGTCTTCTCCAGCGTGGGGGTGAGGAACTAGACTGTGCTGGGGCAGAGGAAAGGGCAGTACTCATTTGCGGATTCTCTTGGAATGTTTACTTATTTTACATTTCTCTATTAATTAAAATATCTTTGCTCCTGCAACACTCTAAGCATGGTAGCAAAGTGGATATTTATCCCTGAGCTGACCTGAGAGGGGTAACAGCAAAAGTGTTCGACCTGAAGTCAGGAGAGACTTGGGTTTGAATCTGGCTTCCTATACTGTTGCGTAGGACTCTGAACAGGCTCTTCTCTAAGACTCAGTTTCCACAGCTGTAACATGGAGGTACTAATAGCACACGCCTTTCAGGATTGTTGTGAGGATAACATGAGATGTTTGAAAAGCATTTCACAAACCTTAGGACACTATACAAATATCAGTGATCATTTATTTTTGTTACTGTTATTATTATTATTGTTTAGAGGTTCCTAGTTTCTTTCTAGGATGGGGACTAGAGTCAAATAAAGAGACGTTCTAGAAGATTTTCCCCACCACACAAATCCAAATCTATGAGAACTTAGTGTTGACCATCATCTGGGTGACGATATTATTAATGAAATGGAAACATTTCCATTTGTCTAGTCAACCTATTTAAAAAAAAAAATTCTTGCAATAAGCCCCTCCCCAACTTTATCTGCTGCTGTTTCGAGACTCAAAAACCATGGAAAACCAACTACAGGTACATGAATCTTCCAGTTTCTTTCCTCACTCAACATAAAAAACTGATTCTTAACTGGATCATAAGGGACCAAGTCCTATATAAAATTTGTACTCCTGGCAACGCCTAACAGAATGCTCTGCATACAGTTAGTAGCTTAATAAATACTGAATGTCTGAATGAACAGGAATCTCAGAATGCCCCATTTTTCCCAATGGATTCTCATTTGTTCTCTCTGTGCAGTAGCACAGTCTGGTGAAAAAGCAATGTCTTTGAAATGAAGGGATCTGTATCCTAGAGTCCCAGCACCACAGTCAATGTCACCTAACTTCTATGTTTCTGATGTTCCCATCTGCCCTCTGACTTCCTTGGCATGGGACAAGAATAAATTTTATCTTATACGTGGAAGTTCTTTGAGACTTTAAGGAAGGAAAGAGCATCATGGCCTCATTCAGAATGGAAAGTCTGGAATCTTGGGTCCTTCTTCCAGCTTTGCTCTAAGTCACTTCACAAGTCATTTTCACTCAGTTTCCTGAATTGTCACATAGAAATAATGCCTCCTTTTCCTACCTCAAATAAGGATCAAATGAAAATATGTTTGAACAAATATCACAATGGTGAAACTGCTTGAAAAAATAGATGGTACTACTACTATTCTCTTCTGATATTCCTTTCCAATATCCTAATTCCAAGTTATCAGACTTAATTTAAAGTGAAACAATCCTTGAGATCACAAAATCCTCTCTAAACAGTACAAAAGCAATAAAACTAGCAATGAGAGACTGTTTTTAGAAGAATGTTTTGCTTAACCTTCATTTCTGTCCTTCAAGGAAAACACTGAACATTACTGCTTCCAAGGCAACTCACTATTGTATAAATCTAAGAGCTTGTAGGAAATGTTTACTTAAACATTTTCCCCTTGAAAAAGAAACAGACATTTCCCATAAATATTTTTTAAGCAAATTTAGGTTAAGAAAAGACAACTCTATCAAGAAATTACTTGTGAGGGGCTGTGCCCTGAGATTGAAAAAAATGACAAGGAAATGAAGAAACTTTCTTTTTTAATGGGTTCTCAGAATTTACTATTGCCTCCACTGGACTAAGCAGGGTTCTCATAGGGTACAGGTTGGTTCCCTAATGTACTGCATTCTCATTTAATTAAATGAGACTTAGGTGTTTTGGGGGATCAAAGGGGATGGGGGTGGGAAGAGAGGGACAAAAGCAATAAGATTGTACTCTAAGGTCCTTTCTGGCTCTAAAATTATATGGTTCTATGATCCCTAAAGTTATGAAGCTTACAACCTTATTGGGGATAAAAGACTTAGAAATATGAAATAATACAACAGGATAAAAATATTCAGCATTTACTCATTCAATAAAAGATTTGACTCATTCCTGTAAGTTAGGCATGGATTCAGAGAAAAGTCTCCTGCCTGCAAACAGCTTAAAAATCTAATAAAGGAGAAAAGTTAAGTAAACAAGTAAGTATAAAACAAGGCAATGTGAGATAAGTCCCATAAAGGAAGTACAAAGTGCTCTAGAATCTGGAGGTGGGAGGGACTGCTTAGGTAGGGGCTTCCTAGAGGAAGTAACATGGAAAAGATACAGGATTTCAACAAGTGGTAGCTTGTCGGGGGTAAGAGAGCAGGTAAAAAAAATGGTGAGTTAATAAAGGAGAAGAAGCAGAGGAGCAAAAGGTGTACTCAGGAAATAGCTATACTACACTAGCCGATACACAGGGAGAGGCAAAGAAACATGGCCCCTGTCTTCCAGGAACTTACAAATGAAGTCAACCAACACTAAAGTGAACAAATAACTGTCTGAATAGAAACAGATTCAAAATGTGAGAGCTAAAAGAGTCTCAGCAGCCATCTACTAGATCAATCCACAAAGCAAAGCAATTGCCCCCATAGCATACTCCACAAATGCCTGCTCCAGACTCTGACTGAAGACCTCCAAGATCTCATGCATACATAATGCTGTCATTTCCAAAGGCAGCCTCTCCCACTTTGGAGTGGACAGCTTCGTTCTAACTGTTAGGATTTCCTTGGCATCAAGCTAAAACAGCCTCTTCTCAACTAACCAAATCCAATGGTCTTTTCTCAGTCCTCATCCTTCTTGACTCCTCTGCAGCCTCTGACACTGCTTCCCCTGGACACTCTCTCCTCTGTAGGTTTTTGGCACACCGCTTTCTCCTGGGTCTTCTTCCACCTGTCTGACCCCTCCTTAGTCTCCTTCGCTGGACTTTTATCCAGGTCATGCTGACTAACCACAGGTATCCTCCAAGGCTCTGTCTTTGGCCCTTACACTATCTCAGTTGGTGATCTTATCAGTTCCCATAGATCCAACTATGATCTCTGTGCAGATAATTCCAAGATGTGTGCATACAGCCTTAACCTCTTTCCTGAGCTCCAGTTCTGCATCACCAATTGCCTTGACATCCCACAGATACCTCGAACTCATCATGTTCAAAACATTATCTTTCTCCCCACACCTAATCTTCCCAACTTCCCCATCACTGTCAAAGGCATCACCATCCTCCTCGTCATCCAGGTTCTCAACCACTGGGTCGTCCTTGACTTCTCAATCGCACTCGCCCCATATATTCAATCTATTGCCAAGTCTTCTTGTTTCTACCTTCCTAACATCTCTTGTATAGGTCACTCTCTCTCCCCTGACGTAGTCAATGAGCAAGACCTCATTACTTCACATCGAGACTATTGCATCGAGACTATTGCCTTCTGGTTGATCTGCCCATCTCAAGTCTCTCCCCACTTCAATCCATCCTCCACTCATCTGCCAAAGTCATTTTCCTACAGTGAAGGTCTGAACACATCAACACCCTGCCTCCCCACTCCAATCCAACAAACTCCAGTGGTGCTTCTACTTCTCATGAACACCAAATGGCGGATGACGCGGGTGCCACAGGAGGCCCCGGAGTAGGAGGCCGAGGTGGCTTCCACAGTGGCTTTGATAGTGGGGGCCTAGGCCGTCGTCGAGACCATGGCCATGACTGCAGGGCCCAGGGAAGAAAGGCCAAAGACAACGAGTGGGTTCCTGTCACTAAGCTGGGCCGGCTAGTCAAGACCATGAAGATCAAGTTGTTGGAAGAGATCTATCTTTTCTCCCTTCCTATCAAGGAGATCATAGATTTTCTCCTGGGATCTTCATTGAAAGATGAGGTTCTGAAGATCATGCCTTTTCAGAAACAAACTACAGCTGGACAATGTACCAGGTTCAAGGCATTTGTGGCCACTGGCAACTACAGTGGCCATGTTGGCCTGGGTGTCAAGTGCTCCAAAGAAGAGCCACAGCTATTCATGGTGCTGTCATTGTGGCCAAGCTGTGCATCGTTCCTGTGAGACGTGGCTATTGGGGAACAAGATGGACAAGTCTCACACGGTTCCCTGCAAGGTCACTAGGCAATGTAGATTGGTTCTGGTGTGCCTGATCTCCTAGAGGGACTGGCTTCATCTTAGCTCCTGTGCCTAAGAAGCTCCTGATGATGGCTGCTATACTTCTGCAAGGGGCTATACTGCCATTCCAAACAAGTTCACTAAAGCTCCCTTTAATGCCACCTAAAAACTAGCTGTCTAACCCCAGACTTGTGGAAGGAAACAGTGTTCACTAAGTCTCCCTATCAGAAATTCACCAACCATCTTGTGAAGACACACTTGTGTGTCTGCCCAGAGGACCCAGGCAGCTGCTGTGGCAACCATATAGATTTTTTTTTTTTAATAAATAAAGAATAAGTTAAACTATGCCTGCTAAAAAAAATAAATAAATAAAACACAAACTCCAGTGGCTCCCTTTCACCTCCAGGATCAAAGATAAAATCCTGTTTAGCATTTAATGTCTTTTCCATGCCGGGCCCTTCCTACTGTTCTACACCTCTTACGCTTTACTCCCCTCCATGCACTGAGATCTAGTGTCACTGGTGGTGTGGTGGTTTGTGCATACAACATGATCTCCTGACTCTACCACTTCATTGACTTTCCTCCAAGCCTGGAAGGCTTTCCCTCCTCACTTCTGCCTCCTGGCTTCACTGACTTTTCTTTAAGACTCATTCCACTCTGAGAAGTCTTTCCTGTCCCTTCTCCTCCCTAACCCTCTGAGGTTACCTACTCATTACAATGTGATACATTTTTGCCTTTTCATTTTTGCCTTTTTCTGTCTACCCAGGACTTAGTACAGTGACTAGCACAAGGTAAGAGCTAAGCAAATGCTTGCTGACTTGCCAACCTCCACCCATAGCTGGTTCTGTGCCCTGAGGCCAAACCCAAATTTAATGCCCATTCCACATAAACAGTTATCACATTGTCTCAAGACTTCTCTTCAAGTCCTAAATAGTTTTGATACAGTCTGTCTGTACTGTCTCTATCTATATTGTCTAGAATAGCAAACTGGGAATTTTCACAGCCTGACAGGGCAGGACCAGAAGAAATAGTCACCTCTATGATAAGTGTGAAACACAAGCCCCAAGCAGGCCAGGAGAGTCAGGCAGGGCTAGGGCGTGAGAGCACTACTACTCCCTCCAGCTGCTCCCTAAATTACTGAAGTCCCTTTCATTCCCCAGGGAAAATGCATTTCGATAAAGTCCTAACTTCCCCCAGGATGAGGAAGTTTCAAGGAAGAGGAAGATCAATCATTTTGGTAGTACAAAGAGATTCAAATGAAACGGAAGTTTCTGCCTTTAAAGATTTTATACCTTTGAAGAAGAGACAAAGGATTCAGGTGGCATAACACTTACAAAGATATTTTAAACGAATGTAAATGAGTATTTTTGTAGAGTGATCTCCATGGCCTTGCCACAAACTACTCCGAGGTCAACACCTACAGGAGGCTCATCTTAGGAGAGAAACTGCCTTAAAGAGAGCTTTGGCATCTAAATGGCAAGAAGGGACCAAGGAAGACCCATCGTCTACCCCATTTTACTTTACAGCAGGCTGTTGTACTGGGCTCCAGAAAAGAGCACATTATTATTCTTTTTTTAACAGTTAACAAACAGAGATTTACTCAGCCATGAGAAAAGAAGGATGTTGAACAAGGATATACAGGGGTCTATAATCTGGCCTTATTCGGCTGAGCAAAGATCCTTGGAGTCCAAACATGAGAAAGCATATGGAGGACCTTGTGATGGTGACTAGGATGTCATGTCAAGATCCTGACCTATTAGTCTCATCCCCCTCCCCAGGCAAAGCTTGAAGATGGCCAAAGTCTTACAAAATAAGGAAAAATTAGCCTAACTTGAATGGGGTTAAGAAGTTAGTTTATTGTTTCCATTAAATCAACAAGTCAATAAGCATGTATTAAGAGTCTACCAGCTACCAGGCACTGTGCTAAGTAAAGAAAGATAAAAGACCATCAGTCCCTGCTTGCAGGGAGTTCACAATCTAATGAGGGGTGGGGTGGGGGTGGGGGCCAACATGCAAAAAATGCGCAAACAAGATATATATCTGGTAAATTGGAGATAAACAATAGAGGAAAGGCAAGAGCATTAAGTGCTAGCGCCACACCTCACAACAAAAAATAAAGAGAAAAAGTAGTTTAACCGAATTAAAGCCATCAGCCAAGCCTGGCCTCCCATGCAGTACTTCACACCTATCAGCTCTCACCTCTACAGAGAAGGAAAGGATGTGCCTTTTCATAGCTCATCTTTGGAACTAAACTTGGTGTGTTATAATTACATGGCCTTCAGGTTTGTTTGTTTTTTTCTTTTTTAATTCCAATTTATATTGTTATAAACAACGTATATATGGTTTCCCCAGTTCTGCAGACCTTGCCTTGTATCTTGCACGTAAATTTTCTCGTGCTTCTCTGTACTCTTCCTATACATCATTTCTTAGAGTGCAGTAGCATTACACTCATCATTACATTCACACGTTTGTACCACAGTTTGTTTAGCAATTCCTCAATTTATGGGCTTCAACTTTTCTCTACTCTTTACTACCACAGAAAGCGGCATCTCTGGGTCAAAGGGTATGAATGCTTTGGTTATTTTCTTTAAATGATTCCAATTTGCTTTCCAGAATTACTGGACTAATTCACAGCCCTACTGAGAGTGTGCTAACGACCAGTCTTTCCACAGCCCATCCAGCATGGACTATTTGCATCTTTTGTCATTCTTTGTTAATTTGCTGAACGTGAGGCAGAAGTTCAGAAGAGTTCAAACTATGTACAAAAGCAGTAGCCTGTTAGTGTAAGGCCATGAGGACTGAGAGGTCTTGAACTTTCAGAGATTGTCGTCTTAGGATCACAGAATCTCAAACTGGAAGGGACTTTAGAGACAATAAAATTTATTTCAACATGAAGAGAACTGATCATTTTGCCCTCCTCTTTCTTCAAACTATGCCTCTCCTAAACTTCCTAATTTCTGCTGAGGTTATCATTATTTTCTTCATCATCCTGGTTGCTAAAATCAAAGTCATCACTGACTCTTCTCTTCCTCACTTTCCATCTCTAATTAGTTGTCAGATTCTGTCTACCCTCTCTCCACAATATCTCTTACATGGCCTTGGCCCCCATTCAGGTCCTCCCTACTTGTAACAGTCTCTTAATTGGTCTTCCTCCTTCCCTCTCTCCTTTTTCTAATCTATCCTCTTACAGCTGTCAGAATCATCTTCCTCTAGAACTGGCTGTGGGAGTGCCTTGGGTAGACACTGAAACACCATTCAAAAACCTTCCATGGTTCTCCTCCACCTCTAAACCAATCCATAAACATGCTTTTATTAAGCAACTACTGTGTGCCAGACACTGCTCTCAAGGAGCTCACACACACACAGAGACAAAGAGAAGACACTAAGCAGCTATGGGAGGGAAGAGAAGCAGGAGAAAAGGCCTCAGGTAGCAGACGGTACTCAGCTAAACTGAGATCTTCCAAGATGAGGAGGGAAGAGAAGGCATTCCAAGAATGGAAGACAAGCCTGTGCAAAGGAACAGACATGGGAGAGGGTGCATCATGTGTGAGGAAAAGCAGGAAGGCCAGTTTGGGCTATAATGAAGAGTAGATGAAGGGGATAGTATAGTAGCCTAGGAAGGAGGCCATCCAGTGCAGTGGTATCAAACTCAAAGAGAAATGGGGACCACTAAACCGTACATAAAGATCCTTACAGGCTGCAAAATTGACTAAGTTTTAAAATGTAATACTATCAATGCGTTATTGTATTTTATTTATTTCATTAACTATTTCCCAGTTACATTTGGGCTGTGCTTGAGAGTGTGTGGGCTGCTTGATACCTCTGATCTACTAATTCCTTCATTTTACAGATGAGGAAACCAAAGCTCTGACAGGTTGACATGACTTGCCCACAATCACAGAACTAGGAAGTGTCAAGGTGGAATGTCTTATGACTCCTTGACTTGGAATCTATCCATTATGCAAAGCTGCAAATAGCCTCTTCCACAGCCTGATCCCAACTTAATTTTCTCTAGTCCTATTTCCTACCCCTCTCTTCCCCAGATGCACATTCCTACCAAAGTGGACTGGCACTGGCATTCCATCTCCCCTGCCACTCACTTACTCAAACAGACCTCTGTCTTGCTTGCTCATCTCCACCTTTTGGAAGGGGGAAGATGGGTATTCCAAGGAGGTTCCGTTCAGGAGTCATCTCTCCCACGAAACATTCTCTAGCCTCCTGACTCATCAGTACTCTTTCCCTGCTCAAGAGTGAATCCTGGTTCTGACCCTTACTGGTTGTGTGACTTGGGCGCATCACTCCCCTTGTGAGCCTTTTTTTCCTCATCTATTGCACTTGATGGCCTATCCAGATCTACATCTATGATCTTAAGGTCCAACAAAGTCACCTTACACATCCTTAGATACACACATGTTATAATCAATCTCCTGCTTAATATGAGCTCCATGAAGGAGAGGACTGTCCTGTATTTCATGCCCCCATACAGTGCCTTGTACATAGTGGCCACTTGGCTCTAAAGTCAAAGAAATAAATGAATCACCCAAAGTCACAAAAGCAGAATGTTGTAGAGAATTTAAGGGATTTAAGTACAGGTCTCACGAGTCTAAATCCAAGGTTCTTTTCGCTATTTTTTTTGGGGGGTGAGGTAATTGGGGTTAAGTGACTTGCCCAGAGTCACACAGCTAGTAAATATCATGTGTCTGAGTCTGGATGTGAACTCAGGTCCTCCTGACTTCAGGCCCGGTGCTCTATCCACTGCACCACTTAGCTGCCCCTCTTTTCACTATTTCAGCAGTTCTCAAAGTATGTTCTGGGAACCTCTGACGGTCCCTGAGAACCTTTCAGGGGTTCTGTGAGGCCAAAATTATTTTCATAATAATACTAATTTGTTTTAATTTCCAATACAATAAATATCAGTAGGTATAACCCATATAAACAGAAGCTCTTTGGGGGGTTGTCCCTCAATAATTTTAAAGAATATAAAGGAGGCTTATTATTATATAAACATGATTTTGTTTAGGAGTATATTTAGGAAGAAAGAAAAAGTGTTAAAAGAAAATGCCTGGTCTTTTATAAATGAACAGTGAGACCATCCCTCTTGAAGACATCCACTGAGCCTACCAAACCACGCCCAGAGCTCTGGCAACTCTGCCTGGATGCTGAATTCCTCCACAGATGCAACACTTTTTGACAGACTTTTTCCTTGTCACTGGGAAGAAATGACAAAATGGGCCAAGAGAGTAAAATTAAACAAAAATTCCCCAATCAAACCATAACTCAAGTCTTCCATCTGAATTACTCATATTAGTCTTTTATTGAAGCAGACTGGTATTACCAAGAAACCACTCACCTAGAAGATCCCAGAAAACAAAGTAAACACAAAAAAGTTTTCCACAAATTCTGAGAACCAATCCTCACAAGCTAAATGCATGGGGCATCAGATTAGGAAAAGAGGAAGGAATTAGCTTCAGGGCTAGGGGTGTTTAAAATATATTTAAGGATTTACTTTCAGGCATCAATTGCTAAAAGTGCAGGACATTTTGCCCTGATTTTATGCTAATATGCTCAAATATATCTATATATCTCCCAGCTGTACTCTGTGCTGAAAACCAAATATTATTATTTTTAATGACATCTTGATTGCTCGGAGATGCTTAAAGTAGCAAAGTTCAAGAAACAGCTTTAAAAAATTGCAATTTAACATACACATTTTACAGGCAGATGGCTATTAGGGACATGTTCTGAATAATCACTTGTCAACCTGGGTCCCGGTAAAACGGCCTACAGCTTTCATGTAATCCCCTGGCAGGGCAGAAGGGACAACCTAGATGCCACAAATCTAATCACATTGGGATTTGAATAGATTCCTCCTTGGTGCACCCCAAAATCTGCAAAGTCCTGTCAGTTTAGAATCTGGTTAGTCATATCTCTGAATCTTCTCCAATTTTGTACTCAGAAAAAGGAAACTACTCAACCGCTAGTCTTTTCTCCTATTTTGAACCCCTTTACATCAGATTCTGGATTCCCAGGTACATAATCTAGAAGAGCTAGAAATTTCAGCTGCAAACTATGAGCAGCTAAGGAGATGAGACTCTTGACAGCTGACCTCAAATCTTCTCTAGTAAAGGCTGCACTTTGGAAGAAGACCCTATGTACAACTTACTTCCTAACTGGAAGCGTGACATGAAAGTCAACTTCTGAAGTCGAGAGAATGTAGCTCCCTCTCTTCTTTGTAGAGGCGGGAACTATGGGCTAAGAACACAGTATATACCATCGGGCTTGGCGGATGTGCTGGTTAGATTTGCTGAACCGCTTTTTTTTTCTTTTTTATTCTTTGATACAAGAAATGACTCACTGAATAGGGGAGGCAGGAGGGTATGTTTAGAAATGTAGATGATGAAAAGCAAAAGATATCAATAAAAGTTTAACTTTTTTTAAATAGGAAAAGAAAAAAAAATTAACTGCTAACACCCTACTCTAGTGTATGACTATGGCACAGAGGTGACCCGCCCTTCCCAAAAGTCACAGCAGAGGAGAGCAAGCCCAGACAGGTCTGACTTGCCAAGTGGGCAAGAGCTTGGATATGGATCATGTGACACATTCTGAAAGCCTGGCAGCTTCACACGTCAGAGAGGATCAGCAGAGAAGATGGGAGAAAGGCACATGACTAACACTGTGAATGTCCTGGCCTCTTAGATCTGCTGAGATCACATTAAAGCATGAGCTGGAAGGGGGAGCCCTTAGCCAGTCTAATTTCTTCCCATCACAAAACCAGCAGTCTAATTATAACTAACTGATGGTTGTTTGAGAGCATTATGTATTTATTGACGATTTTTAGCCAGGTTAGAAAATAGATCCTGAAGAGCAAAAAATATTTCCTATTTTTTTAATCTAACGTTTAATTAAATATTAAATTTAAATTAAATTAAATATTGGTCCAACCTGCGCATGAAAGGTGAGAGACTGAATTCCTTGTCAGAACTTGAAATGAGATACTTAAGTGTGATTCCAGAATTGAAGGCTCTGAGTGTTAAAAGAAATACCATTAAGAAGGAAAAACAGTTTTTGATGTTTTTTCAATCCTCCTGCTTTAAGGGGAAAGTGTTTTCTTACAACAACTGTCAGTCGGGGGTGAATAAAATAAAAAGCAGAAGGGCAAATAGAACTTCGGTGTTTCTTATAGTAAAGCAATCTACCCTAGAGTGAAATATTATTATTATTTTTTTAAGAGAATGTTAGGGGTGGAAAAGGAGTCTAGAAGCCGGAGAAGGTAAAGGCAAAATCTCCAGATATTTGTTGTTCTCTAGAAATAATTTTATTGCCTAATATAATGATGCTATCATAAGATGTAACAGGCTCCAGAGCCAGAAAGGGATTTAGAGATTATCTAATCTAACTCTTTACAGAGCAAGGCTTGGGGCAGGTGGTGAATGAAAGGTGGGGAGAACGTATGACTTGTCCAAGGTCACACAAATGGTACACGGCAGAGCCAGGATCTGAACCCAAGTCCTCTGACTACAAATTCGGTGATTCTTTGATTTCACTGTGATGCATCTCTATAAAGCCAGCTTGCTGCTCTAAGGAATTCTCCTTAAGGATGGGACACCTGGCATCATGAGAATTATTTCCACCCATTAAGAGAGACAAAAATTTAGGTTTCAAATTGTAGATGCAACTTCTTGTTGTAATTCTTTGGGTTTTGCTTTCTTCCCCCCTCTTGCTATTTGACTTTATGCTATTTTCTGGCTTCTTAAGAAGCACCTTCTTCAATTAGCTAGCCCCATCCATCTGACTACCTGTGAGCAGCTAAACTAAAACGTTGTTGAACTTTCACTGATAGATGCTACCTCATCACCATTGCCACAAATAATCATGATCAGCCAAGGCCTTTGGTGAGATGCCCAACATTGAACGCTTGTTTCTAAGCAAAGGATTTCAGCAAAAGGCTGACAGTTGCTTTGGGATTCAGGGTTATTAGGTCTAAGAGGAAAGCAGAACAAGAGAATGTTCTAAAGCCAAGAATTAGATTCATTTCTCTACATATGGCAACTGAAGGAGCCTCCATGTGGACAGTGGAATTCCCTCAGGTACCTGTATTTAGGATCAAAGCACTTTTTAAAATACAAAACCTAGAGTCTCTAAGGAATATAAACTACAAAACTATCTGAAGTGAACTTTGTTTAACCTACAGCCTGGTGCCAACTCAAATATGCTGCAACCTCTGCATATGAAAGACGGCATTTACCTAGACTAAGTCGCAGATACATGGAAAAGCTATTATGGGGATAATCGGCCAAACTATAAAATGGAGCAGTCATAAAATGACAAAAACAGACACAACTCATAAACTGCGTTTCTCCCCTTCAGAATTCATGCAAGCACTCCCTTTGTGGGTTCTTTCAAACAAAGATAAAACTTCTGCCTTAAATAAACAGGGTGCATTAATGTCTATTTAAGCCACATAAATATATTGTCTTTAAAACAAATGTGATCTTAACACAAAGGGCAGATGGTCCAACAAACAGGGTAATGTGAGGAGAATTAAACCTTAGCCGGTTCCAGGCAAGAGAGCCCAGACTGCTGATCAGCAGGCAAAGAGTAGAGAGGATCCATCGGGTTTGGACTGGACTGTCAGCCCGGCCCTGCCCCGGTGTCCCAGGTATGTACAACGTGGGGATGGTTCTTTGGGGTGGGCAGGGACACATCAACGCATCACCTCTATGCAACAGAGATGGACAGAATCAGGAAGAAAAACAGTCTCATGAACTGGCTGTGTTTTCCACTGAACTGTCTGGCCAATCTGAATTCCACCCTCTCCAGACTAACAAATTTGAACATGGCTCTTATTTCACTCCAGGCTATTTTTCTGAAAGTTACCAAAGCACATTCTAAAGCCAGGTGGTGATTGTTTAAAAAAAAAAAAAACAACAAACACCCAAACTATGGGCATCAGCAGAACTCCTCAAGTCTAGGCTGGACAGCACAAGCCCCAGTGGTGCCAGAAGCACACTGGGCTTGGAGGCGGTGACTGGTGTATGAAGCAGGAAGAACCTCAGAGTCACAAGACCGGAGTCCTGGCTCTGCCACACACCAGCTGGGCGTGACCTGGGACAAGTCACCCAGCCTCGTGGACCAAAGTCTGCCTGTCTCTAAGAAGAGATAACTTTCAATTCCTTTCAGCTCCAACAATATGACTCGGAAGATCTGGGCTCAAGTCTGCACCTTGTGCCTTTGGACAATCCACCCACCTTGCTGATTTCATCTGAAAAATGGAGAGGAAATGTGTGCCCTACCCATGTCAAAGGGTTGGAGTGAGGATCAAATGAAATAACGAATGTGAACGGGCTTTGAAAAAGCATAAAGTGCTACAGAACAGAAGGCATTATTTTGTTTCCTATGGAAGAGAGGAGTAGAATAGCAAGGAGGATGCACAGCACAGGGGGAGGAGAACGGACTCGAGTCAGAGGACTTGGGCTCGAATCCTGCCTGCGGCCCTACTTGTGACTTTGGATCAATCATTTAACTCATCCCAGGGCTCAGTTTCTTTACCTCTACAATGAGGGGGCTGAACAAGATGGCCTCTGCAGGTCTCCTCCAGCTTTAGGGCTACATGATCCCACGAGGAGGAAGAGACTGCTCTCACTGTTCCTGGAGCTCTTCCATGGATCCAGTTCAGGCTGACAAGAGAGTTGAGAGCCTGCCCTCGAGTCCCCTGAGTGGAGCTGAGACTCCACCTGGGAGGGAATGGAAGCGCCGCAGGCGTGTGCTGGACAGCAGACCTGGGAATCCGGGAAGCGGCCCAGCGGGGACCCCGAGGTGACCAGGAGACGACTGTGCTTTCCAAGTCTGCTGCTCAAGGTGGTCATCCTGCACCTGCGCGGCCTGTTAACTCTCTGTCATCACTCTACGCCAATCTCCGTGGACTCCTAACAACAAGCACCCTTTTAAGGTCAGCAGGCAAGGGAGCACTGCACTGGCCTGGGGCAGTGACTGGGGGGCCAGACCCGGACTCCGGAAGACAAAGGGGTCATACCCTACCTTGGACACTTCCTGGCTATGTGACCCTGGCCAAGTCACCTCACCTCAGATTTGTAAAACAGCAATCACCCCTAGAGTATCCATCTCACAGAGTTGGGGTAGGAATCAAATGATATAATGTTGTGAAGTGTTTTACAAACCTTAAAATGCTATGTAAATGTCAAGTAGGTTTTTGTTTAAGACTTGTGATTTCACTGGAATAGGGAATTCCCAACCCATCCATTATTTATTAATCACCTATGATGTTCCACAGGCACTGTGCCCAGCCATGGAGATAACAAATATTACTGACCCTCAGGAAGCATATATTCTATTAGGAGAGGCAACCTGTACACACACACACACAATGAAGACAAGGTAGTTTGTAGGAGGAGGCACCAGCAGCTGGCAGGTTCAGTCAAGGCCTCAGGGAGGTGGTGGATGTTGAGCTGCACCCTAAAGGGTGCTACAGAGATGCCATGAGGGGGGAGTCTATCCCAGGCCAAGGCGTGGGGACTGGGAGAAAGAATGTTGTGTGGGAGGAACAGCAAATAGCACAGTTTGGCAGGACTAAAGAGTGCATGAGAGGGAATTCTATATAAGAAGCCTGAAAAGGTAGTGTGAAGACAGGCTGTACAGCGTTGTCTTAAATGCCAGAGGACTTTGTATTTGATACTAGAGGCAGTGCAGAGGACAGAATGCAGGACCTGGAGTCAGGAAGACTTGAGTTCAAATCTTGCCTCAGACACTTATTAGCTGTGTGACCCTGGGCAAATCACTTCACCCTGTCTGCCTAGTTTCCTTATCTGTAAAATGAGCTGGAGAAGGAACCAGCAAACCACTCCAGTACCTTTGCCAAGAAAACCCCAAATGAGGACACCTGACTGAAAGGACTGACTGATAGCAACTAGAGGTAGCATAGTGCCAGGGGAATTAACTGATCGGGGAGTACTGCACATCAGGAAAATCCCTTTGGGGTCTCTGTGAAGGATGGATTGCAAAGGAGAAAGCCTTGAGGAGGACCAAAATTAAGAACCGCAGTATTTTTGCAGGGAGAAGGGGGCCAAGGAGAGAGATGTTGTGGAGGTACAATCAACAACAGCTGGAAATGACAGCATACATGAGCTAAGTGAGGGCAAGGAGTAGAGGATAACTCCAAGGCTGCAAACCCGGATGACTGTAAGGTGCCTTAAGAGGAACACGGAAGGAGAGGGGCTACAAGCATTTTACCAAGTGTTTACCATGTGCCAGGCACTCTGCTAAGTGCTTTACTAGTATTTCTTTTGAAGGGATGGGTTTGAGGGGAAAGATGAGCTCTATTTTGAACATAATTTAATTAGAGATGGACAAGAGATTTGGGGAGATACGCTTGAAAATGTGCAACTGGTGGTTGGTGCTATAGGCATGGAGCTCAGAGTAGGGGAGATATAAATACAGATATACACATATAGATCCATCCAACCACCTTTATCAATCCTCATTCTCCTTGACCTTTCTGTAGCCTTTGGCACTGCTGATCACCCTCTTCTTGATACTCTCTTCCCTCTAGTTTTCAGGACTCCCCTCTCTCCTGGTTCTCCTCCCATCCATCTGACCGCTCCTTTTCTGACTTCTTTGCTGGATCCTCCTCCAGATCATGCCCTCAATACTAGGTGTCCCTCAGGGTTCAAGCCTGTGCCCCCTTCCATTCTCCCACTGTACTACTTCACTTGGTGATCTCATCATCTTCCATGGATTTAATTATCATCTTTATGCTAATGATTCTCAGATCTACTTACCCAGACCTACCCTCTGCTATCTCCAATCTCACATCTCCACCTGCCTTTCAGATATCTCAAGCTGGATGTCTAGTAGACATCTTAAAGTCAATATATCCAAAATAGAATTCATTATCTTTCCCCCTAAACTCTTCCCCCTTCCTATCTTCCCTATCACAGTAGAGGGCAACACCATCCTCCCAGTCCCTACCACTCACAACCTGGGAGTCAACCTGGATTCCTCCCTCTCTCTCACCCCCCATATCCAAGCTGTTGACAAGGCCTGTGGATTTCACCTCTGCAGCATCTCTTGAATAACCCCCCTTCTCTCCTCTGACCCTGCCATCACTCTGGTGATGACCATCATCACCTCACCTGTGGACTA
Source organism: Vombatus ursinus (assembly GCF_900497805.2). Lineage (NCBI taxonomy): Eukaryota > Metazoa > Chordata > Mammalia > Diprotodontia > Vombatidae > Vombatus > Vombatus ursinus. The sequence goes on from NW_020954710.1 coordinate 3,958,924, forward strand.
GTGCAATAGCCTGCTGGTGGATCTGCCTGCCTCCAGTCTCTCTCCTCTCAGGCCCATCCTCCAATCAGCCACTAAAATGATTTTCCTAAACAGCAGGTCTGGCAACACCATCCCCGTGCCTCTCTAATGCCTCCAAGATCAAATACAAAATGCTCTATTTGGCATTCAAAAGCCTTTAAAACCTAGCCCCCTCCTAATTTTCCAGTCTTCTTACACCGTACTCCAAGACAAGTACTCTTTGATCCAGCGACACTAGTCTTCTGGCTGTTCCCTTAACAAGACATTTCATGTCTTGGCTCCAGACATTTTTTTCTGGCTGTCCCCTATGCCTCGGAATGCTCCCCCTCCTTTGCTCCACCTAATGACCTCTCTGGCTTCCTTTACATATCGTCTAAAATCCTATCTTTCATCGGAAGCCTTTCCCACCCCCTCTTAATTATTTCCTATTTATCCTGTATCTAGCTTACTTTGTATATATTTGCTGCATGTTGCCCATCTCCCCACTACTCCCCATAGACTGTAAGCTCTTTGAGGGCAGGGGCTGTCTTTTGCCTCTTTTTGTCTCCTCAGAACTTAGAACAACACTTGGCACATAGTAGGTACTTAATAAATGATTATTGACTCACTGGCTGATATACCTATTCCATATACAGACACATAAACACACAAATACACATATGGGAATCATCTGCAGAGAGATGACAACTGATTCTATGCGAACTAATGAGGTCACCAAGAGCACAGAGAGAGTAAAGGCTGTAGGACAGAACCTTGGGGTGCACCTCGAGGTAGGACATGGGTGATGAACTGGCGAAGGAGACATAGTAGGAGTGGTCAGACAGTAGGAGATAGTAGGGAGTGGTGTCACATAAACCCCAAAGAAGCGTGTTCAAAAAGGGAAAGCACCCTTATCAATCAGAGGCTAAAGCGACCTGCCCAAGGTCACACAGCTAGTGGGAGACAGAGGCAGAATCCGGGTCTTACAGATTCAGAGGCTGACTATCCACTACAATGTGCTGTCTCTTTAAATGTCAACGGTAGCAGTCTTCATCATCGTCTCACTCGACAGATGATGAAACAGATTAAAGAAGTTCCAGGCATACAGTCAAAACCTGAAAAAGGTCGTCCTCAAACTTGAGACTCCTGACCACATTCCAGACTGGACAACCTCTCCTTCTGGGTCAGGCGAAACAGAGCTGAGGCTGACGGGTGACGGAGGCATGGGACATGGAAGACTTTGATTCCCGTGTCAGTTCTGTCCATTTCTAGTTCTGTGCGCTCGGGCACACTGCTGGGGGAAACTCCCGGAATGGAAACTCCCTCTGCTGAAGCGGACGGTTCATACGCAACAATGTTTTACTTGTTACTAGATCAGCAGTTCTCGAATTCTTTGGATTCAAGACCCCTCTGCAGTCTTAAAAGTTACTGGGGATCCCAAGACCTTTTATTTATATGGACTACATCTATCGATATTTACTGTATTAGAAATGAAAGCATTTTAGTATTATCATGAAAAGTTTTGACCTTGCAGACCCTTTGAAAAAGTCTTGGGCATCCCCCGGGATCCCTAGACCCTGCACTGAGAACCATCGCCCCAGACCACGGATAGGCAGCTGGATGGACGTTCGAGATGATCCCTTAAGGTTCAGCTGTAGCTCTAACATTATATGATTTTCTGACTCCCTGGGTCCTGTTATCCTCCTCTGATTTCTTTCTTTAATCACTAGCGCTAAGTCCCTCTTTAATGGAATATTTCCCATGGCCAATATTTGATTATTGTGGTCATTTGCACTTCCTTAAACTCCCTTTGTGTGCACAAAAAAGCAAACAAAAAACTACCCAAGAGCAACATTAAAGGTCTGACTCTAGCCCACAAAACAACAAGGAAATTTAGACCCCTTGGCCCACCACATGCATAATCATAGATAGCTCTAAACTTGTGTTTAGCCGCCGGGCCCAGCTCTGAAGCTACCCTTTTCCATGTTAAGTGGTAATTGCAATTTTGCTTGCTTTCTCATTTTGAAGACTTCCTGGCTGATTTTTTATAACACATCTAGTTCCCTTTGTACCAAGATATAATTATCCCAATTCCCCAAAGTGGCTAAGCTTATGATTCCAATCCTAGTTAGTTTATCAAAGGCAAAATGATCAAATAAAAAAAAAAGGCTTAAACCACATGTTGAAAAAAAGTAAATTGGCTTTTCTGTGTGCCCCAAAGACCACCACACTCCAGAGTCCAGGCACTGACCACATGAAAGAGTCAATTCCAAGAAGCAGAGGAGCTGATACACAGAAAACTTAAGCAATTCTAGAGAACTGACTCTGACTGGTGAAGCATTTTACAGCAATAAACTACAATATAAACGCCAAATCATACATTTCCTAGAAAAACAAACATGACTGTCAATTAAATACATTATCACTGCCACCCATGCCTTGATAGTGCTCTCTGGAAAATATGATAGCATTCATGGGTCAAGCCACAGTTCTGTGCCATACTAAACCAAGATCAAAGGCAGTTTTTCCAATAACACTACAAATCAGTTTGCATTAGAGGGAGAGAATGAGAAGACAAGCATTAATGAGATTTTTAAAGAGACATGCTTTTGGGGTAGAATGAGTAATGGCATCTATAAGAAACCCAATTAAGGGGTCTCCTATCAAACTCTCCTAGACAGGTCAATGCTTATAGGCACTACACTGCTAACCTAAAAAAATCCAATGCAATTGTCAGAATCTGATAGAAACAGATTTTTGCATGAGACTGAGGTGTCAATTTTCCCAATGCCTCAGACTCTCTCCCATTGTGAAGGGATGTATAGTAAGAATTGGTTGGATTTTTACTTCATAGACAATCACTGGTCTCCTGGTACTCCTAGACATTGAACAACGATGCAAATGTAAGTCAAATACAGGTTTTCCTCCTTCCCAATTTACAATAATGATAAACCAAAGGTAAATGTCCTAGTACTAGAGAGCATTTTGTCTTCTTAATGGGATTTTCACATATACATCTCACTTAGTCCTCACAATATGGTGTAGTGGGTTCATTACCTAGCCAGGTACAATGTGGACTGATTCACATAGCAAAATGGAACGGAAAGCAAGACCTACAAAAGCATTCTCCCAAAGGAAGAAACCATGAGGCCATGAACTTCGTGCCATTAACTCAAATTGTAGAATAACTATTTCTTGAAACTAAGGATCTAAAACTGAATATTTAAGTGTGTCAGACCATGGCAAAGTTCAGTGGCTGAAAGGGAGAATCGAGAAAGTTATTCCATGGCGGTGTATGGTAAAAGTCATTTGTATAATACTTGTACCAAAACCTGTCCTAAACATTAAGTTCAGGAGGTAACATGAAAATTAACCCAAGGAGGAAATATGGACTAATTTGAGTTTTTAGCACTTGCCTAATTTTGAGTCACTTGTTCTCTCCTATCTCCATCTTTCAGTCTCTCTCTGAAGATGAAGGGGATACTCTTTCCCCAAATAACCATGAAAAATCAGCTAGATCAAAGTAGCCATGGTATCATAAAACTATGCAACTGTGTTTGGTTTCCACAGCTCCACAGTCTCCAAGGGGTCCTGTTCCCCTGCTTTCCAACTACGGCCTGCTGGCCCCAACTCTCTCTTTATCTTCCCCCACTCCTTTCCTCAAGCTTTACGGTGGTCCCTTATATAACAGATTGAGTTCCTGCCATGCTATGGAAACTGTAAATCATCGGGGCAGAGGGTCAGAGATTTAGATACAGAAGAAATCTTAGAAATCAACTATTTCAACCCTCTCATTTTATAGATAGGGAAACATGCACTAAGAAATGACTTGCCACAAAAGTAGTCAAAAGTAGAACCAAACTTTGAACTCAGGTCCTTTAAATCCAATGCTCTTTCCAATATACTATGTGGCTACTGGCCTGCTGGCTGGCAAACCTACCTGAGACTAAATCAGTCTTAAGTTATGGTGAAATGATTCGAGTTGAAGCAACATTAGATGGACATATCTCCATAACATTATAAAAAGGAATTTCATAAGACCACATTATTTCTATATCTTGGTGATGGGCCAAGTAACCAGGCTCTGTTGAGCTTTTTAACAAATTCCTTATAATGAAAAACACAGTACTACAAATGTCTTCTTCGGTCCCTGACAGGTATCAGTCCCTTTTAAAGAAAAATACTTGATTACTGTGGATTATCAGTCAGAAAGGAGCTGAGCTTTTTAGAGTTCTTATATCAAAAAGCAATTTTTCTTCATTAACCCTACCCCACCCCTGCCTCCAGTATCCAACCCTCCCCCTCCCAAAATCAAGTACACCTAAGTTATCCACTTTAAAGAAGGTATCATCGCAAAAGACCTAGTAGTTTAGAAAAGAAGAGGCACATGAATGATACCATTCACTATAAACTGTACATCACTTTTAATGTTTTGAAATTCTACTAATTACTGTTAAGGTAATTTCTAGCCACGAATTTTATTTACTATGACAAAAGCATTGTACAATCAAATAATGCAGCCCCAAAAAGTTCATTATAATGGCATTTTACCTGTGCTTTCTTACCTTGGCAGCTGAGTTCGATACTCCATGTGTGACATTTCGTATAAGGCCCCCAACATTTCCATACTTTATTAATCCAGTAACACCTTCAGATACATCATTCAGAAGCCCCATAGGATTGCCAAGGAAATCAACTGACCCCAGTATCCTAGCAGCTTGACTAAGGAGCTCCTTTGAAATAATAATAGAGAAGAGAAATGTGATCAGCTTCTGTTTAGATTTACTAAGTCTGGTGTTCCTACGCTAAAATATCAGAAATGCAAAAATATCCTCTTATTCTTACAATACAAACACAGTTTCAGGAATGAGAGGGCTTTCTCCTTTCACGGTTCCTACCCTAACTAGTCCCCTCCCCCATTCTCCTTATACATTTTCAGCTCAGAGATGATTTTTAATTCTTTTTTTAAATTAATTTTTAGTTTTCAACAATCACTTCCATAAGCTTTTGAGTTTTAAATTTTCTCCCCCTTCCTCATTGCATTCTTCCCCAAGAAGGCATGCAATCTGATATAGGCTCTACATATACACTCCTATTAAACATTAGAACCAATAGGAGGAAAAACAAGAAAGAAGAAACAAAACAAAGCGGAAGAGAAAAAAAGAGCGATAGCATGCTTCAATCTGCATTCCAACGCCATAGTTCTTTCTCTGGATGCGGACAGCATTTTCCATCACGAGATTTTTGGAGATGTCTTAGATCCTTGCATTGCTGAGAAGAGCTCAGTCTATCAAAGTTAGTCATCCCACAACTTGGCTGTGACTGTGTACAACGCTCTCCTGGTTCTGCTCACTTCATTCTGAATTATTCTTTAAAGCCATTTATTAGAACAAAATCAGCTAGCACATGGGCCTCACAGAACACTAAGTAAGTATGGGTACAGTGGCATGTTTGCACTGTGTCCCCAACCTTCATGGGTGAATCGGCAGTAGTAGGAAACAAAGGCAGGCAGACAGGGAGCAGTCTTCCTCCCCAATTGGTGGCTGAAAGGTCACAAAATTTACCTCCATCTTAGGCTCTGACTCCCAATTCCATAGGATTTTGACTTTCACATTCCCACCCAACCACCCCCTACCAGCCATTATTCTCTGCTAATATCTGGTATTCAGCTCCCCCTATAGCTCAAAGGAAACATTACCAACTACACAAGATACATTAAAAAGAAAAAGGAAAAAAAATAGTTGTACCACCAAAGGCCAACAATGGATAGACTACTTGTGACTGTGACAGCTGACAAGTTGGACGTGATCCTTACCAGCTGCTTGCTGAGAACCTATGGCATTGTGTTTATTTGTTCTTTTTAGTCTTAGGCAATAAAAATGAAAGAGAAAATGTATAACTTGGTTTTCACAGTGCCTGATTTCTAAACTAACGCCTAATCCTGGAGCGAAAGTCTTGTAGATTTTTTTTTTTTTTGCCACTTTCCTTTGCACATCTAGTAGCCTTTTCTTCCAGGCAGAGGAACACAATATAAACATGGACTTATGACTAATATAGATCAAAGCACCCACTGCCTTTGATGTTACCATTCAAACCCCAGGAAAACCATCACCTCCAAACTAGTAGAGGGGAAGCCACTTATAATGTTGGTATCAGGGAATAAGAAGGCAATCCCATCATTCTTCAAGAAGCAAATACTGATGTGTGGCATATCAATAATGCCAGAAAGAGCATGATTATAAGCTCTGATAGGCTTCTATTGAATTGCTTTGGTAATAAGAGTCTCCAAACCATTAACATGCAAATATATTTCCTATGTTCAGTACTCACTTCTTGGAAATGTTTGAGGACATCATTAATGATAAACTCTTTTGTTTCATAAGGGTGAACTCTAGTGAATGGGTCCAGGTTGATTACAGCATCTTCAAATCGAATGAGTGGAAATCCCAAGGTGCTTTTCAGGGCCTGATTAAAAACAAGAAAAGACTCCTTTTATCCATAGCCCTGACTTCTGTAGGACTCCAATTATGGCTTCCAGGGAGGTCACATACCACTTTAAATCAACAGTAAAAAGAATCACAGCATTTCAGAGCTGGAAGGGACCTCGGCGGTCTCCAACTCGGCCCACCCCTGAACAAGAATCCTCGCCATGACACACCAGCAAGTGGTTATTATGTCTTCACTTAAAGTCATCCAGAGAACAGGAGCCCACTACCTCCTGAAGCAGACTACTGCACCGTGAGATAGCAGTCACTGTTTTTGTCTAAATTCCTAGTGATATCTTTTGTCTTTGTATCACTTTCATTGTCCAATATATCATTCCCCTCTACTTCTTCAAGAGAGCCATCTCTTATAACTATGCATTTTAAGATGAGGGGAAAAAAGCAGTTCAGCAGAACTCATATATCTGCTGTGCCCACTGTGACATGAGGTAGCGCTCTATACCCACCTCAGAAGGGAGAAAGGAAGCTGCAGCCTGCTCTCTGTACTGGGGCCAGGTTTGAGTGCTGTGAATTTGTGGAATTCAGCTTTAATTCTTCTGTTGCCGCAGTCGCTGTGTTGTTCTGGTTCCACTCCACACTGTCTCTGCTCACATAGAGCTTTCGATGCCTCTCTGTATTCTGCACAGTCACCATTCCCATATAGCAATACTCTACTTCATTCGTGTACCACAACTTGTTCAGCCAGACCCCAAATCAAGGGGTCTGCTTCAGAATTTTGATTCTGGTTCTCTGCTACTACAGAAGCGCTAGAAAGCTCTAATTTCTAGTAAGTTTGTCCTCTATTCTCCCTGTAGCTAAAAAGCCAAGACAAAGCCTTTTGGTTTTTGGCCTTTGGTTCCCTCACCAAACTTGGCTCACCCTGACGGGATTCTTTCAAAACCATGCCACAATTTCAGATTTGTCCCTATTTACCCTTCCCTGCTTCCCTTGTCTGCATGTGCTCAGTACAAGCATGTTAAGGCCTTCACGCATATACAGACCTGTCTTCCTTTCTTTTTTTTTTTTTTAAAGCTTCACCTTTTGCTTCCTCTCTGAAATGTTTCTCTTTGGGTCTTCATAAATTCATTCCTGAAAACTCACTATCCTTTTTGGGTGACTGTTTATGTCTTTGTGACCCCACAGTTTAGCATGATGCCTGGTACATAGAAAGCTTTTAATAAATGCTTGCTAATTGACTTCCCTTGAAAAAAATTAAGTGATGGCATCCTCCTAGTTATTATTTTATACCTTTTAGATTTATAAATGCCTCTCGCTTTTTACCCCACAGACGTTTTCTAATTGCCATTCACCCTAACAGAATCCTCCCTTGTCATAAAGGGTTAAATAAAACCAACCCATGTAGTGATATCTGGTAGCTTATGCAACATTCAGTACCTGTCCCTATTGTCCCTAAAGTCTTCAGTTTACTGTCTAAGACTTTGAAATCTTTGGAAACGCTTTCTAGATTCCTTATGGTATTACCATTTGTGTCCATGTTAATCACCAGAAATGAGTAGTAGTCTACAGGTCGGACCAGTCTCAGGAAGTCCTCTACCACTTGCTGGCTCCACGGCCCAGGAGGACGGCGCACCTCCCCAGTTCTCCAATCCAGCAAGCTCCATACCTCCTTATTCTAAAAATCTACCAGGATTTATTGTTTTATATTGAATCCTCTTACAGTCTGCTATGTACATGTCAATTTTTTTTTCTCATTTTGTATTTAGGTTTGAAATAAAAAAAATTACAAAAACAAAAAGAAAAATCTACCAGAATAGAGGGGCAAATTGAGCAGAATTTTCCTTTAAACAATCAAAAAATATATTAGGTACTTATTCTATACCAGATACTCTGCCAAGCACTAGAGACTGACAGAAAACCAAAATGAAATAAGAAGCTTACATTACATTGAAGGAAATACTAGATACCCTGATACAAAGTAAATGCACGTTAATTTTGGAGGGGAGGCCCAAAGAGCTGGGGGGGATAGTAAAGTGCCTCCTGGTGCCTGAACTGAGCTTGAAGAGAAGCCAGGGAGGTGAGGAGACTATATCCCAATCATGGACAGCAGCCTATGGGATGGGAGATGTTACATGTGAGGCTGGAACACAGAATGGCAGAGGGTACCTCCCTGTGTATAATAAAGCTGGAAAGGTAGGCAGGACCCAGTCTTTAAAGGCTTTAAATGCTACATGGAAGAGTTTACATTGGATTCTACAGGGAGCCACTACAGCTTTCTGAGTAGGAGAGTTTCATAATTAGACATACACTTTAAGACTTACCACTTTCAAGGCAGTGCTGAGAATAGATTGGAAAGGGAAAGAACTTAGGGGACAGAGACCCACAAGGAGGCTCTTGCAATAGTCCACGTGAGAGGTGAATGAATTCAAGGCATGAATTCAAGTGGTGCCCATGTGAGTCGGGAGAAAGGGAAGAACTCCAGAGATCTGGAGACAGAAGCAGCAAGATGTGGGGAGTGTCTGGTTATGTGGTGGTGAGGCAGAGTGAGTAGGTGAGAATAACTGGGGAGCTGGAAGATAATGGAGCCCTGAACAGAACTACAGGAGGAGGGGAAGGAGAATGAGTTCTGCTGGTAACAATTCTAGAGGCCCTTAGAAATGTCACAGCTGATTCCAAAGCAGTTACTGGGCATAGGGAATCTTCTGCATTAATAACCACAGAGTGGCACTCTGGCTTCTGTCAGTTATCTGACTCTACACACCCACGGACACAACTGGCAGTTTTGTAACAACAAAGATTTAAAATTGTGGCAACAGTCGAACAACTTTTTGTCCTGACGTCCTCACTCTGCCCTCCTAACTTACGGGGCACTTTTCTTCTGTACGCCTTAAAAGGCCTTCACGTGATCACATTTAACATTACCCATCAAAGCTGCAGAGAGGGGAGAGTCTGATTTTCCTCATTTTGTAGTGAGAGAAACTGAGACTTAATTTTCTTGCTCAGGGTTGGACAACAAGTCAGCTAGAAGAAACAGGTCTTCAAGCAAATTCAATTCTATTTTCTACTCTGATTCTTAAAGAATTATTTTTTATCATAGGACAGGAAGTGAGATAAGGAACAACAGGCCAAAACATGAAACTTATTTACTGTGACTTCCTCAAACCAAACACTGGAAGAGGAAATATATACAGTAGAGACTTATCCAAACACTCCAGTATTTCTATGGTATTGTAAAAATTCTTGGACCATCAAAACGCATACTCCCTGTTTAGAAACCTACCAACACTTTGGCCAACTCAAAGGTATAATCTGGCACTGTGGTCTTCTCCCCTCTTCACTGACTGTGGGCCACATGTTTATAAAGGTGCTAGGATGCATCTAAACGGCATGAATTATTCTGCCACCTAGAGGTCACTCAAATTACATCCCTGGTCAGTTCAAGTGCATGAGTGATGGGGAGAGAGTGATGGCTAAATAGGGCCCTTTTTTTGCAGTAACCAATGACTAATCAAATACAGTAGTATACAAACCTGATGCTTATTTAAACAAGTAGCAGGAGGTTTCCTGTTATAAAATGCTGGATGTTAAGAGAAGGCAGCTCTGTGCATATAGGTTCCTAATAAAAATAAGAAGCTGTCTACCTCCTACCTCCCCAGAAATGAATGCTTATAGAAGACTTATAGAAACTTTATAGTTGGGAGGAGAAATACCTGCCTGTATGCCATAAGATTTTAGATCATGAGCTGGGCCACCTCTTTCCTTTCTTAGTTTATTCTGTGCTAAACAAAACTGTCTGGAATTCATTCTTTAAAGGTTTATTTATGGTACATAGTGACTGTTTATGTGAAATGGGGTATTTGCCCATTTCCCTCTTGGGACAGTGTTTAAAACTGCAAGGATATTTCCCTCTCTTGCTCTCTCTGAAATACAATTAACAATGCTGGAACTTTTTTTGTGAAAAATCTGGTTTTTATTTAGGGAAGGGAAGAAAAAAAAGTTAAGGGTCTGAAATTTTCCAACAAATTATTTCAAGCCTTTGAGAAGACGCTTCTGAGCTTTTTAAATAGTGTCTTTGTTTAAAATTTCCCCTTACCCCCTCCTTCTCACCAACTATTTAAAACTGGATTTTCTTCCAAACTACATTGCTCAATTAAAGCTCTTCTTTTGTAACTCCTCAGAATGGAGAAAGGCCTGTTACAAGCTTTTATAAATTGGGAAACACCTTCCATTTTCAATATCTGTGAAAACCTTTAAAGAGCCCTGAACTCCTTTGGGTTTTTCAATAATAGTTTAAATTGATGTAAAGTACTAACAACTTTAGGTTCCAGGAGTAACTATGCCATGACCTAACTGTGGGAACTTGGGTTAACTACCCTGACCTCTCTAGGACTCAGTTTCTCCTTCTGTGAAATGGGAATCAAAGTAAATAATAAATGTGAGAGTACTTTGAGTTCTTCAGGAGATATATACTATACAAAAAAACACTGAATCCACCGGCAGTGTAAATCTACAGAGGTCTCCTCTCTGTGGTTGACAACAACCCTACTCTGGCCTAGAATAATGGAATCAGATTGAATAATCACACCAAAGTCACAGTTAACTTTTGGTCAGACTATAATGATTCCTCTTCAAGGATAGGATGAGATTTTCCTAAGGCTATTACAAAGTACATCTTTTAGCCATTACATATTCATCTATAAAGAGCACATTACCTTCTTAGGAAATCCTAACAAAATGATGTTACTATGTTCGAAATCTCAGAATGAAATGAGGTCATTTTATTAGTCTTGAGGCCTGAGAAGCAAAAACTAAGACCCAGTGCAGTGGAGACCTCTAGATTACTTGAAGTTCTAAATCTCACTGTACTCATTGTTTAGCTCCCTTCCTCTACCCACCCATACACCCCTCCCCCAACATCCCCCCATACACATACATGCCTCATCATATGATCATTCCATTTAATGTATTTACCAATGAATGGGGAAAGTACCTTAAAAATATTCCTTCAGTATGGCTTAGTGCCTAGATGGGACAGTTTACTTAAATCAGTAATTTCCTGTCTATTGTACACATTTTAACATTTATATATAAAATTATAATGCATTAACAGTCTTGAGGAAAAATTTTCTGCTGGGATAAGTATCTGAGTTTCCTATTAAGAGATTTAAAAAAACCAGGAAGTGCCTGACATCAGTTTGCTGGGAGAATGCCGAGAGTTCTGGGGGGAATATACACTTTATCAAGCAAACTCATTCTGAAAGGTTACACAAGTCAAGTGCATACTTGTGGATGTTAGCAAGATAGTGGTTTTCCCATGGTTTTCCCCCACTTCCATGTTCAGTATAAGCATCCATGGGAAAAGCAGAATAAACCAGACAAAGAAGCAGTGCAGTAAGTCTTTCAAGGCCCCATGCCTCCTCAGATGGATGGGATAAGCACTAATGGGTTCCCTGGTCTGGGCCCTCCAGAACTGGGAACAGTCCTAAGTGCATACCCAAAGACTTCTGCCTGGGGAGGCAATGTGCTGCCCAGGGAAGAGCACAGGACAAGAACACAGATCTTTAGTTCACGCTTTGGCACAAACTCTGTGTCACCTTAGGCAAAACAATGTACTTCTCTGGGCCTCAGTTCCTTCATCTGTAAAATGAAGGACAGGTTAAATGATTTCCAAATGTCCCTTGTGGTTTTAAAATTGTGATTCCACACACTCCTAAGGGCAGGAGCCAAAGTTATGTATTTATTAGCTGACATGAAGAAGTTCCTTAAAATAAATGCTTTTTGATGATAATAAAAAAAAAACAAAGATGGTGCTTTGTGTGCTTACTGATGTAGCTATCGTATGGATGAGAAATCCACTGAAGTGACTTGAGGGTACCAACTTCCTATAAGAAAGACTATAAATATTTTCTGGAAAAGAAAACACTAAGAAGACAAAGCAGAGCATTAATGTACATGTTTCCCCCATGGAAAAGTCTACTTTGAGACTCATCCACACAGTTACCTTTTGGACACTGGCATACCTTAAGATCTAAAGGCAGCTTGTTGGAGGTGAAGACACTCAGTTTGATCTGAGGTAGGCTGATTTTGAGATTTTCAAAGTAGTACCGGATTGGTGTCCCTTCTTGTTCAATGGTCTTTTCATGGAGATTTTCATCATATTTTTCCACCTCTGGAAGAAAAAGCAGAGCAGAACCATAGTTTGAACCTGCCGAGATATTACTCAGACAAATGTACTCAAATTTACTGGGGAAAAAAATAACTTACTGAAGAGAGAAAACTTCAAATCTAACTTACCAAAGCAATAAGCATGAGATTCTGGATACCCATCCTTGTGCAGTGTACCTACACTCTGTGATGCCCTGTTGTGCCATAGTTTCTTAGTTCTATCTCCTAACGTGGGCCTTTATACGACGTGGCAATTATTGGCTTTGAAAAAAACTGGTAAGGGTTTAAAACTAGGGGTCGTCATTGGTAAGTTCTCTAAACTATCATCTTTTCATTAACCCAAATCTGTTAACTTCATTCTACAAAAACAGTAAATTTATATACGATGGGGAAGAATCTCATTAATGAGACAACCTAATAGGCCTCTTTTAGTAAGTCAATAAACATTTATTAAGTACCTACTGTGTGCAAGGCACTGTGCTAAGTGCTGGGGATTCAAAAAGGCAAAAGACAGTCCCTGCCTTCAAGAAGCTCATAGTCTAATGAGGGAGACAATATGTAAACAAATACATACAGTATAAATAGGAAATGATTAAAAGAATGGCGCTAGAATTAAGAGGGGTTGGGAAAGACTTCTTTGGAGAAGATGAGATTTTAGTTGAGACTTCAAGGAAGCCAAAAGGCAGAGATGAAGAAGGAGAGTATTTCAGGCATGGTGGACTTAAGAGAAGAGAAAATGCCTGGAGCTGGGAAACGGAATGCCTTATTGATGGAACAGCAAGGAGGCTAATGTCACTGGATCAGAGAGTACAAGGAGGGATGTAAGGTGTAATAAGACTAAGGGGTGAGGGGCAGGAAGGCAGGTTATAAAGGACTCTGAACACCAAGCACAGGATTTTGTCTTTTGTTCTAGAGGCAACAGGGAGCTAATGGAGTTTATTTGGGGGGGGGGGGGGTTTGTAACATGGTCAGACCTGCTTTTTAGGAAAATCACTTTGGTTGCTAAATGCAGGATGGATTACAGTGCCTCAAGGCAGGCAGACCCACCAGCAGCTATCGCAATAGTCCAAATGTGAGTTGATGAGGACTAGCACCAGGGTAGGGGCAGTGTCAGAGGAGAGAAGGGGGAATATTTGACAGTTGTTGCAAAGGTGAAATCAATGGGCCTTGGCAATAGGTTGGAGATCCAAAGTGAGAAATAGTGAGGAATCAAGGATGACCCCTATGTTTCGAGTATGAGAGACTGACAGGATGGTGCTGTCCTCAATAGAATAAAGAAGTTTGGAGTGCTGGAAGCTTTAGGGAGAAAGAGAGTAAGTTCAATTCTGGACATGTTGATTTTAAGATGTCTACTGGACTTCTAGGTAGAGATATCTGAAAGGCAGCTGCAGAGGGAGAAAAGAAAAGGACCCAGGACAGAGTCCAATGGGACATCTATGGTTAGAGGGCATGATGCTGAGAAGGAGCAGTCTGGCAAGCAGGAGGAGAACCAGGAGAGAGTATCCCAAAAACCTAGAGAGAAGAGAGCACCAACAGGAAGAGGATGATCAACAGTGTAAAAGCCTGCAGAGACTTTGAAGAGAATGGGGACTGAGGAAAGTCCCCTGGATTTTACAATTAAGAGATCCATGGTCACTTTGGAGAGAGTAGCTTTGGTGGAAAAACTTTGGAAGCTGGACCATCAGGGGTTAAGAAGAGAGTGAGAAGAGAGAAAGTGAAAACAAAATTTCTATTCCACAAAGTATCCTATATTACTAATAAACTTAGAAAACAGGGTGAACTTGAGCTATGAGCAGGACTCGCTTCCTAAAGGCATAAGTTTACTTCAGCAGGAAAGTGAAGGCAGATTTTCTTTCAGAAGAGAGAAAAATTAATATATGCAGTTATGTTAACTTTGTTCATGAATCTTATCCATGCAGATTTGAATAGTTCTGCTGTTGTTCATTCTTCATTTTCGAAGAGGACCAATGACATCATGAGGTAATGTCTTATCTTAACGTGCGAATTGGATTTAAGTGAGAAAGAATTACACAAAGTCATCAGCCTCACTCTCTCTCCCAGAGTCATCAAAGTCCAGTGGCAGGACAAAAGTCAGGATGACTGGCAATGGCCCGGGATGCAGTGGATGACCTTGGCATCTTCCATGGCTAGCCAAGCTTTAAGTGTTCCATAGAGCATGCTTCAGCTGCCATCATGGCCCATTAGAACAAACTGCTCTCATCTGCTGGGGAAAGTCTTCACATGCTTGGGGTAGACATCACTCTAACTCAATGATAGGTCTGAGGCCTGTCGGTTACACTCCACCTATTTTAGCCCATCTGCCAAAACAGTTTAACTGGGGTGTGGCCTCTGCACATGCTACAGCTTCTTGGAGTTACAGGTGACAGTTGGATGACAGGTGGACACCAAAGACGAACAAGCATTTCTGAAAAGGCCTCAGCAAGCCCTCACACCAGAGTGGCTAGTCCTCCCTGAACACCCCTAGTCTGATGTGAAAAAACAAAAAAACTATAGGGGACCTTAAAGGTCATCCAGTCCAATCCTCATTTTATACATAAGGAAACTGAGGCCCAGAGGGGCTCAAGCAGTTAATTCCCATTTGTTTTCTCTTGCCTCACAATGATCCAGGTGAGACTTAGAGCCCAAAGGATGTTTACGTGTCAAATTGACTCATCTGACTGTTATCAGTTCTAACTAAGGAATGAAAGGGATTAGGGGAGGAATGCTGATGCAAATGATGTTGAGGCCTCTCTGGAAATGCCCAGGACACAAACGTGGTCTTGGGAAGCAGTGATGCTCCCGTCAGGGGAAGGCTGTGATCCAAAAGAATAAAAAACCAAAACAAAAACCCAGACCCGGTATACACAGGCTGCACAGAAACTTACTTACAACAATGTATAAGAAACGTATATCTAACTGAACTGAAAGTAAAATTTTATTTAAAATTTTCACATTAGTCATGTTCTTCAATAGGATGAACCACAAGAAAGAGGAAACAAAACAGAAAAAAAAAAAAGAGCCAATAGCATGCTTCAATCTGCATCCAGACTCCATAGTTCTTTTTCTGGATGTGGACAGCATTTTCCATCATAAGACTTATTGGTTGCTGAAAGTAAAATTCTACACAAAGGGACCAAAAAGGAACAGAAAATCTGCAAGCAAGGCCTCAAGTGACTGGCTCAATGAATCTAAAAAAAGCAGCGGAGTTCTATACACAGTCAGGAAGCTTGCTGCTGACCCTCATTCCATTCAGTGTTCCAATTCTGAGTCGGGGCTAAAGGAGCAAAGATAGCTCCATGACATCACATGTGTACATATACATGAAAGTATGCACACAGAGCTTGGGACAATTTTTCTTATAAGTCAGCAAGCATTTATTAAGTGCTTGTGATATTATAGGCACTGTGCTAACCAACCGAGATATAACCTACCAAGTGTTAGTCAGTAAAACATTTCTCCAGGATCCTTATCTGCTCTAACTTGAGGAAAGGCCATTGCTGAAGTCTTTATGAACTGTGAGTCTGTCTGTTCTTAAAAGGACTTTTTAAAACCAAGAGAAAAGCCCAAATAAGGAATTCAGAAGGACAAATGTCTACTTCCTATATTCCATTATTCTGGTAGGTGTTTAGGCTCTACAAACATCCTACCTCTCTCTTCTCCCCCCAAAAGAAAGTAAAGTAACTAGAAAATTTAAAAATTACATTACAACACAAGGGTATAGAAGCCAGAAGTTAAGGGGCTGAGGCTAGTCAAAAGTCTTCTCAGTAAGACCAAAGGAACTGCCCAGGGAAACAAATGCATAGGGCTCTGATTTCTAAACCTCACTCTGTTTAACAAACAAAGGTTAGAAAACAAAGTGGTTTGCTAAATGATTGACATTATTTCTGTTATCCTAGATTAGAGGAATCAAGACAGAGACATAAAAAAGTAACATTAAAATTACTTCCCATAATCCAGCCACAGTGTGTGCCTGTGGTCCCCTAATGGGTTGCCTTCTGCTACATTCAGAAGCTAGTCATCGAATCATCATTTCTTATGGCATGTCATAACAAGGTTTTGAGACCAGGATGAGAGGTAAGAAGGGAGGGGCCAGGGCACCAGAAATTTCTCATTTTCAAAGACAAACAAAAAAGGGATGCCTTTCTTGGATAAACACTAAGGTATTCATTAGAGCATTAGGCATTACCTGATTCTGCTTGGTCATAGCCGAAGAAACTTAACAATTTAAGGAGGAGTTTCTCTTCAATTTGCACCGTGAACCTCTGAGCAGTGATCATCAGATGCTAGAGATAAACAAATCTTGATTTACAGTGTGAATAAGAGAAGGGACATCCATCTGTACCATTAATAAGTCTCTAGTGACATGACACAGTTTCTTTATTCACATGATTTCATAACCAGGGAGAGGCTGCCAAATTGCTTCTGGCTCTTCTCTACTTAGCTATAATTAACCCCAAACTGCAGGTTTTTAATAAACAATTTAGCATCTGATTGTCTAGTTCCTAGGGCATCTCGGTCTGAGGTTTCAAATGCATCATGGTTGATGGGACTTTACAGTCATCCCTTTAGATGGATTGTAACTAATGTCAGGATCAGCATCACTGACTTTGTGGGTTCAGTCCCAGGGCACTGCTGACATAAAGGCAGATCAATGGGATGTGATCTTCCATTCCAATTGCCCGGCGATGGGGGACTCTAATTTATCTAGATGCTCCGACAGTGGTAGCTGGCTCCACACAAAAGGACCTCTCCAGTGCTTCCCACAATGGTGAGGCACTTCATAAATGCCTGCCAGCTGACTGACAATCCCTCTGTTACCCTCCTCTAGTCCTCTGCCATGATGACGATGGTCCCTAGACAGTTCCATCTTTGAATCTACTTGGATCACGTCTGAGCCTGATCAAGTGAACCAAAACTCTATTTGACTGACAAAACTAGGAGGAATTGAACTGATAGCCTTCACAAGCTCTGTACTACCATCTGGTTTCTTATCAACCCTTAGAAGTAGTTTAAGAACCTCAAGCACTTCAAGACAGCAGTCCTTTTACACATGCTACATATGATTTAATAGCCCCACACCATTTCTATTCATAATGTTTGTATGGCTTTGAGACTTGGCTCTAAAGAGAACACATCAAAACATGTCACACCCCGCCCAAGACAAGCTTACCTTGTAGATGTTAGTCAGGGAACTCTTACTAGGGAACTTGACTGCATTGACTTGGACAGCTGGGCCCACCTCAATGACTTCATTCTCATTACTCAAAGGGGTGACAAAAAGCATGAAGGGCTGGGTGGTGCCAATGAGTTGATTGTCCACCTATTATATAATGTGCACATTAGTCAAAGTAATAATTGCTATTTTACACTCTCTATCAACAACCAGGAAAAAAAAATTATTTTCCTTGAGCTCAGACAAGTAAAAGCCGAGAATCAGTCATTTAGAATTGCTAGCAAATGGAAACAGCTTATAACCAAAGAATGATAGGCTCATCCAGGAATCTTCTTTCCTCCCAGCATCAAGCATGAATTTAATGCTCCTTTGACATAGCTCCCTGAGTACCTGCCAGTGCTAATATTGAAAGCTTTGTGTCTCTAATCCTCAGTGGTCTGGGAATGCCAATGGGTTCTCTGCAAGAAGAGGTGACTGTGACTTTTTATTTTGTACATGAGTGCTGTAGGGCCACCATGCACCGATCACTGAACTCCTCTCAAATTTCATTAGTGGAAGAAACAAAACCATCACTGTTGAAGATGTGAAAAACTGGTCCAAAACCCACAGAAATACTTTCGGAACAAGCAGATATCAGTTCTCTGAGAAACATGAAAGGCTGATGACAGGTACATGTATGTTACTGAATTCACAGAACGGAATTAAAAGTAATTTGCCTACGAATAGAGCCTATGAGAAGGTTAAGATCCAAGAAGTGGAATCCAAAGGCCCTTAACAGGCGATTTCCACGTGAACTCGGACAACAGTGTCAACAAGCACACAAGACAAATGGCTAAATCATGAACGTTCACTTGCAGAAACAGAGGGGCTTATAAAGGTAATTCAGGACCAGGTCACTGCCACCAGAAATTATTAAGCGGGTTACCTTTAGGGGCAGCTAGGTGGTGCAGTGGATAAAGTTAGTGTTTTCAGATGGACAGAGCACAGCAGAGAGTTCTGACAAAAAAAGTGATCCACTGGAGAAGGAAATGGCAAACCACTCCAGTATCTTTGCCAAGAAAACCCCAAGGAGAGCATCGAAATGATAAAATAGATGACACTGGAGGATGAACACCCCTCAGAAGGCGTCCAATGTGCTGTTGGGAAAGAGAGGAGGATAACATACTACTGAAGCAGCCAGGCCAAGGCCAAAAGGAGGCGCAATTGCACACGTCTGGTAATGAAAGGAAAGTCTGACGCTGAAAAGATCCATATTGCATAGGAAGCTGGAACGTAAGATCTATGAACCAAGGTACATTGAACGTGGACAAATAAGAGATGGAAAGATTAAACATCAACATCTTGTCAGTGAACTCAAATGGAAGGGAATGGGTGAATATAATTCAGGAGATCATTATATACACTACTGTGGGCAAGAATCCCTTAGAAGAAATGGAGTAGCCCTCATAGACAATAAAAGATTGACAAAAGCAGTATTGGGATAGAATCTCAAAAATGACAGAATGATATCTGTTCAAATCCAAGGCAATCAGTTCTAAGAAGACCTATAACATCTTCTAGAAGTAACACCAAAAAAAAGGTATCACATTCATCACGAGGGACTGGAATGCTAAAGTAGGAAATAAAAAGATAATTGGAATAACAGGCAAGTTTAAACCTGGAGCACAAAAGGAAGCAGGGCAGAGACTAATAGAGTTTTGTCAAGGTAATTTGCTGGTCACAACAAACAATCTTTTTCAACAACCCAAAAAAGCAACTCTACACATGGACATCACCAGACGGTCAATATCGAAATCAGATTCATTATATACTCTGCAACCAAAGGTGGAGAAGCTCTATACAGTCGCTAAAAACAAAACCTGGAGCTGACTATGACTCAGTTCATGAATCTCTTATTGTAAAATTCAGACTTAAATTGAAGAAAGTGGGAAAACCATCAGACCATATAGGTATGATCTAAATAACATCCCATATGAAATAGAAGTGAGGAAGAGATTTAAGGGATTAGATCTTGGAAACAGAGTGCCCGAAGAAACTATAGACAGAGGTTTGCAACATTATACAAGAGGCAGCAACAAAAAACATTCCAAAAAAAAAGAGCAAGGAAGCCAAATGGCTGTCTGATGAGGCTTTACAAACAGCTGAGGAAAGAAGGAAAGTGGGGGGGGGGAGGAGAAAGGCAAAGATATATCCAACTGAATGCAGAACTGCAGAGAATAGCAAGGAAAGATAAGAAAGTTTTCTTAAATGAGCAATGCAAAGAAATAGAAGAAAACAATAGAATGGGAAAGATACGTGATCTCTAAGAAAATTAGAGATATCAAGGGAATGTTTCATACAAACACAGGCATGACAAAAGACAAAAATAATAGGGACTTAACAGAAGCAGAAGAGATTAAGAAAAGGTGGCAAGAATACACAGAAGAACTATGCAAGAAAGATCTTAACATCACTGATAACCACAATGGTGTGGTTAGTGATCTAGAGCCAGGCTGGAGTCTGAAATCAAGTGGGCCTTAAGAAGCATTGCTAATAATAAGCTAGTGGAGGTGATGGAATTTCAGCTGAGCTATTTAAAACCCTAAAAAGATAATACTATTAAAGGGCTGCATTCAATATGCCAGCATATTTGGAAAACTCAACAGGAACCCCTGAACTGGAAAAGCTCAGTTTACGTCCCAATTCTAAAGAAGAGCAATACCAAGGAATGTTCACATGTCACATGCCAGCAAGGTTACGTTTAAGATTCTGAAAGCTAAGCTTCAGCAATATGTGAACCAAGAATTACCAGAATGGGGGCTGGTTTTTGAAGAGGCAGAGGAACTAGAGACCAAATTGTCAACATTTGCTGGATTATGGAAAAAACAAGGGAGTTCCAGAAAAACATCTACTTCTGCTTCACTGACTACACTAAAGCCTCTATGTGGATCACAACAAAATGTGCTAAGTCCTCAAAGCGATGGGAGTACCAGATCATCTTACTTGTCTCCTAAAGTATGTCAAGCTATATAATTGTCACCTTATTTATGTAACTTACATAGAGAGTGTGTCATATGAAACACCAGCCTGAACAAATAGAAAGCCAGAATTAAGGCTGTCAGGAGGAACATCCACACTCTCAGATATGCAGACGATACCTATCTGATGGCAGAAAGTCAAGAGGAATTAAGTAACCTCCTGATGAGAGTATAAAAGCTAGTTTGAAGTTTAGCATCAAAAAACTCAGATCTTAGCATCTAGTCCCACCATTTCCTGGCAAACAGAGGGAGAAAAAATGGAAGCAGTGTCATACTTTATATTCTTGGGCTCAAAGATTTCTGTAGGTGGTGAATACAACCATGAAATCAAAAAATGCTTGCTCCTTGAAAGGAAAGCTAAGGCAAATCTGGACAGCATGCTAAAAAGCAGAGACATCACCTTGTTAACAAAGGTCCATAGAGTCAAAGCTATGGTTTTTCTAGTAGCAATGTATAGCCAAGAGAGTTGGACTATAAGGAAAGCTGAGTGCCGCAGAACTGACGCTTTTGAATTGTGGTGCTGGAGAAGACTTTTGAGAGTCCCTTGGACAGCAAGGAGATCAAATCAGTCAATACTTAAAGAAACTGATTCAGACTATAGTATTCTATCACAATCATATACCACAACTTTTTCAACCATTGCCCAATTGACGGGCATCCCCTCAAAGAATTTGTAGTTCTTTACCACCACAAAAAGAGCTGCTATGAATATTTTTGTACAAATAGGCTTTATTCCTTTTTCTATGATCCCTTTGGGATTGCTAGGTCAAATGGTATGCAGTTTCACAGCCCTTTGGGGATAGTTCCAAATTGTTCTCCAGAATGGCTGGACCAGTTCACAACTCCACCAACAGTGCATTAGGGTTCCATTTTTTCTACATCTTCTCTAGCATTCGCCATTTTCTTTTTCTATCACGTTAGTCAATCGTGTAAGTGTGAGATGGTAACTCAAGAGTGGTTTTAATTTGCATCTCTTTAATCAATAGTGATTTAGAGCTTTTTTCATATGACTAGAGATAGTTTTAATTTCTTCTTCTGGCAACTGCTTCTTCATAACCTTTGACCATTTATCAACTGAGGCATGGCTCAACTCAGTTCTCTATACATTTGAAAAATGAGGCCTTTATCAGAGAAATTTGCTGTAAAAATTTGTTCCCAGAGAAGGCAAAGGGCAGATTTGAGGAGGCAGCAGTCAGAAGCAAAACACTTTTGAGGAAGGACAGGGTGAAAGAAGAAAGAAGGAAAAACTGGGGGGGAAAAGCATACCCTTTGACCCAACAATACCACTACTAGGTCTGTATCCCAAAGAAATCAAAAAAAGAAAAAAAGGACCTATTTGTACAAAAATATTTATAGCAGATTTTTTTGTGGTGGTACACAACTATAAATTATTTGGGGGATGCCTACCAGTTGGGGAATGACTGAACAAGTTGTGATATATGATTTGCTTAAAAATACGTTTTTATTGATGTCTTCTGTTTCTTAAATCACCATAGTGATCCCAAATATCCCTCTCTTTCTTCATCCCAGAAAGCCATCCCATATAACAAACAGTATTTTGGGGAGAAAAAACTAGCACAACTGATTGATACACTGAAAAAGTTCAAAAATGTGTATAATGTATAATACCTGTGGGCCTCCCATCTCCACAAAGGGTTGGGTTGAGGGTGTCTTCTCATATCAGAATCCCCTATATATTATGATTTATTACTGTTTGTTAAGACAGAATTTCATTTGTTTTGTGTTGTTGTTTGGCATCTACCACAACCATTATCTTTGGTCTATCTAAATTCTGTGTATCTAATGTTCTAAAGAAAATACTGATGCTATACTGGCAAGAAGTTTCCAAGAGTAAGTACAAGCCTTTGGTCTCCTGTTATTGCTTCAACTTCCTAACTAGGTTATAATCTCCTTCTGGATAAGGTCTTTATCTTCTATTTCCTTTTTTTCTCCCCCAAAGCACTCTGCACCTAGTAACACTTCAAGACATTTCTAACTGAGCTCAAACGTGATTATTTCCTATGATTTGTGGTATATATCAGATAGTGAAACCTAAGCATCAAATATTTTATCATTCCAGAAACAAGTTTTTTCTCTATATTAAACTTACTTTCAATGGGAGTCATAGTTAAGATGCTCTTTTTTTTTTTAAAAGATTAATGAAAGCAAATAGCTCCATGGATTTCCCCAGTAAAGTTGTTGTTGTTGTTGTTTTTAATGAACAAAGACAAAGAAATAGCACAAGTGCAAAATATTAATTTTGTATCTCTTGTCAAACAAAAAGAGAAGAGATTAGTTTGGATTCTTTTCTAGTACATACAGATAAAAGCAAGGCTTTCAGCACTGACAAGACTGAATTATATGACATGAAAGGGACTGGAAATTCCACCTCTCAAGGGGATGCACTGTATACTGCTAATAAGAATGCAGATTTTCCACTTTGGGATGGGAACACATCTTTGTGTCTTTGTTTTCTGAACTACCTATCAGGTACTGATCCCTTAGCTTATTTCAAGCTAAAGGGAGAGTAGGAGAATGGGGAGAGGAAGAGAATGTTCTAGTATGATTCTACAACGGGATATAGACACACATTTCTTTTAAATCAGAGAATGGTTGAGACCTTTGGGGATCATCCAATCCATTCCTATCTCAAAGCAGATCACAACATGCATCATCCCAGCTAGGTGACAAGCTCCTTTCTTTTTAAAGCCAAGAGCAGAATTCCCCTTGGTCACACATTCTAAGGTTTCTTCCTCCTGCTGACCATCTATCCTGCCTGCTGAGGTTCTGCTTTTATTCTCTCCACAAAGATGGAGAATGACCACGTCAGCCTTTACTATGCATCCATTTCTCCAGTTTTCGATGTGAATTCCTTGGTCCAGATGAATAGTTCTGTCTAAAGGCAAGAAACTGCTTCAGGCTCAGCAGTCACTTTGAGAATTCTGCTTTATGAGAACTATAAAAAATGGGCAAACCCTCTGTACCCTCTGGGTGGTTAGGTGGGCAGCGGACAGAGGACCAGCCCTGGAGTCAGGAAGACCTCAGTTCAAATCTGGCCTCAGACACTTACTAGCTGTGTGACCCTGGGCAAGTCACTTCACCCCGTCTGCCTAGTTTCCTCATCTGTAAAATGAGCTAGAGAAGGAAATGGTAAACCACTCTAGTATCTTTGCCAAAAATATCCCAAATAGGGTCACGAAGACGTGGACATGACTGAAAAACAACTGAACAAAAACAAACCTTTGTATGTGAAAAAAATATTTTTCCTTTTCATATAAAAATGAGAGTGGTGAATAACAACCATAAATGACTCCTGTGTTACAGAAAAGAGTGTGACATTTCCTATTAAGTCTTTATGGTTGTTCAAACACCCAACCCTGGTTTCAATTTAGCGCCACAAATGGAAAAAAGATCAATGAGTTCTAAAATCTCTCCTCTTACCTGAACGTCCTGAATGCTGAGCTCAAGCATGTGACTTGTTGCAAGTTGTGTATAGTGAACATTGATTCCTGCCAGGCTGGCAAAGACTAGTTCTTCTGGCGTTTTATTAATTAAAGACAACCCAATTCCACCTTCTAGTTTCACAAGAACCTGAATAGAAACAAAATATCCAAAACTGAGCACTACATGGTGGTCAATTGAGACCAAGAAAAGGAAGCTGGGCATGGCCATTCCCTTAGACAACCTTGACACCCTCTATCCCAGCACCCCAACTTCAGAGTAAACCCAAGTCACATGCTAGGTGATTTTGTTCCTTTACAAATTTGTTTTTCTCTTTCCAAAGGCAGGAGCTGTCAGGATCAATGAGAAGTGCAAAAGACCCTTCCATTTTCTTTCTTCCCCCTACTCCAAATGCTATTTTAAACTCAAACAGTTACTTCTTTGCAATAACAGCTTCTATGCTGGAACATGTGTTTTGGATGAACTTAAAATGTCACTGAAAACTGTATTCACATGTTTGTGAAGCAAGATAACCAAGTAACAACATCTGCTGCATTCAAACAGCACATCATATTTAAAAGAAGAAGGAAGCAGGGAAAAAAAAGAGCAGGGCTCAATAAGAACAAAACCAATGAGGGAAATCTTGTTTAATCACTGAAGGTCAAAACATGAAGTTGTGATAGTTAGATCTTACTTCCAGCTCCTGCTCTGTATCTGGGCTCTTAAACTTCCGCAACTCTTGTTCTGTAACAGGAAGGTCATCCACTTCATATGATGGACGGTCACTTTTCCGCTGGCTGAAGTCTGTTATCTAAAATCAAATAAACTACTAAGAAGCCTGCTTTTATTTTTAATGACAAATCTATTCTACATAGGTGTTTTGAAAGTATGGGAACTATATATACTAGTGAGGGACAGCTTTAATTAATAATGAAGCAAATTCATTGTATATGACAGAAGCTTCAAACTTCAGATCTGAGAAACAAAATGTTTATACTTTGGGATCAGCTAAAAAAAAATTCTAAACATATTAAGCACTGAAACATGTGAGTCTGAAGTTCAACACTTTGTAAGAGTCTTGTCTTCTTTAAAGGTAAAATTATTACAAAGCATGAAGTTCATAGATATATTCTAACACTCAAAAAAAAAAAGTCTACCACGTTGCTTTATAGAGAATAAATGTAAAAGTGGAGGTGGGAATTTTTTGTAAAAAAGGCAAAACTAAAATAGATCCAAGAAGTTCCTGTGATGGCAGACACTATAGAATTATATGTAAAAGGTGGTCAAAACTGAAACGTGTAGACCACTGTGTAAAAAGGTGATGCCAGAAGTTACAGCCCATTAGGGGTCATAGCAGTTGGACTGAACTAAAGAAAGCTAAACATCCCTTTTAAAAAGGAAGAAACATACTGAGTTTGTCAAGGCCATGTGATAGACTGTCACCTGGAGTACTCGAGTTGGTCCATCTGGAATAACTTTAACAGCTAATATTCCAGATCCAGGCCTCATTTTGTGATCAATAAATTGTTGCTCAGGTGGAACTGGTCCCAGAAGCTCCAGAGAAGTATCAGGACCAAGAACAACTTCTGCACCATCATATAAACCAGAGGGTCCTCCTTTTGCCTAGAAGATGACAAAATAAAGAGAGTCTGGGAAAAAGACAGAGGTACTAACAATGTAATGTGTCACATGAAGAACAGTCAGAACTAGCACCAAGCAAGCAAGGCTTTGCCTCAGGCACTGACACAGAGGCATAAGGAAGATACCACGTCCCTTCGCCAGCTCTACCCCTGAAGAACGTAGCTACCCTGGGCCTACTCCTTTGCCGGACCCTGGGCTGCTGGCTTCCCCAGGGTTCCATGTGGACATCATACTACTCTCGCAGGGCCACCTTCCCATTTGGGTGCCCGGAGTAGGGACCTATCCTACACAGATGTCTGGGATAGTATGCACCAGCTGCCATCTTCTTACCCCTTCCAAAGTAAAATCTTTTTTTTTTCCAAAGTAAAATCTTAAGAGGGCAAGGACAGAGCTCCTTGTTCTCCTGAGTACCCGAGAGTGTGCCACCTAGATTGATTACTCAAGTAATAGCAGTTGTGAGTCCTGATACTCTATCCTTGCCCCCATGCCACCTCCCTCTCCCACTTAGGATCCACAGAGGACCTCACACACCATTCTAATTAGAACCTTGGAGCCCATTTATCTTCACTGTGCTCAGGCCTTTCCATGAACTATGTCTAACAACCCCAACTTCCTGTGTTTCAGAAACACCTTATGCCAGGCAAAAATGTCTTTCCCTGCTGTCTCTGCTTTCCCCATTCATCCTTATCTAGCTCAGCCACAGCCCACCCCAGGCCCCATCCTCTTCTTTCCCCTGGAGTTCTCCTCTATTGTTAATAACCTCCCCTCCTTCTTAGATCTCATATTTCTTTGATTTTCCTGAAGTCTAGCTTTCTCTTGGAGACATCACCTCTCCAAAGTAGGCCATCCCTGCTTTTCCACCCTGGACACCCAAAGACAAGAGAAGTTGGCTTGTCTCACTATCACTTTCTGAACTCCT
Organism: Vombatus ursinus; assembly: GCF_900497805.2. NCBI lineage: Eukaryota > Metazoa > Chordata > Mammalia > Diprotodontia > Vombatidae > Vombatus > Vombatus ursinus. Next base: position 3,985,717 of record NW_020954710.1, read on the forward strand.
CCTACTAGCACTCCAGCACTTAGCATAGTGTCTAGTGCTTAATAAATGTTTACTGAATTCAATTTGTTGAATTGAACCACTCAGCAACCACCTCGCCTTCTTTCAGATTTCATTCTCTCCTGCCCTGCTCCTTGATCTCTGAAGTTCTGGGTTCCTCTTTCTCCTCCACAATAAGGTCAGTCAGTACCTGGCTCAAAGACATTTCCACCACCACAACTCCTGCCTCCTTGCAAGCACCTTGGGGCCTTCCACTGACCTTAATCTGACCACCTTTCATGACTATCTCAAGGCTACCTTAACAAAAGACAGGAAGAGTAATATCTTAGTAACTTCTCCCACCAGCAACCCTTACTCAGATGACTTTGTCTCTGATGAAAAAGCTCTTACCCTACCTAAATTCTTGTATAGCAAGAGTTACCTTTAATTCTTAGCTAGGCTTTCTGACTCTTCCAAGCTTAAGTAGCCTCCAATTCCTCTAACCCACCATTTCTATGCAAATTTTGTTCTTGGGGATGCCTCTAGATTTTCTTTCCTTTGTAAGCCCATTCAAGATTGTCTTCTCTGTTCTAAAGCTCAGAAGGTCTAGTTTTCATCTGTAAAGCTTAAACTTGTGAATTAGTGTTAATAAACACATTTTGCTTCATCACAAAAGACCTTCAATATAAACACCCAAACAAAGCTGTCTACAAAGTACATTCTTAGATCACTTTAAAGACACACAAAGCTGAGTTATACAGTAAGTTCTGGGGAAAGTATGCTTGGATCTTAGACTGTTCCCACAAATGTTTTATCTACATTGCTTTACTCAACTTTCTTTAGTTAACCACTCAATGTCACACACTCAACATTTATTCACTACTCCAAGGATCCATGTTTTTACCAATGTGGTGACTCCCTCCACCATTACAGAACACATTCTTCTCTCTACTGTAATCAATGCCTTTCATCATAAAAATTTATGACCTACTAGAGAAACTGTCATTAAGGAGCCTCTTCCAACTTGGATCTGCAGGTCTTTGTGCTCTACCGACAGGGCCTCTGAGAAGCCAGGGTCTCCACCATGACATAAAGAGGCATCAGAGGAAGACCTGAGAATACACTAGTCATATGAAGAGCTAAAATATAGCCAAGGCTGTTTTTCTTTAAATTTTCATCTCAAGGAGTCTAAAAAACAACTAAAACTTATTAGAAAAGCACAGCAGGCTACCACAGCCTACTACTTATCCTTCCAACAAGAGGCAAATTCCAGAGCAGAAAAACTCCCTGAACAGGAATGAATAAGTATCCTAAAGCCTAGGGATACATACCAGAATACTTTGAGGATGGGCCTTTTCTAAAACAAGGTATAGGGGAAGAATATCATTAAGAGCCCAGGAAGTCCAGGATATTATGGCAAAATAAGCCCTAAATGCAGCCTAAACTGAAGCTATATCACTTCCATAAACCAGGGCACAGACAAGTCAGACAAGAGGGTGGAGAAGGGATTCCATATTTGCTTTGTTAATTCATCAAACCAGAGTTCAAAAAGCGAGTAAAGAAAAAAAAAACCTTTCAGTTGTTAATTTGTAGGGCAGGTTTCAGCATGGAGAGTGTTTTTATGAGTGGTGAAGGTTTAAAAAGAAAGTGAATATACTTCCTTATAAGGATATTTTCAGAAATTGTTTTAACCTTTTCAGTTAATGTATTGTTCAGAATAACTTGATTAAAACAAGCTTATTTCCCCAAACAAAACAAGTCCTCTACTTTGTTGACTATTTTACTACACAATTATTCAGATAAAAAATGACAAAATTGTGGGGTTTTTTCCTTTTAAATAGACTTTTAAAAAAAACCCACCATAGAAAGATTTACTTAGGGGGATAGGGGCAGAGAGGAAGAACATACACACAGAGGATTATGAGGATTTTAGAAACACATCAGAAATAAAAGGTGGATCAGACACAGGACTCACAGAGTCTAACAAGGCCTCTTTTGCCTCAAAAAGGATGAACTGTAATGCTAATTGAAAAATCACAAATCTGTTCCAGATGTATGCTTCATATAGCAGGGAGCTTGTCTTTGATCCAAACAGCTCAGGGCAATAGGAATAAAGCAAGCACAATTTTACTCAATAGTACTCAGGGGTTGCTCTGACTGCCGGAGTACAACCACCTTGATATCAGTCCCAGAGCATGTTTTGCTATAAAAATCAATTTATCACATGGAAGAACAACTTGGTTTCCACCTAAGAAAAACACACCATGAATGCTCCCAATTACAAAACCTCAGAATTGGAAGGAACTTCGGTCTGCCATCTAATCCAAGATTCTTGCTCCCCAAGATCCCCTCTCTAACATAGCCGCCAAGTGGCCACCCGGCTGGCCACTGCTTGGAGACCTCCAGTGAGGGACAACTATATTGCCTCCTGGAGCAGCAGAAGCCACTTTGGGAGAGCTCTACTTCTCAAAACATTTCCCCGCACATTGTCTTAAATTTGTCTCTGCAACTTTCAGCTACCACTTCTGTCTGCCTTTTGGGGCCAAGCAGAAAATGTCTAATCCTACTTTGACTTACGAGTCCTTCAAGTACTTTAAGACAGCTAAATATGTTGACCCCCAACTTCTCAGGACTTCTCATACCCTAATGATTCCCTATTCTCTGAACTGGTCCTTCTCTGGCATAATAAACTCATGGTCCCTTGAGGTTCTGGTTGTCTTCCTTTGGAAGTTCTTGAGGTCATCTTTCTTAAATCGCATTATTCAGTGGTACGTGGTCCCAGGACTGAACACAACACTCCAAATGTGGTTGATCCAGGCCACCGGGACTCTCATCTCATTAGCTGTGGACACTGTACCCCTCTTAAGAGAGCCTAAGGCTGCATTAGTTTTCTTGATTTCATACAACACTGCTGACTTCTATTAAGCTTGCAGGCCACTAAAACTCTAAGACTTTCCAGGTGAACTACTGGCCAGTCATCTCTAGATCACCATTTATTTATGAAGTGTATTATTTAATCCCAAGTCTAAGATATCACTTATACACACTTAATTTCAATTGATTAGATTTGGCCCCATGTTCTAGCTTGTCAAAATCTTTGGGAAACCTGGCTCTGTCATCCAGTATACTTGTGATCCTTCCCAGCTTCTCATCACCTACAAATTTAACTAATATGTCTTTATCCAAGTCATTGATAAAATGTTCAGCAGCAGAAGACCAGTGACAATTGGTGACTCAATCAGTGACAAACTGGAGATTCAATCAGTTGGTATCCAAGTCAGTCAGTTAAGAAGCATCAATTAGCACTTCCTAGGTGCCAGGCACAGAGCCAAGGTTGAGGGATCCAAACAGACACCAAAACACGAAGGATGACACTTTAGCTCTGACCATTCAGCCAGTTCGGAATTGTCCGGTTGCTCGGTCCATATCCTGACATCTTTTCATAAGAAGAGCGTGCAGGACTTGATCAAGTGCTCTGCTAAAACTGAGGCAAACTACAGATCTACAACATTCCCCTCTCCAATTAGTCTTATAATCTTGTCAGACAGGGGAATAAAGAAAGTTTTACAGGGCTTGTTATTGCTAGAACCACCATGATTCTTTGTGATGACCACTTCCTTTTCTAGATATGCTTGCTAACCATCTCTTTAATATTCTGAAGATTTTAACCAGGATTCTAAGTCATGCTCATTGGCCTATAGTCTACTGAATCCACTGTATTTTCTTTTTGGAAAATTGGGGCATTTGCCTTTCCCTAATCCTGTGGTTTGTTCAGTCATTTCAATCATGTCTGACTCTTTGTGACCCTCTTTGGCATTTTCTTGGCAAAGATACTGGAGTGGTTTGCCATTTCCTTCTCCAGCTCATTTTACAGAAGAGGAAACTGAGGCAAACAGGGTGAAGTGACTTGCCCAGGGTCACACAGCTAGTAAATGTCTGAGGCTTGATTTGAACTCAGGAAGATGAGTCTTCCTGACTCCAGGCCCAGTGCTCTGTGCACTACAGCACCACCTAGCTGCCCTTTCCAGCCTGGGGTACTTCTGCCATTTTCCACAATCTTTCAATTTTCACTAATGGACAACAATCACATGAACTGACTTAACATACCAAGGGTAGCTATCTGTGCTTTATACTTTTGGGTTATTTTAGGTATCAACTCCCAGCTATCCTGTGTCCTTAAGTCTAACTTTGGGTCTTTTCTCATTCAAAGTAGAGAAAACAACAAAGAAGTAAGAGCTGAGAAGCTCGGTCTTTGCAAATCCACTGATCTCTCCATTTTTAAAGACACAAAGACGACACACAGACCCTGCACTCAAAGAGCTCATTGCCCAAAAGGGCAGCAATCCATGTACACAAATCACTATGATACAGTCAAGAGAGAAATAAGTACAAAGGAGAGGCCCAAGGTAAAATGCTAGGGGAAATCTGGGTAAGGAAAATCACTTTCACCTGGTGCCATAAGGGAAGGTGTCATGAAAGAAGTGGTAGCTGAGTTTGGGATTGAAAAGAGAGACTTCAGCAGACAGAGGTGAAGGGGAGTAGAGTGAACCAAAGCAGGTAGGGGTGGGGAAGGGTGGGACATATCTGGGAATATCAAAGTAGTTCAGATTGGTCAGAGGATCTAGTGAGAGGAAGTAAGGTAAAATATGTGAGAATGGTTGACTGAAGAGACTATAGAAAAACCTTTGATTATAGGCAAGAATCATAAATATGCAATAGGTTTGCTTAAAAATGTTTAATCTGAACAACTGTCATGATTTTGACTCAGTGTACAGCAAACAAAGGGATATGCCTGAACAACAAAGTAATCTGCATTTTGACATCTGCTGGAAATACACTCACTGGGTCATTCGTGGATGCCTTAGAGAACACCGAAGCAAAAGATAAACAGGAAAGCCAAGGCAACTGGAGAGCAGGCACAATTCTGAAAGGTTTTGATTAAAACTTCACAGGATTGCTCCTAATATGCCTTCCAATTGCTAAAAAAGATCTCCATTTACTCTGGACTCTTCATTATTTAGGGTAAACCCTAGCTGAGTTGAATCACTTTTGGGCTGCCGGTTGACTCTCCTTCAAGCAGGGCTTGGACACTGTGCAACCTCAAGCTTCAGACAGTACTGACCTGTACCACAAGCCCATGCAAGCCACAAGTCAGCTTTCCTTCTCGGAAACTCCACGTCTGGGTCGTACTGCGTCGACGATCAGGCTTCCTCAGCATCAGAGGCTCGTACCTAGAGGGAGAGAAAATGACAAGTCTTCATTTCTGCTACCATAGAAATGAGCTTTTTGGCTCTCTACTCCCTTGCAATACCTTTTATTCTTAAAATCTAATGAAATGCCTGACTGTCTTGGGACTCAAGCTAAATATTTCTTAAAGGCAGAAAAAAATGGACATAAAGTAAAATGGAAAATAATAAAAGATGGGCATCAAGCATTAATTTGGAAAATGTATACTATAAGAAAAAATAATAAACATTTAACACATATTTTTATATTTCTTACAAAGAAACTTCTGTGAAACACTGAAAGGGATATCTATCATACCTATTTTAGCTTCCTTTAGATGGTCTCTGTTCTATTTTACCCCCAAATGCCTTATGTCATACTTTAGTTGCTGCAAATTGCCTAAGGTCTTCCTGTAAGTAGGTGGGATATACACCTTAAATAAATAAAAGCACCAGTTTTACAGATGGTAAAACATAGGCACAGGCTTACTCAAAGTTAAATGACCCTTTCTAAAGAATTCACAAATCAGAAAAATATTTGCTCATGTTTTATTGTTAATAATTTATTTCAATCTTAATTTTTAAGCTGCACAGTTGGTCTCAACCCGAATTTGTCAGCTATGAGTATTAACCCAAAACTGCCTTGCTAATGACCTGTTGTCTGTAACAGCAGCAAGACCAGCGATATCTAGAATGGCAGACCCTTCGATGGATCGGGAAGCTGCAGGCTTATTAGGGTTGTGAGGAACTGAAGAGCCTTCGTGGACCAACATGCCAGTGCCAGTCATCCTCCACAGCTGAGACCGCTTTCCTGGTTCCTAGAGTGTGCACAGAGGAAGGAACAAAATGGTGATCATGTGACTTTGGGACTGTCTCATCAGCTGAAGCTGGAAGAACTGCAGGGCTTCAGGAGGCAGTCTGCCTTAACTCATGTTGCAATAGGAAGAGCATTAGGAAATATCTCCATTTTATGTACCCTTTTGTAATTCTCATTTTCTCATCAGTTACATGATGGTACTTGGGATAGGAAAAAAAGTTAAGTTCTAATTCAACTCAACTCAACAAGTATTTTATTGAGCATCTTCCATTTGCCAGGCCCTATGCTAGGCTGTGGGGAGACAGACAAAAAGTCCCTGTCCTCAAGGAACTTATACTCTATTGGGAGGACACAATTACACAGAGAAGAAGATACAAAACATATATGAAGTGATTTCGGTTGGGGGGGAGGGCACTAACACTTGGGGGGGGATAAAGAAAAGCTTCCAGAAGTGGGCTCTGAAGGAAGCCCGGAATTCTATGAAGCAAAGGTGAGAAGGAATGACATTCCAGCTACGGAACTCAACTCAGGAAGCTAACTTACCTGAAATTCAAATTAATCCAAAAGCTCAAATAACCAGCATTTTAAAAAACAGCCCACATTCTGCTTTGACGACAAGAGAGCTAAATTACGAGTAAACAAAATGAGATGAGGGCTATTCTTTAAAAAGAAAAGCAAAACAATGCTACCTCTGAGGAATATCTTCTTGTTAGTGCAGAGCTCACCAGGTCTCAGCGCCGTGTAGTGGAAAGAGCATGTAACTTGTAATCAGAAGAACTGAGTTCAAGTCCTAGCTCTACTCACTGTGGATAAATCATTTCTAGCCCTCAGCTTCCTTACATGTTAAATGAGACAGTGAGCCTAGAAGGCCTCTGAAGTGCCTTCCCCTCTAGATCTGTGACCCATAGCCTTTCACATCTACAGTCTCACACCAATTGAAGTTTGAAACGAGAATCCCTAAAAGATCAATTGAGTGCCTCCTGACTCAATTAAGTTTAATATAAGTTTGTTTAGTGAATTTTAGAAGTGTCAAACTTGCAGCCCAAACCAGATTAAATGTAACTGGGAAATATTTAACAAAATGAATTAAAATACAATACAACAGAGACAATGTTATTTTGTGGTTTTCTAAATCAATCTGCGGATCCATTTCTATTGGAGTTTGACACCACTGTTTAGGAGTACTTTAATACCTTGACAATTCTCAATCCATGTAGGATACATATGATAACTCTAAATTAGCCAGAGAGTGCAATTAACCTCATTGCCAAGCCATTTACAAGAGCTGAAGTTTACCTTACAGCCAGGTCCCCAACTTAAAATCTATGTTGGCTCCTTAGAATTCTAAATTTTTCTTCAAGAAGCAGTGTTATAGGGGTTAAGTTCCCATACCAGTCCATCAAAGCATATTTAACTCACAATATACCTGAAGAAGCAGAGAAGCAACATGACAAAGTAGACAGAGAAGCTCAAGTCCCATCTCTGACACATACTGGCTGGGTGACCCTGCACAAGAAACTCAACCTCTCAATTCCCAGGTCATTCCCTAAGACTATAAACCAGAGAATCATTGCAAATCTACAATGGCAGAGAAAATTCCCTCTCCTGAAGTTTCCAAATCAGATGAAACCACAAGGCTGGATTAAAAAGAAACACCTGACGCACAGTACGTCTGACTGTTACATCAACTTGACGGAACTAGTCCTGCAGAAAGAAGCCTCTAAATTTCCATTAGAGATGCCAGGGACCCATGTGGTAGGGCACCCTCCAAGGGGCTTCACAACGCCCAATGAAAGCCCAACTTCTTACCTTTTTCTTTAATATAACTCTCTGCGACTTGGCTAAGACGTCTAGGACAAGCTCTCCACAAGTAACAGCCTTGTTGGAAGCCACAGGCCTTCCAGTTCCCTCCTGCAACCTGGAATTTCAAGAAAATCCCACATAAATTCAATGAGAATGAGAGCCTAATCGTTTCTACTAAAGAATAAGTAAGAAATGGAGCAGAAATGAAAAAAACTTTGTCATGGTTAGCAAACAGACTAGATCTCTGTCCAGTTCAAAGAATCACTTCATATGTAGTATGTAGAATACAGTGGAGCAGGTTATAATACTATGTTTTCCATTCTACAACAATTTCAATGACTTCTTCTCATGTATAAAAGGCTTACTGGACAATGGATGGTAAGAAAATTATCAAGGAAGACCTTCCTCCCAAGGCTTTTGCCAGATTCCTGCCTCCTGCTTCCCTGAGTGGCAGAAATCAGGAATAAGCGAGCCGGGGGGCAGCTTGATGGGAACCAGGCACTGAAGGTTTACCGATGAAGAAGTCAGAGATTAACTCTTGCTTATTTGACTTCCCTGGGGATTCAAGATCCTAAGCTTTCAGGGAATGCCAGAACCTGGGCTTTTCAGTGTCTTAGATAAAGTTTCAATGAGCTGAGTATATTTCTAAGCTCCAACACCGCAAAGAAATTTGTTAGGTAAGTAACCTGAAGGAAAAGATTCAGTCCTACCCCCCTCCATTAGTTACTCTGAAGATGTGGGGAAACCTCAAAAGAAGATTCAATCATTGAGTCACACAATCCTCCAAGGGTCTTCTCCTACTAACCTCCTGCAGTTCTCTCAACTTACATAACTCAGAGACCTACCAAGGGCCAGCCTTGGGAACTACAGGGTTGATATAATTTAAGGGGAAAGCTATTATTGGAATATTTTCTGTTATAGCCTTTGAAAAGCTAAACATGTCATACCATTTGTGCATAGGACCATGGCAAGGTAAACAGTCAGCATTACCAACACCAGAAAAGAAGGGTCTTTAGGATCCAGGCCCCTGAAAGAACTTCTATGTGTCCCTCAAGTATGTAAGTACCATGTACTGACTGCCAGTCAACCCTGGCAGTAAGGTGAAGTCATCCTGAACAATCTGTCATAGACTGGGACCTTATTAATTAATAAGAGGTCCAAATGGCAGTCTCCAAATTAAAAAAAAAAATACGAGTATATTTGTAATGCTGAATATTTGGCCATGGCCCCTCTTTGGCCAGAGAAATCCCATTTGGTATTTGCTCTGACAACATCAACATGGAAAGAGCAAGCTGTACTTATGATTTCTGAGAATGACTATACAGAAGAAAAAATACTCAACACATTTTCACAGACTTTTCTTACTTGTCTCCAAACAAAAATACCAGTGTTAGAATGATAAACTTGCCGATCCTTATTTGAAGCTAACCTCCAATATGTGGCTGTTTTTCACAATTTCGACAGCTAGACAATGACAAATATTACAATTGGAAGGGTTTTGATGGGGAATTTGACACTACTAGCAGCCTCAACTATTCTACATAAATTCAGGCAAGCCCTGGTATAATACTCAAATGCTAGCCTCACCTAGTACCATCAGTGGGCATCACTGGTGTGTAAGGATGAAAGCTGTTTCGCAATGAAGAATGAAGGAGAGGGAAGGAGCTTTAAAATGGCAGCAAGGATTCAGAGTTGACGTGAGGAATACATTACCTCACAGGAAAGGGAGGCTACTTTGAAAGAGAATACTCTATTCAATTCGGATAATGTTTGGCACTGGCCCAAGGTAAGGGGTTAGATTAAATGAACTCCCAAGAGGTTAGCCCAGGAGTTTACCATGATGACTGACTAGAATTTGTTCTGTCACTACAGAAAGTTTAAAAGGCAATGCCAGCTAATAATCAGATCCTTTTGTTTGCAAGAAGAGTAACGAGGGGTTACCCTGAGAACGTATATGTAGCAGCTATATAGATGAAGTTTTCATAATAAAGCTGCCAGTTGTCCTGGAAATCATTCATGTTGCAGCTGATCTCTGAGGAGCCGGCTCCTTTAACAGTTAATGTGATGAAAGGTGGCAGGATGGGCTCATCCCACGCATAATCCAATGAGGTCATGGGCTTCACTTCAGTTCGGAGCCTGGGCTCAGCCACACCATGCTGAGTAAAGACAACTGGGACCTACAGTAACGGCAGAGAAGACAAAGAGCACTTTCATTCAAAGTGGTGACATCAGGTGGTGAATCAGAGCTTTGCTGGGCAGCTGGCTGACATTCCCGTTCCTTTCTGCCTGTTGCCTGTCGATTATATATAGAAGTTCAGACCCTCCCTTTTAAAACCTGAGAATGCTTCAGCTAAAGGGACCACAGATGCTGGGGTGGGGGACTTGGCAGGCGATATGGAGACTTCACACTGATAAATTCCTAAGGACAGCAATTTATATTCTACGGCAATTTTCCCCCTGCTGTGAAATACCTGAAAAGAAGAATAAAGGTTTTGGAATGAAAGTGTTTGTTATTCACAGAAACTATTTAAAATAAGATTCCATCATTTTCATTTGGTTTTCTTTGGATGCCTGGTCACAAACCTACAGCAGAGTTACCCATCACTGGGCTGCTGGGCTGGACTAATTCTGAATCTCTTTTTCCCTGGCTATATGGAACTCTAAGAGCCTGCAACTCAGTGGAAGGCGGCCTACAGGCTTAGGAATGCCAAATGTTACAGTCAAAAAAATCTCGGTAGGCTACAGAGTACTATCTAGCCTGATCATGTCTATTCTGTTCTCAGGGCATTCATCAGTAATTAATTTTTATTAATGTTACTGTTTTTCAGTAATATGAAGGATGCTAGGTGTACTAAGGGGCAAAGAGATTCATGCTTCTCATTCTTCCAAAGATTAAAAAGCTTCCAACCATTCTTTTAGGGGCAGCAAACACTCCAACCTTCCTCCTACAAAACAGTCAGTGTGGTCCTGAACAGGGTCCCCACTGAATTAAGACTTGATACCTTGGAAAAGTTGTCAATTCGGAAAGGAGGAGGTAACTGATCAGTGTCACTGAATGAAATTCTATATGTGGCTCCTCGGAGAGTAATTTCCACTCGAAGGAAGAAGCTTTTGCCCAGGGTATCTCTGCAGAAAAAGGCAACAAAACAGAATTCATAACATGGAAAGAGCAGAGGCTACAGCCTGATTTTTGATTGGTGTCATCATGTCAATATTATCAGAAGGCCAAAAACAATGAGCACCCACTGGGCGCCTGTGCACAGCCCAATACATGCTAGATAGATAACTCCACATAAGAAGATGGGATGTATAAGAACATTAAAAAATCTCACAAGAATTAGGTGATACTGCATTTACACAAGTAAACTTTCAATTGCCTGTATGTGGCATATCCAAAATAATTTTTTTTAATTCCAAGTTGGCTTCTTGTTCTCAGCTTACACTAATGGGCTGCTTCCTTTGTCATCAGCCTGCATGTACTTGGGGAATGAAACTGTTGTGTTCATTCAAAAGACATGATCAAGCACCCACTCTGCACACCATTCGGGCTAGCTTTTAGACCAGAGCCAATCCAGATAACTGTGAGACAGCACATGGACCCTGGTCTTATGCCCTTCCATTTCCTTTCAGAGCCTGGCCCTTTAATCCTTCCCTATCACCCACACACTATCTTTCCTTATTTGCTGCCTCCTTCCCTAATGCTTACAAACATGGCCAGATTCCTGCATCCTTAAAAAACCTTGACTTAGTCCTACCAATCCCTCAAAGCATCCTCCTTTAGTTCATCCTCCCCTGGACAGCCAAACTTACAGAAAATGTTAGCTGCATTTTCTAATCTCCCAATCATTTCTGAACCTTTTATAAATCTGAATTCCAACTTCATCACTCAACTGAAATTGTCTTCTTCAAAAGTACCAATAATTTCAATTGATTAATCCAATAACTTTTTCTTGTTCCTCATCCGTCCTGACCTCTTAAAACATTTGAGACGGTTGACCACCCTCTCTTCCTCAACACTTAAACACTCTTTTCTCCCTGAGTCTATCTCCTAATCTCATCAGCTCCCACTGGTTCAGCTATTAACTCTATGACTATTATCTAATGACTCCCAGATCTCTATATAGGGTCTTACTCTCTTTCCTTAACTCCAGCCCCATATCATCAACTGCCCATTGGAGGTCTTCTACTGGATGTGCCAGAGGCATTTTGAACTTAATGGGTCCAAAAGAAAATTCAATTATCTTTCCAAAAAAAAAAGCCCTGCCTTTTCCCCAACTTTCCCACTTCAGTCAAGGGCACCATGAACCATTCGGTCAGCAACCTCAGAGTCACCTTCATCTCTTCCATCTCCCTCGCCCCCTTGTATACAATCAGTCTCAATTCCACCTCCACAATCTCGTGCATCTGTTACCTTCTTTCCATTCACACGGGGGAAGGAGGTAAGGGAAGTAACTAAGCATAAACAGCACGTACTTTGTGCCAGGCACTGCTCTAAGAGCTTTTACAAATATCATTTCATTGGATCCTCACGACTCTGCCAGGCAGGTGCTATTATTATAATACCCATTTTACAGTTGAGGAAACTGAGGCAAATGGAGGTGAAATGACTTGCCCAGGGTCACAGTTAATAAGCATCTCAGGCTGGATTTGAAGTCAGGTCCTCCTGACTCTAGACTCAGTACTCTATGCATGGTGCCACCACATGGCCATGACCCTAGTACAAGCCTTCATTACCTTTCACTCGGGTAACTGCTAATTGATCTGCATCTTGTCTCTCTCCACTCTAACCCATCCTCCCTGAAAGTTGTCAAATGGATATTCCTAAAGCACAAGTCTGACCACACTGGCTATCTGCTCCAGAGGCCCCCCCAGGTGCTTCCTGTCATCTCTAGGATAAACTACCAACTCCTCTTGGTTGGTTTCCTCATCTGTGGCGATGGTGCTGGGGCCAACCTTTCCAGGCTCATTGCACATAACTCTGATCTACTCTCTCTATTCCAACCAAACTGGCCTCTTTGCTTTTCTCCACACCAACACTCCTATCCCACTCCCATCTTCAGTGTGACTCCCACACCCGAAAGGCCCGCCCTCCTCTTCTCTGCCCTCCCAGAATCCCAAGCTTCCTCCAATGCTCATCTTAAAATGCCACCACCTCCGAGAAACATTTCCTAATCCCCGTAAATTGTCAGCGTTCACCTCCCCGGAACATACTTCTTCATACAGATTTGACATTTACTTTTCTGTGTACAAGTTGTTCCTCCCGGCCCCAAGAGAAGGCACGTTACTTGAGGGCAGGGGCAGCCACCATCAGTAGCTACCATACCATCTTGTACACAATAGACACCTAATGTTTGCTGAAAAAATTGGTAACCGATTGACTATAAAATGTAAGGACAGGAAAGAGACAGAGACAGTCCTAAGGATTTGAAGATGGGAGGCTGGGTGAACAAAGCTATCACAAACATAAATTAAGAGGTAAGAAGAAGGGGCAGGTTTAAGGAGAAAGATCACAATCTGAATCTTAGACTTGTTGAGTTTGAGGTGATGGTCACAGAGTCAAATTGAGGTATCTGTAGACAATTGGAGATGAGGGTCTGGGCCTCAAGAAACATGTCAAACCAAGCCTGCCACCCAAAATAAGACAATGCATTTCTCTCCCTTCACTGGAGAGATGAGGGAGTGCAGATGTAGAACATCACATGTGGATGAAAATCATTCCAAGTGCCCCTATCGAATTTTCTTTGTTTTTTTAAAAAGGAAAGGCTGGAACTGGAGATGCAGATTTGGAAGTCTCTGCATAAAGGTGGCATTACAGTCATGTAAATGCAGTCAAGGGAGAGCTTTGCAGGAGAAGATGGACTTCCAAGGAACACCCACAACAAGGTGATGCAAAACACAAATAGGAAGATATTACCCTAACTCACCATCCCGCCCCACCAAGATAATGCATTCTTAAGTCAAACATACACAATTTTTGGATTATTTCCCACTTTAATTTTTCCACATTACAGCTCCATTCCATGAATGTGCACAGTGAAGCCCTGACTATTAATACACGTATATAAAAGTGAATCTAGGGTTCCAAACTGGATGTGCTATCACAGAATCCCTAATTCTTTAGATCACGTTTCACGGGACAGAAGTAAAGTGATACTGAGACTGTAAAAATATCCCCTGGATTGGCTTAGGTTTTTTACTTTTTACTTTCATTATTAAAGGCTTGAAGATACCTAGCCTGGGAATAAGGAGCCAGACTACTTATGGGAATGGCACTAAGTCACTGAGGAATTTGCTCAAACTTGTAAGAACAGATAAAAAATAGGTAATCAGATTCTTCATCTAAAGGTGAGTAGAATTTCCCAAGCTCAAGGCACTCATTAGTTCAACGCGTGAGCTCAGCACTCTTCTGACAATTCTAACCCTTGGACTTTTAGCCCGTCAGTACAGTCCACCCTGAACACAAACAGTTGTTTCACTATGGTGAAGAAGACCAACATTGCCTTTCAGCTCCTTCCACCAATACACTCATACTTGCATGAGCTCCACCAGGTCAAAGGTCTCAAAGACACCTGTCAGGGCCAAACTAAACACAAACAAGCCAAGGCGGGGAAGTGGCAGTTTCCATTATTGCATTCCCAAGGAAACTGTGTCTTGTCTGAATAGGGATGCCCTGTGTTTACCTCATGTTGATATGGAATGAGTTGTTCTTGTTGACTTCAAAGCCTCCAGACCAAACGCAGTTGGGGACATCCATCAACCGCACGCATAAGAGCTGGTCATAGTCATTCCGGGGCCAATGGAAAACCACACTGGACCCAGGGAGGGTAGAGATATAACCTTCGGGATTCGATGTTCCCTAAGAGACAGCAGCCCATTAAAGTCAAGTGAACAAACCAAGTCATTTTCCAACTTCAAACAGTTAGATCTCTTCCCTCCACCCAAAATGGAGTCCCCAGGTGTCTTCTATTCTTAAATGTGAATGTTTTAGACACAGGTTTTTTCCAGGAATCCCAAAATAAGCTCAGTCATGATTTATTAGAATGGACAGTTAGTTAAAGTTACTTTGAACAAGGCATTTCTATTACCTGTTTTTACTATAGCAGAAGGAATAGGCATTCCATTAATAATAGCCTCTAAGTTCCCATAAAGCTGGGTTTAGGATGAATGCTTCCTAAACAACTGCCACCTTGTCCAAAGCCATTAGACTAATTAAGTACCAGTCACTCTTCAGAAGTAAATTTCTTACCTGCCCCTTGGCAAATTCTCTCTGTGCAAAGGCCAGCTTGTGAGATGATTTATTATCTAGAAGATAACGGGGTGCAAAGTTGACCATGCAAGTATCAATGTAGCGACCTCGGCCTTTTTTGACATCAATACCTAAAAATAAGAACAAGTCTGATCAGTAGATCCAGAGAAAGAAAAGAGTTTGACCCAAATCAAACAAAAACAAACAGGCTTCATGATCAAAACTGGATGTCTCAAAGGGTTCTGTCCTGGGCCCTCTTTTCTTCTCTTTCTGTACTATTTCACTTGGTGATTTCATCAGTTCTCGTGGATTTAATTACAAATCTACTTACCCTGCTCTAACCTCTCTGCTGACCTCCAGATTCACATCTCCAACTGCCTATCAGATACCTTGAACTGGATGTCCAGTAGACACCTTAAACTCAACAAGTTCGAAACAGAACTCATTATCTTCCCCCAAGACCTTCTTCCCTTCCAAACTCCCCTATTAATGCTGAGAGCACCACTTACCCTCCCAATCCCCCAGGTTCACAATGTAGGTTATCACCCTTAACTCTTCACTATCTCTCGCCCCACCATAGTCAACATGCTGCCACTTTCATCTCTGCGACATCTCTTTAACATGCCTCCGTGTCTCTTCTGACACACCATATCATCTGGTGAAGGCCCTCACCACCTCAAGCCTCAATTACTGCAACAGCCTGCTGGGGCGGATCTGCCTGCCTCAAGTCTCTCCCCACTCCAATCTATCCTCCATTCAGCCACTAAAATCATTTTCTTAGAGTGCAGGTACAACGTTGTCACCTCCCTATACAATAAACTTCAGGGGCAGCTAGGTGGTGCAGGGGATAAAGAACTGGCCTTGGAGTCAGGAGAACCTGAGTTCAAATCTGACCTCAGACACTTACTTACCAGCTGTGTGACCCTGGGCAAGTCACTTAACCCCAAATGCCTCACAAAAAAACCCAAAACAATAACAACAACAACAACAACAACAAAATAAACTTTGGTGTTTCCCTATCATCTCCAGAATCAAAAGCCCTTCCTAGCTTTCTAGTCTTCTTGCACCTTCCTCCCCATGTACTCTTGATCGGGTGACACTGGCCTCCTGGCTTTTACCCAAACAAGACACTCATCTCTCATCTCTGGGCATTCTCTGGCTGTCCCTCCATGCCTGAAATGCTCTGCCTCCTCATATCCACCTCCTGGCTGCCCTGGTTTCCTTCAGGTCCCAGCTGAAATCCCACCCTCTATAGAAAGCCCTCCCCAACCCTTCTGGATCCCACAGCCTTCCCTCTGTTGATTATTCTATGATGTTGCCTCTAGCTGGTTTGTTCACCACTGCTTGCACATTATCTCCCCACTTAGATGGTGAGCCTAAAGGCAGGGATTTTCTTTGTATACCCAGTGTTTGGCATAGTCCCTAGCACACAGTAGGTGCTTCATAAATGTTTACTGGCTCAATAAGCTCCTGATTCAATTATTCAACTGTGCAGATTTGGAAATGAAAGCATAATCCTATTAGCAGAGCGCAGAGCTTCCTATTCTAATCTTAGTAGCATTTCATTTATATAACCACTTGATTCATTATTGGCCACTCCATGTTGCCTAGACTGATTTCCTTAGAAACACTGTAATAAAACCAGACAGTGTGGTTAGAATGGACAGGAATTCATCCACAAGCATTTTAGTTTTAAACAGCGAAAGCTGGCCACTGTTATAATTTTACATAACCTATTCCTGCCTATCTACGTCTAAGCTTATGCTCCAAATATTCACAAACAACCACCATCTGCATCCTTGGTCACCCACAAAAACACCTTTCAGATGAAGGGCTCCAACAACCAAAAAAAAGTAAAAAAACAACAATAAAACTTCAGTTTCCCTGTGAGTTGTTTAAATTACCATTATTTTACAGCTCTATGTGGAGATACAGAGAAGTTGAGTGGGCCCCCCAAAACATATAGGCCTGAAGCAAGAGACCCAAGAACTAAGACTCCCTGATCCCAGGCCCCAACTTAAAAAATCTTACCACTTTAATCAACAGTTCTAGGCTCTTAGGTTCAGTGATTCAATCCTGTCTTTAACTTAACCCTCTCTCGGCATTTCATCTTTAGGCTTTCCTTTCCATATTATTGTTCTTCTGTCTCCTGGCCTAAGAATTCAGTTTAGTGAAAATGCTCAAAAGAATGCAATTGAAGTGTATCCCTGATTCTCTTCTCTCTGGTGGAAGTGAAGGTCAGTCAAGCTATATACTTTATATGCTATGATCCAAAAAGACAAAAGCAATGAGAAGGAGAACCTTAAAACACCTAGTCCAACAAATCAAGAGTAAACAATTTAAAGTCTACACAGGACCACAGCAGGAGCACGCATGATAATCAGGCACTTCCAGGAAATAACAAGTATCAATATAAACAAATGTCTAGACAATTCTGAAGGCTTACAGAGACCTACAGGCCAGCTAAATCATACAACACCAAAGAGCTTAGAAATGCTAAGTCAATCAGTTTGCTAAACAAGTAAAGTGGTCTCTCTGCTCACTTCATTAGACAAGGAAATGGCACACCCTATGCCTTTTCCTACAATAATGTGGTAGAAGCTATCATCTCTATATTTCTAGCCCTTAGAGGCTCAAAACATGTTTGCTGTTTCATCTTCTCCACGAGAAGCACCAGTGCTCAGTCTCGGAAAGCTGAGTCTGACTTCACAATTAAGTATGGATGTGAACTCAGGCTGCACCACCCTGCCAGAACTCTAACAATGGGCCTCCTGGGCGCGTCTCCTGCCTCCAGGCTCTCTTCTCTAGGATCCTTTCCCTGCACAGCGCCACACCGACATTCCTAAAGCACACATCTAGCCAAGTTACTTGTTCGCTCAGGAAGCGCACACGCGCCCCTCCCCACCCCGGCTCACGCAGTTAAGAGGTACTAATCTTCTTCACATACTGCACCTTCCGCTGCTCCCCCCCCACAACATCCCACGTTCCATCTCCTTCACTTTGCACAGGCCAACCCCCAGGCCTGGAGTGTCTTCCCACCTCGATCTCACCTCAAGGCATCCTTGAGGATCCTTGAGGCATCATTCAAAGCTCAGATCAGATGCCACCTCCCATAGAAGGCTATTCCCGAGCTGCCCAGTGCCTAATGTTCCCACTTCAGAAGACACTCTATATCTACTCTGGGTAGAATCTGTATTTAAGTTTCTCTGTATATGTTCCTCCCTGCCCTGCCCCAACAGAAAATGAAAGCTCCTTGAGGTCAGAGATTGTTTTATTTTTTGTCTTTGTGCGTCTCACCTAGTGTGGTGCTTTGGCTATAGGAGGAACTTAATAAATGCTTGTTGAATGAATGAATGAATACAGCACAGTACAAAGACACTTGGGGGGGCGTGGTGCGGTAGAGATTGTCTCCCATGGGTGAGGTAGATTGCTTCTGGTAAGCTTTCTGCAAGTTGCGAGCTGATAAAAACCAAACGTAGACAATCCTAAAGCCTGAGAGGTCAAATGGCCATCTCTTCTTTCCCAGGTGGGTTGGGCCTAAAATACGCCTTACCGAGAGTCATTCTTCAAAGAACACAAGGCAGAGAATCCACTACCTTCCATGAAAATGAATTCCTGCCCCTTGATGCCCATCACTTGAGGAATGGCTGAACAAGTTGTGGTATATGATTATGACACAACTATCGTGCTATGACAAATGACAAGCAGAATACTTTCAGAAAAACCTGGGAAGACTTACATAACTGATACAGAGTGAAGTGAGCAGAACAGGAGATCATTGCACACAGTAACAGCAACACTGTACAATGATCAACTGTGAAACACTTAGCTGTACTGATCAAGACAATGATCCAAGACCACTCTAAAAGATCCACGATGAAAAATGCTATCATCCATCTCCAGGGAGAGAAGTGATGAACTCTGAGTGTAGACTGAAGTGTACTTTTTTCTTTCTTTCTTTATTTTTCTTAATTTTTTTTTCCTGTGTTTTGTTTTGCAATGTGGCTAATATGGAAAAATATTTTGCATGAATTCACATGCATAGTCGATATCAAATTGCTTGCCTTCTCAAAGAGGGGGGAGGGGCAAGAAGGAAGAAGAGAATTTGGAACTCAAAATTTTTAAAAAATCATTGTTAAAAATCCTTTTTACATGTAACTGAAAAATATTTGACAAAATAAATAAAATATATTTAAAAAATGAATTCATTCCTCACTAAAGTGTAAGCCTTCTTTTCCAAGGACTGTGTAGGTCAGTATTCCCCTAATACAACAGGCTGTATGCTCCAGTGAGAGTTCTTGCATAAAGGACTCTGTAGGAGTTCTGCATTTCACTTAACATCAGTCACTCTGTAGACACCAGTTTGTTGGATTTTTCCCCATTATTTCTCTCAGCAGTTCCACACCCAATAAGATTCAACCTGTTCTGGTTTGTTTTGGGAATCACATTAAGTAAGTACAAGCTACCAGGAGAAAGTCAAATTTGGCATGAAATAGGAGAAAGTCCTTTTCTTCTTTGACACTCTTAATGTCAACAAAATTTAAACAGCAACTCACACTGAAGGGCTAGGCAAACAATGAAAGCTCATGTACCAACCACATACCAACCTAGGCAGTCCTGAGCATCTGTGAAGGCCAGGACATACCTAGAAGGCTGCTCCAAGACCCGTCAGAGAATTCTGGATGAATAGTGCAATAATGGCATCTTGATTTTTCCTTTTTAATGTGTGAATGGTAATGCCTGACTGTATAGGTGTTCAGTTCAACTGAACAAGTAGTTATTAAGCACCTACTATGTGCCAGGCACTGCCCTGTATGCTATGGATACAAGGAAAAAAGCCAGTTGCTGCCTTCAATGAGCCTACATTCTGTCGTGAGGAGTTCTTATACCATTATAAATTGGACACATCATGATTGTTATTATCATTATTACTATTTTTGAAAAAAGGCATGCAAGTCAAATTTATCTTAATCCCTACAAAAACGCTCCTGGTCTCTCTATTCAATAGTTTGGGGCTCTGATTTAGCATAGTAACCAACTCCAATTTTTCTACACTCTATTACGGTTCAGGGGACTGAGTTCTAATCCTGCTTCTGACCCAGACTTGCCCTTCAGTGCCTGGCAAGTCAATGAAACTCTCTGCTCCAGTTTCATGGAGAAAGATGCTTCCCACTCTCCTAGAAAAGTTTAATGAATTCAGGGAAAATGATGAAAAGCCTTTCTAAGTGTTCCTATTATTCTCTGAAAAATAAGGATTCGAGTCAAAATGATACGTTTCCTGGTCACAGGTGAATATGAAATTAAGCAAACAGAAAGCCCTCAAGGTCAAGCTTTAGGTAGCTTTTTGATTTGCATTTATGTCACTTCTTGTACCCAGAGAGAGGCAACCTAAAAATCATTGCTGCCCTGTGGCAGGCCTATGGCTGCAGTGCCATGGTCAGGGTCTGTGTTAGAAACTGAACCAGAGGTCACATACCAATGTTATAAATCAGGCCAGGACGGTTTCCTGGTTGGATCACTTTCAGGGCTCGAACGCCACTCCCGCCATCCAGTGAAAAGCCCTGGCACCAGCCAGGCACGCCTTCAGGGTGAATTCCCCTTCCAATCCTCATGGTACAGCTGTTGGGCAGAAAAGCAAATAAGTGGAATATGCCAACAAGACCCCGGGTCCAGTGCCTATCAGGGTTGATCAAGGCAATCAGGTCCCGTAAGCTCTGGCTGCATGAGTATAGCAAACTCACTGAAAGCAGGCTTTTTCTGCAGTTTTGTGCAGTAAAGGCTTTGTGCTCAGGAAGGAGTGAAGTTCCCCAGATTCAACCAATGTGTTAGCCATTTAAACCAGATGGTAAACTAGCTTGAAAAGGCATAAAAGTTTTTACCAGGCTGTGTAAAAAGTGTCAAAAAATGACAGGTGAAGTTGATGAATGCCCAACACAAGGTATGGCACTTTGGTGCTCTATGAGCACTGGTGCAGACTGCAGGGGCTCCCCCACTAAGGGAACATGCAACTCCTCTAGGCTTGAATAGGTACTCTTTTTGAGTGCCATGGCCAAACATTTTCATCCTGGCTCTGGTCAACCGACTAAAGCAGAACCTCTTCAAAGTTAGCTGGGCTAGTCCCTGGATGACAGACCCAGACTCTGTCCAACCCGATGGACCAGACAGAGTTTATACTCCACTGAGAAGAGGTTTCAAGAACTCTGGGTAATCTCTATGCCACAATAAGGCCAAAGTAGAACTTGAGCGGAAGCAAGGTAATGCATCAGTTGAAAAATAATATTATTTGATTGTGTGAACCATTAAGTACAACACAGAAAAGAATGTAGGCATTATTATCAACTATTTCTTGATGATAAGGCCAACAAAATGGAAGGCTATCAGAAACAGAACAGGATACACTATCTTACACTTGTACAAGCCATTCTACCCAATCCTCACACACTCCCCTTTCCACTTGAAAACTGCTTCTGCATTTTTATCTCCAGACCTCTTTCCCTTCTAATTTAGAGGAAGATGTGTCCTTCACTCCATTTTAAGGTTGCGTCATCACATATGTTCTCCATTCCCTTGAGATTATTAATTATGGAACTAGATTCCATTAATTATCCCCTCATTATATCTCCTAACCTCTTCATTAGCTACTTCCCTTTAACCTCATTAGAGGTGGTGTGAGAGTTAAGGAAGGGGGGAGGTTTCCTCAAATGTGCTACCCCCACCCCACCAGGGGTGACAATTTATCTCTTTCCTTCTCACTACACATTTCCTGAAAAAGTAGTCTATATTCACCACTCACTCTATAACTTCTCATAATCAGGCTTTAGCCCCTAGTACATAATATGTAACTACTTTAGATTCAGTAGTTATCTCCTAACTCATTAAAGTCAGTAGTCTTTTCTGAGACCAGACCCCAGACCTATATGCTCCATCTGGCATAGATGATGACACCCTTTGCTTAAAACCATCTCCACCTTTGGTTCTATGATGCTATCCTGGTTCTTCTACTTTTTGTTCAGTTTGTTTCCTAGGTCCTCTTCTTCATTTGGTGCCTACGACGTATGCGTTACTAAGCATTACCCAAGGTTCTGTCCTCAGCCTTGTGCTCTCTTCCCTGATGATCTCATCAACTACCTTCAACTATCAATTCCAGTAGGATAAAGATGGCTTCCAAATCTCTATCTCTTAGCACTAGCCTCTCTCCCAAGTTTCAATCACATTCTTCCAACTGTTTTTTTGGAGTTGGAAAACTCTACCTCCATTGAGATACCCCATCAACACTTCAAATTCACTGCCTAAAACTAAATTCATAGACTCATAAGGATTTAGACCTGTAAGGAATCTTATTTACTCTTCCAGTTGAGAAAATGCACCTCTCCCTTCTATGCAATGGAGGGAACTATGGATATGGAGTATTGCATATGCTGCCAGACTCAACAGATAAGATATACTGGTTGGTGTGAATGAACTCCTTTTTTTCCTCTCTTCTTTAAAAATCTTTGTTCATGAGATGGCTCTCTGGGTAGAGGAATGGATTTGTTCAAAAGTGAAAGTAATGTAAAAACAAACAAAAAATCCATAAAAATAAGCTTAAATTTTTCAAAAGAAGTCTACTCTTCCAAAGTACTGCAGAACAGATGCTTCTGAATTGTGGTGCTGGAAAAGACTTTTGAGAGTCCCCTGGACAGCAAGGAGGTCAAATCAGACAGTACTTAAAAGAAATTAAGTCAGACTATTCACCAAAAAATAATGAAGATGAAGTTTAAATACTTTGTCCACATAATTAGAAAACATGACTCAATGGAAAAGAGCATGATGCTGGAAAAGATTGAAAGCAAAAGGAGAAGATGGCAGAGGATGGGATGGATAGATCTAGTGTCATAGAATCAATGAATGAGCTTGCACAGACTTTGGAAGACACTGAAGGGTACAAAGGCCTAGCATTCTGTGGTCCATGGGTCACAAAGGGTTGGACAGAAGTGAATGAACAAAAACAACAAAGCTCTTCCAAAACCAGCTCCTCGTTCCAATTTCCATCCTGTGCTTAAGGGCACCACTGGTTCCTATCACTAATGCTCAAATCTTAGTTATCATCACAGTCACAGGATATGAACTGGACTACTATAGAAACCTACACCCATTTCCAGCAGTTCAATTATAATTTGTATATACATCCCCCCACCCCAAATCAATATATCCAGCCTAATCTATCTCTTAAATTAACTCCTCACCAACTGCAGGATACCGCTAAGATGGTCAATATCATATCATCTAGCTCTTCACTCTGTAATGGTTTGCATGAGAGAATCAACACAAGAGTCTTAGAATTAAGTACTGAAAAGTAAATAGGGCAAAGTGAGTCATTGCGCTTTCTTTCCTGGAAGCATAATGATTCCAAGTTACTTCCTAGAGAGAGGAGATGGAAACAGAAAGCCATAGAAAACTTGTCAATAAAATTGTTATGCGGTCAAAAGAAATAAGGTGGTGAACACAATCAAACTTTAGGAGTGTTCATGTATATTTGGCAACAGGGAGACTCCCTGCAAACATCTTGATATACAGGCATAAAATAAACAAATTTTTAACAAAAGTTTTAGATTAAAATGTATTAAAAACCTTTAATCAAAAGAGTAACATTGAGCTGGCTGAACTTAACAGATAGCTTTCTTCACCTCTTGCCAAGCCCAGATCTCGGTCAATACTCTTTTCAACATGGATGCTAAATTACTGAAACTTAACTCTAGTTTTGCTTGGTGGAACAAATCCACATTTATTAAAGTAGAATACTCAAAGAAGCACAGAGACTATGTGTGTCTCAGAACACTATGAAGCTATCAACAGGATACTACAGACTATTGGAATGGTGTTTTTAGAAGAGCAGATACATCCTTCAGATGTGACTTTGTAATATCAGACACCTCCTCAGATTAGAGCTATAATTTTACTTAGGCAGACAATACTAGGTCAGTAGTAAAGGGATGAAAAGAAACCAGTAGGGAAAAAACATGTATAATTTGAAATCAGTGGTCCCTACCATCCTCCTGTCCCCTTTCAGTAATTCACATAACTCTTGCCAGATTTCATTTTCTTTCTTATAATTAAAATAACCTTGAAATGCTTTGAGATACTGAGATGGTACATTATATTTAGAGGATTAAAGGGAAGATTTCAAAAACTCGTACACTAAAGGACTTAGATTGGACTGATAGAGTTGTGTATGTTTTAACAGAAGACCAATGTATCTCTATTCTTTTCCTGTAATGAAAGCTTACAGAAAGGAAAAATGGCTTAGGAAGTGAAGGAAGGAAAAAATGTGGGTTTCTTCTCCATTGCAGTTCTGAGAAGTATGACTTCAATACATGCAAAGTAAAACCACCCCCAGCACTTTTATTATAAACCAACGAAATGGCTTGTTTTCAATATCAAATAACACAGAAATGAGATATGGAAAAAAGCCCATTCGGTCATCCTGTCCACTTCTCTGCCAAGCCACGGTTGTTATCTACGGTGCGCTTCTACTTAAATACTAGCCCACACCCTTTGCTAAGTCTTTCCACTCTCCAGGAGCCTGTCTGCCCTTCCCATCTTCCCATAACTAATTTTACTTACAGATTTGGCTGTTCTTTGTCAGCATAACAGAAGAGAAGGGGACTCAGGCTCCGGGCCAGCTCGTGTTCCTCAAACTGTCCTGCAGCATCTGTCTTTGCATTGTCTTGTCTGAAGATCAGTGGTAAGCCTTTCAGGGAAGAGATAAAGCACAGAAGAATTGCAATGGGTCAGATCCGATGCACCAAGACAAAGGAAACTGAATTCATAGAACCATTACACTGGGGAGCTGGAAGGAACCACACAGAACATATAGTCCAATTCTTACCTTAAGAGGAAAATCTTCTCTATAATATCCCCAATAAATAACCGTCCAACTGCTGACTGAACAACTATAGTAAAGAGGAACTCAATACCTCCGAAAGCAAGTCATTCCATTTTTGGACAGCTCTACTTGTCAGGAAGTTTTCCTTTCTATAGATCTTAAATCCGCCTTTCTGCAGTTTCCATCCACTCTCCTTGCTCCGTTCTCTGGGGCCAAGTGGTATACATCTAATTCCTTGACCACGTGGCAGATCTTCAAATATTTGAGCTGCCATGTCTCTGTAAAACCTTTACTTGCCCAGCTAAAAAGCTTTAGTTTCTCCAACTAGTCCTTGAATGACATAGTCTCCATTGACCTCACCCTTCTGGCTGCCTTCCTCTGGACATGGTCTAGCTTGTCAATCAATGCACATCATAAAAAGCGGTACCCAGAAAAATGCTTCAACATAAATTCAAACAACAGTTGAGATTTTTTAAAAGACAGACCTGAGTGAGAAATGAATATTTTATTCAAAGAGTTTAGAGCGTGGTCCCTGTCCACAGTGGCCAAAGCAGCATCAAAGCTCACGCAAGAGAGGAAGCTGAGGCTCGTGGGAAGCTGAATCTCTTTTAGGAATCAGTGTGCATTAGCTCTGGCTGGCTGAGAAAAGAATCCCACATTCCTAAGGCTGATATAAAGGGGCTAGTAGGCAGAAGCTCAACATACCTGTTTTGTTGATCAGCCAATACGGAGCAGAAATCAAGATTTTCAAGGATCCCTCTGCTCGACACACAATCCGGATGGTGAGATTGAACTGCCGTCGGTTGATATCATACAGTCGCATGCGCACCATGTAGTTTTGGGTCCCAGGAGGAATTAAGAGCTCTTTACATAGCGGGAAATTCTCTAGAGACACTCCTGGAATACACAGATAGAAAGCACTCATTTTCTGAGGGTTCACTGTGGTCTTTCAAAAATGTATTTCAAGGGGGCAGCTAGGTGGCGCAATGGATAGCACACTGGCCTTGAAGTCAGGAGGACCTGAGTTCAAATGTGACCTGAGACCAAACACTTGACACTCACTAGCTGTGTAACCCTGGGCAGGTCACTTAACCCCATTTGCCTAAAAAAAAAGGGAAAAAAAAGTAAAAAAAAAAAAAAAAGTATTTCGAGGAAACTAATTTGGTTTCCTCTAAAATTATCATTCAGGTTAATAATGATTAGAAGCATATAAAAGAAAATAAATTACATCTAACCGGCAAAATATCTTTAAAGTGGTCAAGAACAACACCCTTTCTAACTGGGGTGAGGTAAACTACAGAGCAAACCAGAGGAACTGGAAAAACCATAGGAATTGATATTCAAAATAGCAAAGTACATGTTAAAGAAGAGTCAAGACATCAAGAAAGCAACCAAGTATCTTCTGCATTTAAAAATGCAACACCATGAGTCAGGTGCCATATTAAGACATAACCAATTACTGCTTTCAGACATTATTTTCTTTGCTAGGCACCTTATTTTCCAAAGTAACCAAGTTTTCATATGTCATATATACATCCTTGTGTGTGCATATATCTATGTGTAACTATACAAACATACATATATATGCGTGTATATACGACACATATACACACATGTACACACATGCATGTGACTATATAAATAAATACATAGAGTTTTATTAAGTCCTTCAGGAACTCTTATGAAACTCTTCCTAAGAGGACCAAACTTCAAGAATCAGGTGGTAGGTACTTTCTAGATCCCATCCAAATTACTAAATAAATTAATTTATTTATGAGGTGGTCTCTGGAGTCATAAGGTAAGGATTTACTACTTCAAAAAATTTTTATGTAAATAAGCACACATATCCAAAGAACATGTAGAGCAGCAGGGTGTAGGGAACAGAATAGTGAAAGGAGTCAGAACCCTCCTAGCACTTAGTTCTGAAACTGTGGCCACGTTTCCTAACTGAAACTATGAAATGATGAGGATAATATGTGTTCTGCCTACCTCACAAGGCTGCTGGTGAGGATCAAATGAAAATGTATGCTGAAGCCCTTTGAAACCTATAAAGTGCTACTTCAAATGTAAGTTATTATTCTGTAGAAACCTATTTCAATGAAAAGATTAGGAAAATGGATCAGACTAGAATTATGCTATTTCTGTATTTTAAATTAAATCCTGTAGCCTGTAGAGTCACTGAGACAGCAAGGTCATATTTAAAAGAGACTGGATTATTTGATAACACATCTATTAAGGTTTTCAGGTTACATATATACGTCTTATCTAGAATAGAGAAATATCTACCTGCTATGAGTGTTAAATAATAAACTTTTAAAATGATGATAATCTATCCTATATTTATTATTTCTTTATTCCAAGGATCACTTGACCTACATGATCTCATTAATAATCCTCAGAACTTCCCTGTGAGGTAGGGAGGGGCATCCACCCCACCCCACCTCTATTTTACAGGTAGGAAAAAAATGCAGTTCCCAAGGATTAAATGTCCTGCCAAGGTCAAATTAACAATTAAGGTACAGTGCCAGAAATCAACTTTGTTTAGTGTTCTAAACTAACCTGTGTGAATCAGATATGAGTTTTTTGATCAATTTGGTGTTTTGGAAGTTTAAACATAGTACTACATGATGCCCCTAAAAAAGGCTCTAGTGAGGGTCCTATCTTTGTACCAGGACTATTGGGAAATATTTTCATAGCAGCCAGGGAACATTTTGTGCTGCTCTTAGGCAGGAATAGAGAATGGTATTACTTTAAGACCTTACCCAGCTCAATGTTCTGAGATGTGTCTGCTGTATGCAGGGCTGCCTCTTTGCCAGGTTTCAGCGTCCCATTAATTGGCATTCCTTTAACATAAAAGTCGAGTTCACAAGGTAGCAAGTTACAGATTACCACAGTTGGCAAGAGATAAATTGTGTGCCCAGGCTGTCTGAAAATCTGTTTAGCACTGTCAGAAAATATTTTGGAGGGTATGTAATCTGGATAATTCTCTTTCTTTATAGCCACACAAAACCTATGAAGAAAGAAAGATTGGTGTGAAAATCAACAGACTGAATGGAAAAGCTGTATTTGATCTCTTGCTACTCATGAAGAAGTATAACCTTACAACTGGTTCAACAATCCAATAAAACATTTACAGTTCTTGTGTCTAAATATTGTAGTCATTGATAGCCTGAAAACATTAAGTCAGAAAAACCAATAACGTAGTGTAAGAGAAACCATTTAGGGTAGAGGCCTAGTTCTGAGTCCAATTGCCTGTTGTTCCCTCCTTTATACCCAAACTATCTGGTTTTTCCCTTCCAATAGGATATTAAGAGTTTTCTTTAAAATCCTTCAATACCAATTAAATATGGAAGGCACCAAAACTTTGGAGTATATTTTAATATCTTCATAGGAGCTCCAATAATCCTCCAGCATTACTGACTTCAAGAGCTTACATATGGCTTCATATTACATTACCCCAAAAGGGGTACCAAAAGGTATAATTATTACTCATACCAAATATTAATACATATTTAATAAATAAATATTATTTAATAAATTCATATATTATTTATAGTATATAATATAACAATATATTTGTGTTTATATATAATATATAATTATTTATAATTATAATACATTAATAAATTTAATAAATAAATAAATAAAAATATTACTCATACCAAAAGGTATAATTATTACTCATGTTCAAATGAACAGGGCAATTAAGGCCTGTTCCTACTATTTTTGTTACTGGATCACTACTAGCTACATAGGGCATTATACAGTCCCCAAGAAGTAGCATATAAGCTCTCTAAAATCACAATGACAACAAAACTCTCCACTATCTTCCCATCGTTAAACGTATTTAATTCTCCCACCCCTGAATAAACTGTCAGAGGGTTTGTGTATACAAGTTTCTATAACTCTGCCATTTAATTTATAGGCTAAAAAATTCAGATCAAATAATGAAAATAAGAACTGTGATAAACAGTAAGTTTTTTGATTCACTGAGTTAGAAATTATAATCTGAAATTTTTCTTTAAACAAAGTGAATGGATTTCTCTACAATATCTCAGCTAACTTCACTTCCCATGCCTGGAATCCTCCTCTCCCTATTAGATGTGTCCTTCCTGGAACCTCTATTTTGATGAAGGCTCAACAAGATGTCTTTCATTCTCTTAACTATAGCACTGTGCCTCAGCTGCCTTCTCCTTCCATCCCTTCTTATCCTCCCATCCCTTCTTATCCTCCCTCCCTCCAACCCCCCACCCCAGCTTCTCCCAGAACCTCATTTTGAGGGAGGGCCCAGCTCAGTTGTCCTTCATTCTCCAGGCATCTTCATGCCCCCAGTGGGTTCCTTCCTCCCATCTGCCTAATTACTTTTCAGCTCCTTTATGTGTTGCCTTCCCCTACCAGAATGTAATATCCCAGCCCTGTTGAAGGCAGGGACTATCTTTCTTTTTGCTTGCATTTGTATCCCTAGGGCTTAGCATAACACCCAGCACATAGGAAATGCTTAAAAAATGCTTTCTGACTTGACTTGAATGTTTATCTTTGCAAGTAAGCAACCAAGCTAATAAGGACTGACCTTAAAATAAGTTTAGTCTTAGTCTGAAATAGTCTAGTATTACTCATGACAAATGAGACAGCATATACTAAAGTACTTTATAACCATAAAATGCAATGTCTAAGCTGCTCGTGTGTTTTTCTACCAACATTATACCTGGTACATCATCTCTGGTCTTCAAACAGGAATAGCTGAGACCCAAAAGGTCTAGACAATGCCATCAAAGCCCCCAAGCAAGTAAGTGACAAAATGTGAATCCACTTGACCATCCCTATTTCTAACTACTCCTAAATACTAGGAAAGTAGGGTGCTGGGTTGTTTTCCATACTTTTCAGGCTCATGTTTATATTTTAATAGGTGACCTTGTCCTACACATATTAGATTTCAAGCTTACTCAAGTAGAAACCATGTAGTCTTAAGAATTCCAACACAAGAAGACCTAACAGACTTCAAGTTATCTTATAAGATTCTCAATACATATAAATGAATTCATTCTTCCATTAAAGATTCTGAAATAAAGAGAAGGAATTCTCTGTTTCCTTTAATCTTTCAAGATGGCCAATGCCGCCTACCTCACGATTTTATCCTAAAGAAGGAAAAAAAATGAAACACTACCTGGGACTTACATACCTGAAAAATCTGCTTTTTTCTGTATCCATCGAGTGGCACTCTCTTTTGCTGCTACTAACTTCTGTGGTCTTCACTACTGTAGTCCAGTGGATTGGAGTCTTACAAAAAAACACTCCCATCCCTTTGGGCCGGGCTTGTAACCGCCAAGAGGTGAGGTGTAACGGGACTGCAAACGAATCCCCTGGCAGGATGGCTGGAAGCACGACAGGCTCTGCAACAGAAAATGGACGTGGATCTCTAACGCAAAGATACTCAAAAGGTAGTACACGTACAGACTGCTTGAGAAAATATATCCTTCTTCCCGGGGAAGAAAGGGAGGAGCTAGAACTTACTGTCAGGAGCAGAGGGGCTGTCCAGCCTTAGCTCCATTGGTGTCTCCAGCCTGTTCTTCACAATCAGAGCTGAGCGGACAGTGATGACCTTTCGAGCACTGCCTTCCATGGTCACTGCAAAAACCACCCGGACCGGTGGGAGTGAAGAGAACTATAGGATTGGTTATAAACAGAGAAAGAATACTGCTGTGATTCTGAAGATGTGCAAAAAAACGCAATGATACTATCTAAAATGCCGAAGTCAGAGGTTCAGCGGAATTTGTAAAGTTTTTTATTATTCCTCTTCTTTTTACTAATGAAATAACAACAGCTGTTCTTTAAACCATTTGGCCTTGGGGCCCACTGAAATTTTAGATTTAAGGACAGCAAATGAATAAACGAATGAATGAATGAATAAGCCTCAATGCTGCTTTTCTTTAAACAGTCTACAAAGATGATATACAGTCACAAAATAAAGTCAGCTTTTAGACACATGCCTCTCACTTCCAAGACATTGTATGAGGCTGTGAGATTAAAGCAACAATCTTCCAAAATTCTAGACTTCTAGTTATTAGAAATAGATTTTAAAGGGCAATTTCAAATGCCCTTCAGTCTCCTACAGCCAGAATTTACATACTGTTCAAAATGTGGTTCGTTAAATGAATGCAATCATCATTTCTTCAATGAACGTTTGTTGTATGCTTCCTCTCTGTACAACCCCTGTTAAATACCAAATGTGATAAAATGAATAAGGCAAAGTTCCTGTTCTCATGGACATTCTTGAAGGAAACAGAAGACATGGCATCAGAGGCATCAGAAGTTGAAAGGCCAGCTTGGCTACTATTTGTGTGACCGTGAATGTGCTGTCATCCTTATGTCCCTCCTCACTGGAATACTGGACACTGACCCAAGCAAGCTGGGCTCTGATAAGTGAGCTTTAACTCACCGTGTCCTGAGCTTGGTATCCATGACACTTACCAGTCATCCAAGCACCATGCTGCCATGCTACTTTTTCTTTCCAGTTCTCCTTTTATGAATCTCCTCCCATCAGAACATAAGCTCCTTGAGGGCAGGAGTCATCATGCTTGCTTCTATGTGTGTCCTCAGCACCTTATAGGTGCCTAGTACATAATAGGCACTTAATGAAGGCCCTATCAGTTCACCTCTCTAGACCTTGCTTCCCTCATTTGGAAAATGAAGAAGAGGTTGGATTAGATGACCTCTAAGCTTTCTTTCCAGCTTGAAATTTCTGATCCTTTGGACAGAAATATGTCAAATATGGCATGATAAAGACTTAAAAGAGATACAGAAAAGTTTTATGAGCATTTAAAGAAAAGAGATTGCTTTGGACTGGATAGGCCAAAGTTGGCAAGGAGGAGGTGGCACTTGGGATAGCCCTAGAAAAATAAATAGGATTTCAACAAGTAGCCAAAGGAAGGTGACACTCCTGGCACAAGAAACTATATGAGCAAAGTCATGGATTTCATCTTAGTGGCTGTGTGACTCTGGAATGGGGAACAGATTCAGAGATGCTATGGAAGGAGAAATAACAATATTTGGCAAATGATTGGATATATGGGCTAAGTAAGAGTGAAGAGTCAAGAATAGCACTTAGATTATGAACCGAGGTGACTAAAAGAATGGTGGTATGCTAGAGAGAAATACAGAAGTTTAGAAGAGGAGTAAGTTTGGGGAGAAAGATAGGTTCTATTTTGAACACGTTAAGTTTGAGATACCTTTGAAACAAATCCAAATCAAAATATCTAATAGGGCCTTGGTGGTTTGGGACGGGAGCTCAGGAGAAAGATTATGGCTAAATAAATTAATCTGGGTGTCTGCTGCATAGAGATCATAACTAAACCTATGAAAGCTGATAAGATCCTCAATTGAGAGAGGGTAAAAATAGAAGAGGGTGCAGGACAAATCCTTCAGGGTCACCACAGTTAGAGGACCTAACATGGATGATGATCTAGCAAGGGAGACTGAGGATACATTAGACAGGCAGGAAGAAAACCAACAAAGCATTGTGTGAGTAGATGCTATTATTATACCTGTTTTACAATCAAGGAAACTGAGATAAACAGAAGTTAAGTGACTAGCCCAGAATCACACAGCCAATAAGGGTCTGGGGCCAAATCTGAAATCAGATCTAACTGACTCTAGACCCAGAACTCTATCCACTGTGCCATCAACTGCTGGAATGTGCCTGTACCACAATTTGCCTAGCCATTCTACAATTGATGGGCATCTTCTTTTTTCCAGATCTTTGCTAATACAAAAAGAACACCACCATAAAAGCAAAAAGTTGGGAAAAAACTGTGCATCAACAACTGTGGAACAAATGAACTACAGTGTACATATGAAATGGAATATTACTGTGCCGTAAGAAACAACAAATAGAAGGATATATGGAAACAACCATCCTTAAACAATACAAAGTGAAGACAGCCGAATGAAAAGAAGAAGATACATGACAACTTCTAACATGCTAACTTTGCTTTTGGGTCAGATCTCTGATTTCATCAATGTAGGGAACTCTGGGGTTGTAAACTCCCTGCACCAATGAAAATTAGTAACTCATCTCTCACTTGAAATCTCCCACATTAGTCATACCCTCCTCACAAAAATAAGAAAAGATAAGAAAATACGCTTTAATCTGTGTTCTTTGTCCATCAGCTCTCTTTCTGAAAGTGGATGGCATGTTTCATCATGAGTCCTTTGGAATTATAGTTGGTCATTGTATTGATCAGAGTTTCTAAGTCTTTAAAAGGTGATTATCTGTACAATATTGTTGTTACTATATAAACTGTTCTCCTGGTTCTGCTCACTTTACTTTCCATTAGTTCATACAAGTTTTCCCAGGTTTCTCTGAAACTATGCCCATCATCATTTTTTACAGAACAATATTCCATCCCATTCATACACTGTAACTTGTTCAGTCATTCCCTAACTGACGGACGTCTCCTCAATTTCCAATTCTTTGCCACCACAAAAAGAGCTACTATAAATATTTTTGTACATATGGGTCCTTTTTCCTTTTTGCTTTATCTCTTTGGGGCACCACTTAGTAGTGGTATCGCGGGCTTGAAAAATATGCATAATTTAATAACTTTGGGGGTATAGTTTCAAATTGCTTTATAGAATGGTTGGACTAGTTCACAGCTCCACCAACATCTGTCATATTCCTTTTCTCCCAACTTAGCCAATATGATGGGAGGTGGTATCTCAGACTTTTTTTTTTATTACATTTGTCTAACTATTCATAATTTAGAGAATTTTTTCATATGACTATTGATAGTTTGGATTTCTTCCTGTGAAAACTATTCATACCCTTTGACCATTTATCAACTGGAAAATGGCTCCTATTCTTATAAATTTGAATCAGTTCCCCATACTACATGTCTTAGAAATGAGACCTTTATCAGAAATGTGTTGCAAAAATTCTTCCCCAATTCCTGTCTCTTAAAATTTCAGCTGCATTGGTTTTGTTTGTGCAAAAACTTCATTTTATGTAATCAGAATTGTCCATTTTACCTCCTGTGATCCTCTCATCTATTTTTTGATCATGAGTCATTCTTCTATCCATAGATTTAATAGGTAATTATTTACATGCTCCTCTAATTTGTTTTCTTTTATGCTAAATCATGAACCCATTTAAACTTTATCTTGATATACAGTGTGAGATGTTGGTCTTTTTTCCAATTTTTCCAACAGTTTTTGTTGAATAGTGAGTTCTTGCCCTATGAGTTGGCATCTTTGTGTTTATCAAACACTAGGTTATTGTACTCATTTGCTTTTGTATACTGTGTACCTAATCTCTTTTTCTGATCAACTTCTCTGTTTTTTAATTAGCAACAAATCATTTAGGTGATTATGGCTTTGTAGTATAGTTTGAAATCTTGTTTTACTTATTAATTCGATGTTTTTATTTTTTAACTTTCAATTTTATCAATCTGTCCCTGATTTTCAGGACATCTATTCTGATGTTTGGGGTTTTTTAATTTGTTGATTTTTCTAGTTGTTGTTTCAAGTTGCAGACACAATTCACTGATCTGCTCTTTCTCTATTTTACTAATGAAAGCCCTGAGAAACAGAAAATTTCCTCTAAGTACTGCTTTGGCTGCGTCCCCCAAAACATGATATGTTGTCTCATTGTTGTCAACATTTTTAATGAAACCGATTGTTTCCATAATTTATTCTTTAACCCACTCATTCTTTAGGATTAAGTTATTTAGTTTCCAAATAATTTTTAATCTTTGCTTCAAAGGCCCTCTATTTAATGTAATTTTTATTGCATTATGATGAGTAAAAGATGCACTTAATATTGCTGCTTTTCTGCATTTAATGAAGTTTTTATACACTGTCAACACATTGTCAATTTCTGTGAAAGTACTACGCATGAATAATCTCCAGAGATTAATTATATCTCACTTTACTGAAATTCTATTCAGGTCCTTAACTTCTTTCTTGTTTATTTTTTAGTTAGATTTATCTAGATCTGAGAGGGATAAATTAAATTTCCCCACTGTTATTGTTTTAATATCTATTTCTTCCTGTAACTCACTTAACTTTTCCTTGGAAGAATTTAGATGTTATATCATTTGGAGAATATTTGTTCAGTATTGATATTAATTTATCGTCTTCAGTACCTTTTAGCAAAATGTAGTTTCCCTGTTTATTTCTTTTAATTAGGTCTATTTTTGCCAGTACTTTGTCTGAGATGATGATTGCTACCCCTACCTTTTTAACTTCAGCTGAAGTATAATAGATTCTGCTCCAGCCCCTTATTTTAACTGTGCATCTTTTGTTTCAAGCATGTATCTTGTAAAGGGCATATTGCTAGATTCTAATTTCTAATCCTTCTGCTATTCTCTTCTGTTTTATGAGTTTATTCATCCCATTCACACTCAACAGTTATAACTGCTGGGTATTTCTCTTCATCCTATTCACTTATACTTTTCCCACTCTTTTCTCCCCAGCTTGTCTTCAAAGGTTTGTTTTACTTCTGTCTAATGCCTCCTTTAACCTGTCCTCTCTCTTATTTCTTCCATTTCTCTTAACCTCTTTCTCTCCTGTTTCCTTGTTGGTTAAGATGTATTTCTGCACCCAACTGTGTGTATGCGTATTTTTCCTTCCTTTGATCAGTTCGGATTAGAATAAGGTTCAAGTGTCACTGCTTTCCCCCCAACATACCTGTACTGACTCCAACAAATTGCATAAACTCTTCCTGATGTACTACATTTATGTGAGATAATTTCCCCCATTCTTCTTCCCTATCTTTTCCATTCTTCTTCTGAGATAATCAAAACATAACAGAATGACTCTTGGGCCCTCTGATGGTAACAGAAGTCTGAAAGGCTACACACACACACACACACACACACACACACACACACACACGTATACTCCCTACACAAGAATGCAAGCAGTTTAATCTTTTAGTACCTTATTGCTCACTCATGTTAATTTTTTTATGCTTTTCTAGTCCTGTGTTTGTATGTCAAATCTTCTCCTCAGCTCTAGTCATTTCATCAGGAACACTTGGAAGACTTCTATGGCATTAAAGGTGTCTTTCTCCTGTAAGTTCGTACTCAGTTTTGCTGTGTATGTTTTATTGGTTGTAAGTCTGGATCCTTTACCTTCTCGAATATCATGTTCTGAGCTCTCTTACGTGTTCCTTACTGTGGCCCTTCTCTTTCTGGCTGCTTGCAGTATTTTTCCCTTGGCTAGGGGTGGGGCTGGAAAGGGGCTCTAGATTTTGGCTGTAATATTCTTCACAGTTTTCATTTGGGTGTTTACTTTAGCAAATGACTTCCCACTTCTATGTCGCCTTCTGGTCCTAAGAGATCTGGATACTTTAAGGCTCGGCTTGTAGATATTTTCAAGTCTCTTCTAGGTTTATGTCTGGAGCTTCCCTGTCACCATAATAGCTCTTCATGGGGGATTCTTTTTTAGTTTGCTCATTTTTCCAGCTTACTTCTTGACTTTGGACTTTACACTAGTGTTGGCTCTGGACACTTGCGGGTGGCGGGTGGGAGAGGAGGAAGCGATGTCTGGCTTGAGTCCTGTCCTATCACATCCTTCTGCTGCTTTCACAGCTCAGGCCAGGGCTTGAAAGCCTTCAGTGATCCCAACAACGTGTGATCCAGGGTAAGCTCTGTTCACTGTCCTCCTGGTCTGAGCTCTGCGAGTTCCGGACTCAAGTGTGGGTCTATTGGTTTGTTCCTGGGTGGAGGTTTCACTTCTAGACTCAGCTATTATCAGCCCACCAGGAGGCTCTGCAGGATCAAGGTGACCGAACTGCTAGCTCTCCCTTGGTCTAAGACTCTGGCCCTGGTTACCGCACTGCAGGCTTCCATGTTGGGTCAGAGGCTAGAAGCTAGAAATAAGACCCTGTTCTGCTCCTGGGGTCAGAGCAATACCTCGATCAACATGCTGTTAGGGTACATGATCATCAAGGACCACTTCTCTCTGCCCTGGTTCTACTGGGATTCAGCCCTGGGAACTGGCTAATGAGTCAAAAAACCTGCTAAAGAGGACCCACCTGTGCACCGCCTGCCAGTTCAGGGACCTCTGGGACCTCCGTGTACTCCAGTTCTTCCTGCCCTGATGCCACCTTGGCCCTCTGTCCTTCGGCAATAGCCAGCACCACATGCGCTCCCGGCTAAACCCTATCTACCAGAGGCCTCGTACCTCTCTGTCTATCTCTCTACGCCACCCTGGGCTAGAAAAATGACTCACTGTGACTTTTCTTGATCAGAATTCTGCCCGGTGCATTTCCCAGATCTTTGTGGAGCAAATTTAGTGGTTAGGCTGTACTACTTCTTCTCACTGCACCATCTTGACTCTGCCTCCTGTA
Organism: Vombatus ursinus; assembly: GCF_900497805.2. Classification (NCBI taxonomy): domain Eukaryota; kingdom Metazoa; phylum Chordata; class Mammalia; order Diprotodontia; family Vombatidae; genus Vombatus; species Vombatus ursinus. The sequence continues at coordinate 4,022,998 of NW_020954710.1, forward strand.
GCTTATAATCCCAAAGAGTTTCTGGGGTACCAAGGACTTGCATCTAGGTCTTGCTATCAGCTGTACCACAGTGTTTTATTTCACACTTACATCTATGGAAAGGAAGATACTTTTAAATGGCAACAAAACTAAATAAATAATGGATAAAGTTGTAATAACTTAATAAAAACTTATTAAAAGCTAAAGCACATAACCTTCCTGTCTCTAATAAATACTAAAGTGCAAGATTGTTGACTGATAACAATAAATATTAAATTATAATAGTATAAGGTTATAAGTATTATTAATCGTAGTTGATCTTTTGAATGATTTTGTTTAATGGTTTTCTGGGACTATGCTGGGAAGTGCTGCATAATTTTAAAATGTTTAAAAGGTGTATATGATGGAGATACACAAGATTTGTCAATAAAAAGGTCACACAATAGCAAAAATGCTCATTCTGTGTTCTGAAGAACTTTACAAGAAAGATCTTAATATCAGCAATAACCACAATGGTGTGGTTAGTAATGTAGAGCCAGACATTCTGGAGAATGAAGTCAAGTCAAATGAAATCCCTAAGGCAAGTGGGCCTTAGGAAGTATCACTAACAATAAGGTTAGGGAGGTGACAAAATCCCAGCTGAGCTATTTAAACCCTAAAAGATAATGCTATCCAAGTGCTGCACTCAATGTGCCAGCAAATTTGGAAAACTCAACAGTGGCTATTGGATTGGAAAAGATTACTTTAAGTTCCAATCCTAAAGAACGGCAATACCAAGGAATGTTCAAATTACCAAACAATTGCACTCAATTCACACATCAGCAAGGTTACGTTTAAGATTCTGCAAGCTAGGCTTCAGCAATATGTGAACTGAGAATTACCAGAAGGGCGGGCTGGTTTTTGAAGAGGCAGAGGAACTAGAGACCAAATTTGCCAACATTTGCTGGATTATGGAGAAAGCAAGGGAATTCCAGAAAAAATACCTACTTCTGCTTCATTGACTACACTAAAGTCTTTGACTGTGTGGATCACAACAAAATGTGGTAAGTCCTCACAGAGATGGGAGTGCCAGATCATCTTACTTGTCTCCTGAGGAACCTTTATGCAACAGTTAGAACTGAGCATAGAACAACTGATTGGTTTAAGATTAGAAAAGGAGCACAACAAGGCTATATGTTGTTACTTTTTTTTTTTTTAACTTGTATGCAGAGTACAACATGCGATGTGCCAGGCCGTATGAATCCAAAGCCAGAATTAAGGTTGTCAGGAGGAATATTCAACAATCTCAGATATGCAGATGATACCCCGCTGATGGCAGAAAGTGAAGAGGAATTAAGAAGCCTCTCGATAAAGACGAACGAGGAGAGTGTAAAAGCTGACTTGAAGCTTAATATGAACTTGAAGCAGAGGGAGAGGAATAGAAGCAGTGTCAGATTTTATATTCTTGAGCTCAAAGATCACTGCAGACAGTGACTGCAGCCATGAAATTAAGAAGACAGTTTCTCCTTGGAAGGAAAGCTTTCAAATTGTGGGGCCAGAGAAGACTTTTGAGAGTCCCTCGGACAGTGAGGAGATCTAAAGAAATTAATTCAGTCTTTTGATTGGAAGGACAAATACTGAAACTTAAATACTTTCACCACATAATGAGAAGAATGGATTCTTTGGAAAAGACCCTGATATTGGGAAAGATTAAATGTAAAAGGAAATGGGGTTGACAAAAGATGAGATGGAGAGTGTCATGGAAGCAACGAACATGAGCTTGGACAGCCTCTGGGAGATAGCAGAGGATAGAAGGGCCTAGTACGCTGTGATCCATGAGGTCACGAAGAGTGAGACATGACTAAATGACTGACCAAGTGAACAAAAACAACGCTCTGAAGAGAAATAGTTTCTTTAACTACTATTCTTAAAACGTGTGCCCAGAACACACTGGCAACGCTCTTTAATTAAAAGAACAAATGATACCACATCTGGGTTTTTTGCACAGTCAACTTCTTTATTAAAATAAACAGAATCTGAACCAACCTCATAAAACAATGAAATGAAGACCAGTGCATTTTACAAAAAAAAACAAACAAAAAAAAAAACAAAAAAACCCAAAAAACATCAGTCATGCTTTCACGAAGTGCCAATGAAAAGGCTGACATCCCTCTGGAGGGTCTACACAGAGCCAAGATTTCCAGATCTCAAGATGGCCAAAACTAAGGTGCCCCCACTGATCCAATGCTTTACTTGTAAAGCCCTGACAAATTCATTGCTGAAGAGCGGTCAGTTAAATCTTAACTCTATCCTCAGGCTTAGATGCCCCAAAGTCCACATTTCAAAACCCAACACCTTCAAGGACAGAATTCTAAGCAGAAATGTGAAGGCTATCTTGTGATGATCCTTCAAAAAAACCAGTTGTTGGAGAAAATATTACTATTTTTCAATCTTCCTCATTCTTGTATTTGGCTGCCCATAGCTTTTGTTTACATCCTCATCCTGGAAGAAAAGTCCTTGGAATCATGCCATATTTGTCTTATTCTGACCTACTTAGTCTCAGCTATAAAGTGTCCGTGAAAGATTGTTTTAGTGAGGTTTCACAGAAGGAATGAGCTTTATAAACTTAATGTATCATCATTAAAAGAAAAGGGTGAAGAGCAATTCCATTTGCACTAGGAATCACTGTAGAACACATTCATCAGAAATAACAGTGTGGTCTGATTCACAGAATATAAATAATAAACATGAAATCATAATAATAAAAGCTATACTCACATAGACCTGAGGATGTATTATATTTGTTCTGCTGCTAGGGCTGCCAATCTAAAAAAAAACCCAGAAGTTAAACAATCAGCACAAAACACATGATGTAAAGATACCAAATTCTAATACCTTATTTTTTAAAAATTTACTAAATTTACTAATCTGGATTAACAAACTATCAGGGAACAGTTATCTTCAATATAAGGCTCACTTATCCATTCAACTATTATTTACTGAATATCCCTTATTTGCCAGACACTTTGGGGGCTACAAAGATGAATAATATAATTCTTTCCTTCATGATTCACTATTATATCCCATTAAATGGATGCTCCTTTCATGCATTTAAATAAAGTGTTCCTGTTTTTACACAATACCTACTACCTAACAGAAAGTGTTAAAGAAGGGGGGAGAAGAATGGAAAAGAAAACAAAAATATCAGAAACTAGGTTCTCAGCTGATGCTAGGAATTAAAATCTAGTCAAAAATGAAGACAATCCACTTAAAAAGTTTTACTGAATACTGTCTAAACCTCACTTTTTAATTTACACTAATGCAAAAAGCAAGGCATACTTGTTACAGGTATTTGGGGTAATAGGGCTCAACTGGAACATTCCTTTCATTGCCAAAGGTATGAATTCCAGGAATTTTTAAGGTTCTGGAGGGAAAAAGATGGAAATTGACATGGCATAATGTTCAAGATGAACACAAAACTGAGCAAAGCAGCCTCAGCTACAGCAGATTAGCACTTACATATTCATCAGTGGAAAATAAGTGAAAAATTAGCCCAGAGGAATTAAGAACTGGCTGATGGGCAAATGAGCCTGCAGTTGCTGTAACCGCTAAGTCTCTCAAGATTCCTCCTTTGCTGCACGTGTTTATTATTGATGCTACTAATAGCATTCTCTTACACCTTTCAATACTATAAATAATCCTATAAAGTATAGATCAGCACAAGACAAAGGATGAGAGTAGGTATGAAGATGAATGATGAGAAACTAAAATGGCTAGGGGAAAAGGGGAGCCAGGGAAATGCCTACATCTGTCTCCAATAAGAATTAGGAGAGGTAGGGATAATGGGTAACTAGATTAGTATGTAATTACATTAATTAGAAGTAACACAGGGAAGGGGGGGAGGATGCTAGAAAATGTGACAGAAAAAAAAAATAAGGCAAATAAAATGTTTGGCAAATTAGTAAATGTCTGGCTAGGCCACTAGAGTGTGAAAACTCCCTCCAAGATGGACAGATCATCTACTAGATCAAAATTTTCAATCTCAATTTTCCATTGAGAACAGCCTTTAATTGGCAATGGTGATCCTCCAACTTCTCAGTATTAAACACAAGATTCATTCTGGTGGAACTTAAAAGGACTTTATGTCTATGGCAATAAAAGGGCTATCACAACTGAGCTTAATCTCCCCCAATGATACCTAAGTAAGTGTTTCTGTTATTGATAGGCGCTAGAATATATGTATAACAAATGAAATCAAATTTGCAAAGTGCCCGGCACATAGTAGGTGCTTAACAAATGCTTATTTCCTTATATAACTGAAGTTTTACAAAGTGAATCACTCCTGGTAACTGATCTGAAATTAGACTATACCTTGCTCTTAGAATTAATAGAATTTATACAATAATCATATCTCAACAGAACAGAGCCTAACATTGTATTTTTACTATCTGGACATGCAGCTGAATGGGAGAACTGCCACCTAGGCCAGAACCACACTGTCACCAATTCCCAACAAGCACACACCGTGGAAGATGATGAGTTTTTGTCAGGGGCAGCGTATCGGAAAAAGGTCCCCACTTTGTCCACGGACACAGGGCTCACTTGTTCCCAGCCATTCACTCTTACTTGCAACTGGTGGATTCGAAGGTCATGCGTATGCCTGTCAGTTGGGATGCAAAAAGGGAGGGAGAATTAAACCCCATCTTAAGAAGAAACAAGAAAAAGAAGATATTTCCATTTTAATTTAGTCATTACACAGAGACCCATGGGAGAAACTGCTCTAGGAACAGATTTTAGGAACGAGAAGTTTAGCTCTGTAACGGCCAGCATAAAAGAATACAGGGTTACTAACTTAGAGAACATCTGGTCCTAACTTCTCACTTTACAGATGGGGAAACCAAGGTCTGGAGAGGTCAATGGACTTGCCCAAAGGCAAAAGAGATGATCCAGCTGCATATTAATAAAAGACTGCCACAAAACAAGCTCTGCCAGTTCTGACCATCTGCCCTCTTCCTCCACTGCACAAGATCTGCAGATGGCCTTTAAAATGAGGTGAGTTTAAGTAAATTTCAATAGAAAAGTAAAATGCTATAATAGAATCATGCCCTTGAAAATACATGAAAACAACATTCTTTCCCTTGGTTCTTCTGCAAAGCATTCTGACTTCGGTCTCATGTGACTAGAGAAGAGTTCCATGAGAGAGATCTTCCAAGTTAAGTACTGAAGTGTTTGGTGGAAATCAGAGCAGAAGGCAACAGGAAGAACAGGAGGAATGGGAGGAAATTACACATTTAATTCTATTTTAGATTTTGCCTAATTCAAGCCAGAAGTTCTAAATAAGGAACTGAATTTGAGGCCAGAGGTGGGGTATGGGAAGGGGGAGAGTAAGAGAATATACTTATATTGATGAATTCAAGGAGAAATGCAAGAATAGAAATAGGTTACAAAACAAGGAAATTGAAGAGGGAGAAAAAAATAAGAGAGAGAGAGATCACGTCCTCTTTAATATAACAGAAACAGCTTTGTAGTTGGACTGACTGACAACTTTCTCTGTAAAGTTTCTGGGAAAACCTTGAAGATGTCCTTTTGCAGCTAAAATTTAAGTGGCTTCCAGATATGTCCAGCTGAATGTCCAGAATCCATGTCAATACACATACACTAAAACAGCCTTGGGAAATAATGGAACACACAGCATTCACCATGGAAGAAACATCAAGGTTTTTGCATGTGCAGACCAAAAACACTCAGCCGTCCATAGATCTGGAAGCCTGGGTCCAAGCGCCTAACCTTGGTCATTAGTAATTTCAAATAACCATTAGTAGTTTCAAAAACCAAATTCTGTCTTAACACAATCAACACGCACTGGGTATTTATTTTATATGCCATCTAATGATAGAAAATTTTCTTCTTACTAGATCCTGCATGCCCCAAACATGAAGCCATTCTGCAGTCTGCTCCCTTTGCTGGTTCTGTCCAGAAGCTCACCAGGTATCATTGCTAAAATACTGATGCCCAATACTTTTTGGAATTGGCACATACTTTGACCATTGGTTCAATTTCCTGACACTTTCTACTTCCTAAATCCAACAATTTGATTTAATTAAAATATTTTATAAGCCATCATAGGGCAAGCCACCATACTTACTAATGAATATATGAAAACAAAAGTCTAGCCTAAGCCTACAGACTCAGGGGAAAAGAGAGTAGAGACACTTCATTTATTTGGTTTTTTGTTGTTGTTGGTGTCTTTTGGTTTTGCCTTTCTGAAGAAGGAAAAGGATGAGCTGTAAGGCTCCTACTAACAACAGGAAATGTGTTGAGAAACGTAATTATAACCACTCTAATTTTGTGAATCAGAAATTGAAAATTCAGGTGCTGTAATCCAACACAAAGAAACTTTTGAGGAGTTAATGTACGAATACAAGAATTCACATCGTGGCATACAGAAGTAATCAGAGGAAAGCTTTCTTCCTTCAGAGGGTGGCGTGGCTTTAACCTGCCACAGAAGGACTAAGGTGTCTATTCCTAGCAAGATATATCTGCATGATCTTGTGGCGAGGAATTCCAAAATGTCAGAAACATCTGAAAGAGACCCCTGAGGTCACTGACTACAACCTGGCCCTGAACAAGAAGCCCCAACAAATAGTCATTCAGTCCTCTAGAGGAGCCCCCAAAGCAGCCCATTCCACTTGGGGACAGAAGCATCCCTGACGAAGAGGCAGATCACAGCTCATCTGTACCTTTCCACTCAGCGCAACATCCCCCATTTCTACAGTCCCTTAAGGTTTACAAAGTGCTGTCCTCCTCACAACCCTATGAGGCAGGGAATACAAGTATTATAATTTCAACTTTCCACATGAGGAAGCTCAAGGACATCTAGTCCAAAGTCACCCATCTAGGGTGTGAGGCAGAGATTCAAACCCAGGCCATCTGACACCAAGACTGGCCCCAATCGTTGGGACCTTGCTCTTGTACTAGCTCATTTGTCTAAGCCCTTTTCCATATGATAACTTTTAAATAGTTGAAAACAGCTATCATGTCAATTTAATTCAACAAACAATGATGAGGGGCCTATTCTGGCAAAGCACTGCGTAAAGCCTGGGGAACACAAAGCCAAAAAAAAAAAAAATAGTTCTCACCTTCCAGGAGCTTCCAGAGGGGGTATATGACATGTACACAAGACAAAGCATATACGAAGTGATATAAAGCCATTTTAAAAGGATGTGAGCACTAATCCCTGGAGGGAGCATCAAGAAAGTGTCAGAAGGGGGTCCTGAGCTGTGCTCTGAAGGAAGCTAAGCCTTCTAAAGGGTGAAGAAGGAGTGTACTCTAGACAAGAATTCACCCCACTGGAAGGTCCAGAAGAAGATAAGAGAAACAGGGAGTGACTTCATGAAGAGGAGCAATAGGAAAAACACCTAGAGAGTGAGAAGGAAGCCAGGTGGGAAAGAACTCTAAATGCCAAGTGCTCTCTAGAGGCAACAGGGAGCCCCTAGGTCAAGTCCTCTTTAAGTTTCTGCTTTTTTTGAGCTAAAAATTGAAATCTTTGTGCCAAACTCAACTCTTTACTCACTCACTCCACATGGCGGCATTTTTAACCTTCACAGCATTTCTCACATCAACCACTTCTCTCCATTCACACAGACACCAACCTAACTCAGGCCTTCATCACCTCGAACCTGAACTACTGCAACAGCCTCTTAACAGCCCCCCCGTCTCAGGGCTCTTACTCCAATCTAGCTTCCACATAGTTTTGATTTTCCAAACATATAGCTCAGACCATGTCACTCCCATCTCTAAAACAATACATTTCAGTGTATTATGCCTAGTCTCAAAAACAAACTCCTCTGTCAGTCATTTAAAGCCCTTACAGCGGAGGTGCTAGTCCTTCCTGAACACCCCACAGACCCCTCTTGGAGCTACAGATGAAAGCTGGATGACAGGTGGGTACCAGAGGTGACAGGGCTGCTCATTCGCCTTTGGTGTCCACCTGCTGCCCAGCTCTCACCCGTGGCTGCAAGAAGCTGGAGCATGTGCAGCGGCCACACCCCAGTAAAACCATCTTGGCAGATGGGCTACACCAGGTTAAGGGTAACCAACAGGCCTCAAACATGTCAGTGAGTTAGGGGGATGTCTGCCCCAAGGGTGTGAAGACTTCTCCCAGAGGAGAAGGGTGGATGAGAACAATTTGTTCCAATGGCCATGAAGGTGGCTGAAATAGGCACTGTGGAGTACTTAGAGCTCGGTCAGGCACTGAAGACACCAAGGTGCATTCTAGGACACAGCCAGTCATGCTGACTTTTGTCTTGTCACTGGATTTTGAGGACTCTGAGAGAGACAGTGAGGCTAATGACTTTGCACAATTCTGCTTCACTTAAACCTAATTCACATACACGTCAAGACATCACCCCATGATGTCACTGGTCCTCTTCAAAAACGAAAGACGAACAACAAAGCCCTTTATAACCTGACCCCAATTGGCCTTTCCAGTCATATTAAACACTACTCCTCCTCTTCATGTGCATTACAGGCCAGCCAAACTGGCTTTCTTACTGTTCCTCATATACAATATTTCATCTCCTATCTCCAAGCCATTGCACTGGCTTGGAATGCATTCCCCCCCACCTCTTAGAATCATGAGTTTCTCTCATTGCATTGTTCGATTGTTCTTTTCTACATGAAGCCTCTCCTGATGACTTCAGCTGCTAATGCCCCCCACCCCCACCCCCACCAACTATGCCCCTTCTGGACATATTGTATATACACCTAGATATGCACATATCATTTCCCTTGGGTACACTGTAAGCTCCAGAGGGTCAGGAGTGTTCTTGTAACCCCACTTTTGCCTTTGTAAACCCAGTATCTAGCACGATGCTTGGGCATCTACGTAGCACTTAATAAATGCTTATTGTTAGCAAATCTCCCTAGTTTCTTTTGTCAATCCTTACAAGGTCCTTCACCCCTTTGGTTACCCTCATATGGATACTCTCCAGCTTAATGCTTTCCTAAAATGAATGTAACGGACTAGATGTGGTCTGACCAGAGCAAAGGATGGAAGAGCTATCACCTTCCTCATCCTGAACATTACAGTCAATTAATCTGTTTTGTTGTTGTTCAGCCATTTCCAGTTGTAACCAACTCTTCATGACCTCATTTGGGGTTTTCTTGGTAGAGATACTGGAGTGGTTTGTCATTTCCTTCTCCAGTTCATTTTACAGATGAGGAAACTGAGGCAAATAGGGTAAAGTGACTTGTCCAGGGTCACACAGCTAGTAAGTGCCTGAGGTCAGATTTGAACTTGTGTCTTGCTGACTCCAGGCCTGGTGCTCTATCCACTGTGCCACCTCGCTGCCCACTCTGTTAGCAAGCATTTATTTACTAGGTTGACTGCATAGCACTCCCCTTTGTGCATGCTACCATCCAGCCAATCTAGCCTTCTTGCTTTTCTTCATACACACAGATCTCCATCACTGGCTGTCCCCTACGCCTGGAAAGCTCTCTCTCTTCACCTACGCCTCCTTATTTCCTTCAAGGTCTGCTCAAATTCAGCCTTCTACAACCAGCCTCTCCCAGTTTGTCTTCCTCCTCCCCACCCCCTCCCCACCCAGGCCTGCCACCAAGTGCCTTCTCTCGAGGATTACCTCCCATTTACACTGTATGTCCTGTATATACATAGATACTTATAGATTGTCTCCACCACTAGACTGTGAGCTCCTGGAGAGCAGGGACTATCTCCTTCTTTGTATCCTCAGCACTTAGCACAGTGCCTGGCACACAGTAGGCACTTAATAAATGCTTGTTGACCAATGATACATTTCTCTTAATGCAGCTTCTTTGAATGAAATAGCATTGAGTATTCAGTCCACTAAAACCCCCAGATCTTTTTCAGATAAATAGCTATCTACCCATGCCTCCCCAATCTTGTATTTATGAAGTGAAAGGTGATATTTACCACCCTTGGTGTATTTAAACTTAATAGATTCAGCTCACTGTTCTATCCTGTCAAAATTTTTATAAATCCTATCATTCAAGATGCTATCTAAAATTCTGTGTTATCTCAAATTCTGAAAGTCATATATGCATTTATCCAAATTACTTACAAAAATGTTAAATGGCCAAGGACCCATCCCTGGGGTACTCTCCTAGAAAACTTCTCTAAGCTTCCCCTAAACCACTGATGACTGCTCTCTGGATCTAGCCATTCAACTAGGTCCAGAAGCCACAAAATCAGCCGATATCCCTCCATCTTGTCTATAAGAACAGCAGGAGTCACTCTGTAAAATGCTCTATTCAAATCTAAGTAAACTCATTTTTTTAACATTCCCATAATCGAGTCTAGAAAAATCTGTCAAGAAAATAAATGATGTTGGTTTGGCACAATCTGACCTTGGTGAAGCCATACGGGATCCACATTCCATGTGCTGTTTCTTTTCCTTAAAACTGGACCTATGCTTGCATTGGCAAAGGGAACTCCCAGTAAGGAAGTGTCCTCTACAGCAACCGTTTTGTAGTCCGTAATCATAGAGAACTGACTTGGGCATTGGGAAATTAGATGACTTGTCCAGAGTCACACAGCCAGTTTGTATCAGAGGTATGGTTTTACCCTGGCTTCTTCTAACTACTCAGGCCAACTCTCTGAATACTCTATCCCACTGAATCTTATGTTGCACACATCTATTTTTTAAAATTTTGATTTGAGAATATTTTGAAAAATTGAAAGGCAAAAAGGGAAAGAAAAGATAAAACCATCCCTATTAGCTGATAACAAAGTCACAGGCTACAAAATCAATCCTCAAAAACAGCATTTATATATATGTATATATAGAGACATATATATGTGGCTATATGTGTCTACGTACATATATGTATATAGAGACATATATATGTGGCTATATATGTGTCTATGTACATATATATGTTTACACACACACACACACACATATACATATATATATAAAATAAAATAACAAAATCCAAGGGGCAATAATACAAAGGTAAATCTCATTGTAACTAATTATGAAATGCATTAATTATCTGAAGATCATTCTACCAAAGTGCACAAAATACTTGCATAGATTCAATTAAAAGGTGCTCCTTCAAGAAATAAAGAACAATTTAAATAAATAAAGCATTAGTCAGTGTTCCTGAATGGGTTGTGCCAATATAATAACAACAACACTACAACCAATGTGAATTTATAGTTTTAGTGCTATACCAATAAACTTATCTAAAGGATACTTCATAGAACTTGATAAAATAATAATGAAATTCATTTGGAAAATATTTTGAAAATTTTGTGATAACCCTATGTTACAAACAATTAGTGAGAAAACATATATGTTTTCATCTGCTCAAAGAAAATTGATGGAATAAATACGTCTCCATGGCAGTCTTCATGCAAGCAAAAAAAAAAAGCCCCACAAAGACCATTATTTGAAAAAAGCAGGCAAAGCACAGCAATTCACCCTCCCTCACTTCCCTCCTTTTTTTAAGCATTGAAGGAATTAAGAGTATTCTTTACCTGTGCCTTAGTTTTCCTCTTGCTTCAAATTCAAAAGGAATCTCTTCCCCAGTAAGGACTTCCCGCCATTCACTGACATTGTGGGCATCATCCAGGAAAGTTCTGTTTCCCTCTGGAACCAGTCCTGGGCTTCCACTGTGAGACAAGGCTGCCCTGGAACCAAATCACACATAACCAGATCTCTCTCTTGCACACATACTCAGAACACTGCAACAAAAAGTACCAACCATATCCAAGACAGACAGAATATTTATGATCTCTGCCCTATGACAGCCTGCCTAAAAAGAATCTAAAAGCAATCATCTTAAGGATCAATAACAACCAGTTTGAATTTTGGAGATATTTCCTACTAATACCAACTTAAAGTAGAAATCAGCGTCCATTTCACTAAATTGTCATCATTGTCATCTAAAGAATGAAGTTTAGAAAAGAGTGCTGTGTAAATCTCAACTATAATTAGAATGAATTAACATTTTACTGAGTACACAGAATATACTCAATAAACGCTGTACCAGGCATATTGTCAATGGGAAAATGAGAGATAGTATGTTACAGTGGAAAGGGCATTGGTCTTGGACTTAGGAAAGACTTGGGTTTGAATCGTGCCTCTGATACGTCATGGTCATATGATCATGGGCAAAACTGGGATAACAATACCCACATAGCCCCTTTTTTTAGTTTCTGTGAGATTCAAATAAGGAAATACATGTAAAGAGGTCTGTAAACCTGAAGGCGCTATGGAAATAATAATAATTATTGTTAGAAGAATCATTATTATTAAGGAAACTGAGCATTAACACATTCAGTTAACTAAGCTCTTAAACTAAGAAAAACAAAAAGAAAACTCACTTCCAAAACAGTTGACTGCACAGACTCATCTACTTCAATTCCTACCCTGAAAAGATCAGCATTTCCATGCTGCAAGGAGCCAAGTTTTCAATGACAGAAAACTATTACAGAAGGTCTCTCTCTTGGCTTAGGTGAAATCTCATTAGTTTTCCCAACCCCACCCAATCCCATCTGGGCTAGGGAGTGCATTATAAGTTCAGAGATCAATTTTATTTTTGTCAGGAAAGTTTTCAGAGAAGTCTTGGAGGGAAAATGAAAAAAAGATTGGTTTGGGATTAGATCAAGCCACCACATGTTCCTTTAAAAAAACGAAAAAAAAAAAAAAATCACACGGGCCCTACCTTTTCCCCTAATTCATGACTGATTTGTTTGATCCTCACTTTCAATATAATGTGTCAGGCCTCTGCTAAATATTGGGTCCCCAAACACCATCTGGATATTTCAGACTTGGCATTTTGCTCTATCAATCAACAAACAGTTAGGAAGCACTTGGGAAACACATTATTAGTGCTTAATAATGAAAAGAGGAAGACCTAAACACAAGTAGTAATAATATGCAATGTTACATGGAAAACTTAGTACAGAGGTGCAAAACAAAGTGCTTAAATTGTTGATGATTGTTAACTAATTATTATTATGTCATAATTAATAATGATGTTCATTATTATTGAGGAAAATTAATGATCATTAATAACAGTGCAAAATGTCAGCTGATTAAGGAAGAGATGGTTTTTTGGTTAGATTTTAAAAGATGGGGAGGGGATCAAGGTGTTGTGAAAGTCTCTTGGACCTTGAATATATCTTCGACATCACCAGGGCCTTGATATCTCAAGTAGGATAAGCCTGCAAGCTGCCAAATCATAGATGCCTGTCTCTCTCTCTTTACCAAAATAAACAAACCTCCCTATTTGCAGTCATGCCTTTCTGACCATCACAAAAACCCACAGTTAAAAAGGAAGACAGATATCACTTACGGAGAAATTTTGTCAGGACTCCTTACCTGGTAGGGGTAGTTGTTAGCGTGGCAAACCACAAGGTGCACCCTGTGTGATTCCTCAGAGCAAAGGGGACAAATGGCTGTCGGCGTTTGGGGGTTTTCATCTCTGTGATGGGAAAACCAAGGAAGGTTATTAGAAAACTCATACTCTATGACATCAAAGAAACCCCCCACAACTAAATGGTGTTGGTGACCCAAAGTAAAGTCTGCACAAACCAAATGAAGGCAGAGAAGACAGAAGGAACATAAGAAAAATAAACCCCAAAAAGATGTGTACATAACCAAAATGAACTGGCAAAAGATTGCATCAGACACTGATCCATTCAAAACATGGTTCAAAAGCCATGATTTACTATTTACTATACAGCAGGAATATATACTATACAATATGGCAGGAAGACAAATGGGAATTCTTTGAAGTTTGGTATAGAAAACAGATTGTCAGATTTATAATCAAAGGACTTAAGTTCAAATCCTTGTCCTGCTTGTTGTTCCAGTGGCCTTGGGCAAATCACTTTCATGACTCAATTTCCTCACCTGTAAAGCAAAGGTGTTGGACTAAATGACCTCTAAGGTCCCTCCCAGTTCCAAATCATCTAGACTTGTGAATTCATTATCCAGCACAGCAAGAATTCGCTTCAAACACCAGTATGGAGCACAGCATGAGTCAGCATCCACTGCTTCCTGTCTCACCCTCTCCTACTCATCCTATTCAGCCAAGTATAACTCGTACTTCTGAAGAGCAACCTTCAGGTGCTGACTGCTTTGGAAGCAAGAAAAGCAAACCCCCACATGTGTAAATAACCAAAATGAATCGGAAAAAGCCTGTATCAGACACTGATCCATTAAAAACCTGGTTCAAAAGCCATGATTTCCTTAGAAGGCTTCATTAATAGAGAGAGATCTCCACTCATTTCTGTGACCACTCATTCCCAACATACGTCCAATGAAGAGACAGAGAAATTAGATGGAACAGAAACAGCAGAGGTTTGCTCTGCTTTCACCATGCCATTGCTTCCTTCTCCTCACAGGACATAAGACCATTTTAAAGGGATATTTTCAGTTGCCCTATGTCATGGACACTACTAAACTTTTTATAGGCACAACACTGTTCTGGGTGCTGTGGGGAAAACAGAAGTAATATAAGATACTGTTTCTGATCTCAAAGAGCCTGTGACCCAGTTAGGGAGGCCATAATCACACACAAGATTAGGTAATTATAAATTACAATATATACAGTCAGTCACCAATTTATAAATGAATGGGACTACAAAAGTTCCTTTGTAAGTTGGAACTCAGAAGACATATTTCCCACAGAAAATCTTTTTATAAAAGCTAATTTGATTCCCAGGACAAGCACAAAAATCCCATATGAATTATAGCACTAACAGTATGACAGACCCTAACAATAATAAATGATAATGTTTCTAGGAGAAAGAAGCTATCTTCAGAGTACTAAATTGGGATGTCAGGAAGATATTTCCCAGCTCTACTGTAAGGGTAGAGACTTACCTATCTCCTATCTCCCCATCCATTAGGCAGTGGAAGAGGGCAGGCATCTGTAGTGGCAATGATGACCTATGGCTCCCTTGGCCTAGGGTATGGTGAATATTGGGGGTTGGTGGTGAGAGTACAGAATGAGGGCACAGGGCTGGGAAAGGAAGATGGGGGTAATGCCTCTTACTAGCAAGAAATCTGTCCTCCATACCAAGAACACTTAACCAGTAGGAAGCTGGTTCCTAATTTTTCAGAACAGTTACGAAAGACTTTGTGGGGGGACATGGGAACTGCTTTTGGTCTTATCCCTATCATCATTATTTCCTCTGCTTTCCAGACTGGTATAAGTATGAGTAGCAGTGGAGAAGCCTCAACTCCTCTTTACAAACCTCTCTGCAGAGACGATGACAACTATATGGAGAATAACAAAAACAAATTTAGTTGAATCTCTCCTGCTCACCAGTCTCTCTGAAGAGAATAAATGAAAACACACACACACACACACCCCCTAACTGGATTTATAGCTACAGTGGATAAAATGGCACCAGGAGGCAGCAGCAAGCTCTGACCAAGGAGGGCAACTAAAGCCAAATAAAATTCACCTCGTAGGACCACATTTTTCCAGGCGATGAAAGCTACAGAATAATCTACAGCCCACACAGGTTTTTACTGCCTTCTAAGTGAGGCACGGGGGTGGTTTCATAAAGGGCTAATGGGAAGAAGAGATCACTGCCATTTGAAAAGTAGTAACTTTCTTATTATCCTTTTTTATCATCAAATATTTTCAGAAGTTAATATGGTAAGTGTTTCTAGACAAGCACTTTCAGGTTAGAGCAAGCCTCTGTTTTGACAATCACTAGAGCTCATCAGGTTCCAGTGTGCAGTAAAATGCTAAAAACTGAAAACCTCCAGTGGATAACACTTAACCTCCTGTCTCTCTTACACAATCTCTCCATCATTTATTCAGTCGATCATTTTTGAGAATCTCGGCTATTTCCAAAGATACATTCTCTACTTTACATATACCTATTTTCACACTAACAGCTTCCCTTAGTTTTCAAATTTTGTGAGGTATTTTATGTGTGTGTGTGTGTGTGTGTGTATTTAAATCACTAATCAATGAGACATAAAGCACAAAGCTAAGAAGTAATTGTGAGGCTGCTGACAAGAGCAGAGGGAGAGTAAAAAACTTAAGAGCCACCTGAAGGGCAAAGAGTATATATTGTAGAAATCTGAAAGGCACCTCCCACTGCATGACTTCATTAAGAAAGCAGCATTTATTACAGTAAGGGATCCAGCAGGAAAAGAACCCAGATGTGCTCTCATATCTTCCTGCAAGCCAGGCTCTAAGTTTCCATTTACAAATTATATTTTTAAAAAACACATGGCAAATGATTTTGATCACTATGTCATAATGAACAAAATATTAGGAGCCTTTACCTTCAAGAGTATTTGGTTTTAACTCTGAGGTTCTACCTCACACCCATAAGATTGGCTAAGTTGGCAAAAAAATTAAAATGACAAATATTGGAGGGGATGTGGGGCAACAGGCCTACTAATGCACTGCTGGTGGAGCTGAGAACTGGTTCAGCCTTTCTGGAGAGCAATTTGGAACTATGCCCAAAAAGCTATTAAACTGTGCATACCCTTTGCTCCAGGGATACCACTACTAGGTCTATTCCCCAAAAAGAGCAAAGAAGAAGGAAAAGGACCCATACATACAAAAAATATTTATGGCAACTCTTTTTGTGGCAGCAAAGAATTGGAAACTGAGAGGATGCCTATAAATTGGGGAATGGCTGAACAAGTTATATCAATGTGATGGAATACTATTGTGCTATAAGAAATGGTGAAGGAGATTCTTTCAGAGAAACCAGACAAGCCTTTTATAAACTAATGCAAACCGAAGGGAGCAGAACCAGAACAATTTATACAGTAAAAACCATATTAAATCAATCAATTTCAAAAGACTTAGGAACTCTGATCCACAATGACTTCAGAGGAATCATGACGAAACAGGCTACCCACCTCCTGATAGAGAGGGGACAGATTCAGAGTACAAACTGAGACTTTTTTTTTTGGACATGGTCAATGCAAGGAATCAGTTTTTTGCTTGACTATGTATGTCTGTAACAGGGGTTTTGTTTTTCTTGCTTTCTCTACTGGGAGGGGAGGAGAAGTGGGAAAAAGAGTAGGTAGATCTTTGTGGGTTTTTTTTAAGTAATTTTTAAAAAGAGTACTTGGTTTTACAAATTAAAAAGCATGGCTAGGCATACTGCCTTAGTCACAAAACTTCTCATATTTGTCAGACATACCAAAGCAAACTTCAGACATTCACTTAGCCAATGAGAAAACCACTGATTGTACACCCTACAACAGTCCAAACCCTACACTAGGGAGAAGCCAAGCAGACCAAATAGCTCTCACATTATGTCCCAAAATAAACTGAGTCTGGACTCCAGCCATGCAACAGGAGAAAGAAATTTTGAAGGCCACCAAAGAGAACAGCTTCCCTTGATGGCTTTGGAAAATTTGCCCCAGGGACCATAATCTCTTCAGAAAATGAGAAAAAAAAGCTTCAAGTTCGTCACATCTTAGGTTTAGCTTCACTTGGCCACAACTTGAGAAATATTTTCCCCCTTGGACTTGTTTCAAATTAATTTGGCTGTTATAAACAAAGCCCAAGGTTTCCACTCTGTGGACATTTTGTAGCAAAAAGAACACTGAATTAGAAGTTAGAAGATCCGGATTCTAGCTCTCACCCTACTAACTATATGAACTCTCTGAATATGTGCTTCTTCATCTACAATAATCCCTCTCCAAACTACCTACCTCTAAAGTTTTTTGCAAGAATAAAATGAAACAAACCAAAAAATACCCTGAAAAGAATGTGATGCTGTACAAATGTCAAAGTATTTCTTTCTTTAAAAATCTTCCCTCACACTGCAATCTTGATAAAAATTCCCAGAAAACAGCCCACAGCTTTGCCATTTCACTGATGCCTCTTGTTTTTGCACCTGGGTGGACTCTTTCTGAGCCACTTCTTTTATAAAATCCACTGCACCCCAGAGGCCGCTGCAACTAAGTGCACTCACTGCAACCAATGAAGAAAGGACACACTGGGATGCTGATGTCCTAATTTTTATATTCTTTCTTCCAATACTCTACCTGGTCAACTAACACCTCTTCCCCTTTTCCCTGCCTCAAGGGTTCTTAGGGTCATAGGCAGGAATGAAGAACATTTTCTCCTCTATTTCTTAAGGACCACATGTACCTAATTCAAAACTATAAGAAATTCTTATCTTAGTAATAGCATGAGGATTTTAAAATGTCTCATATTCTAGAAATTCCTTTGCATTCCCATAAGGATAAATGTTTACTAAGTGTTCTATAAACAAAGGGATTTGCAATGTTGGTTTGTGGAAGAATTTTCCCATCATTTGTAAGCCTTTCAACATGAGACATGGCCACCAGCTAACATAGTATTTCCTTTTGTGTAATGTCACAACTGCCAAAAACCAGCAGAAGGGAGTTCTGGTTTTTTGTCCTTTACCAGAAGGGAAAAGGGAATGAAAAAGATATAACATCAGAATCAATACTTGGTTTACTTCTAATGTTAAGTCAAATGTTCTTCCTGTTCTTGCTAAAATGAAAGTCACAAGCAGGACAGAAAATCAGCTCCACATCAGAGAGGATTATTGTGCAAGACATTTGGTAGATGATAGCAGCCATGCATTCCCTCCCTCAGCTGTACTGTACCTCTAGCATAGATCTGGTGCTCTAGGTTAGTCAGACTGGCTGTACTCCTAGTCCTAAGGTAGACAAGGGGTAGGCCTGGTAGACAGGAAAGACAAAGTTAGCAGATAAGGAAAGAGACAGCAAATAGGCAGATTCACCTCTATCACTTACACAGTGTGAATAAAGAATATTGCACAAACAGAGCAGGCACCATGCAGTTGGGCAGTAGCTAACAATGCACTAGGCAAAGGGATCACGATGTTTCTTTTTTCCAAGGCTAAGCTACTTCCCACTGGGGTGGAAGTTCTATCATGTTAACTAGCATACTCTCCATCAGAATCAGGGAAAGAAAAATTACTTAACATACTCTTAAACTGAAGCCTTTTAAAGGCTCTGAATTTGAAAGCGTGCATATACTTAGATGGCAAAGAAAAGTTACTTTAAAAATCTATTAAAAAAGACGGTAGTGAAAATAACTTCATTTAAATTCCAGCAAAGGAAGACAGTGTCTCCAAAAGTGAGTAAAAAAAGCCAATATATTTCCTATAGTCAAACAGTCTCTACTAACGAGTTGCCTCACTTTGACAGCTTTGAAAATCCTAATTTTTAAAGTAATTTAAAATACGCATTTTAAAAAATCCAAATTGGAGCTCTTTATCCATATTTTCATTGGCTCCAAAATCCATCAACTCTACAAAGCCCAATGGTTCATCCTTTAGAATCTATGACCTTACTAAATAAAGTCAACAATTATGCCCAAAGTCATACCAAAGTCTTCCTATGCACTACTCAATGACATCTGAGAAATTAGCAGGTCCACAAATCAGATTTTAGGTCAAGAATCTGAATTCCAAGGGGTCCAATTTCTAATCTTATCTTGGCTGTTTATGTTTGTTCCAATTTATTAGAAACATGACTTATCATAGTCCTGTAGATTCTGATCAGTTCAAAATTAAGGATTTTAGTACACTTACTAAAAGATTTCTATTTACTTAGGGGGTAGGAAGGAGTGACAAAGGAAAAAAAGATACAGACGTTTTTATATGCTTTTATAAATCTTTTCCTAAAGAAAAAGATGGACTGTAGCTCTATAAATCTGAGAAAATATAACCTAGAACTAAGTAACTCTACACAATGCTTTTTCAATGACACTAAACACATATATATCCTCTTCTGTTAACTATTAAAAAGGAAATGAATTGCTGCCTCTTCAGAACTGTGAAGATCCAACAGCCTTGTGGCTGTATTTACTACTGACTTGGGAATAGAGACTCTTCCAACAAACAAGTGTCTTCAGAAAAATGTTCCCCTGCCTATACTATAAATTCTAGTGGTTGTTGGAAGTCTTCTAGATAGACTGTTACATTTCTTCAATACATAAATTGAGAAGTCTAGAGGAAGAAACAGAATTGATGCTGACAATGTTTCAAAAGGCCCCGGCTCCTGAAACAATGACCTTGTGACTCTCAGAAGCAGCAAACTGGGAACACTGAGAACAATCCCAGCTGATACTTCTTTTTCTCTCCCTTCTAGAAGTACAAAGAAGACAGAAAAGAGGCCACTTGCACACCCTGAGGAGAGATGAGCCAGTTCAAACACTTCAGACACTTAAGAAAGCCCATCTGCCTATGACATGTTTGCAGACCAGATGGATTATTTCTAAAGTATTCATGAGCTATGTGAAGTCCAGCCAAGAAATGTAATCACAGAGACTTCCCGAAAGAAATCAGACTTAAAGGGCTGGGACAGAACTGAATTTGGATGACAATTAGTTATGAAACTGTTGTTCATCATTATATTGTTCAACTCTTAGAAAAACAAAGCTCAAAGTGAGGCAATGAGGAAAGAAAATATAGTTATCAAAAAATAAAATGAGATTACTATATATTCAGAGGGATACATTCACAATACTTAGATTCTTTGTAGACATACTGAGGCTATTTCTTTACCTCACCCTTAATATGCCACACCCTCCCATTTCTTAGGACTTATGTCCAAGTCATCATTCTCTATATCTCAGAAAAATGAACAGGGTTTCCAATGGAGGTTGAAACTAGTCATGCATTCACTCCACAGGAAAAGCAACGTTTCAGAGCATGAAACAATCTTCTAGAGGTTGATTGTGCCAAAATTTCAGGAGTATCAATTTATAACAAACATCACATGTATCAGAATGTGTTGAAGATCTGTGTGCCTTCACCTCGATGAGAAGTAGAAACCTGAGCATTTTGTGCTAGAAATCTGTCAGTTGCAGAGATTAACAGAGGATACATACTATTTCCTGTAGATGCTTGCACGAAGGAAAATTGAATTCCTCAGTAAAACAATGGCCTACTAAGTCAAGTATGACTTAGACGTTCATATACATAATAACTGTCTTACTTTGTCCGAAGCATGGAGGATCCACAGAAGAGCCCATCCAACTTTCTGATTTGGCTATATCCATTTCCTTGTCCTGTTTACAATAATCTGCCATCCATGATTCTTTGGTACTTACATACTGATCTAGAAAGAATCCCCAAAAGATAAAAATAGAAACAAATGAGGTTGTGAAGGTTAAAAATTAAAATTAGGAACAAAATACTACAATCTAAAATGAAGTCAGCTAAATGACCAAAAAGCCTTTTATGAGTAGTATTTTACTATTCTACCTCAGAGAAGAGCAATATTACTGCTAGTGGATTAACCCAGCGCCAGATTTGGATGAAGAACTTCCAATAACTACTAACATACAATATTTTCCTGGAAAAGGCAAAATGAGAACAATCATTTTTCCTCCTTCCTCAAAACTACCATAGTTTCCCTTTCCTCCAACTTCTGTGTTTCAGATTTTCAGTCCAAATATTTAGCCATGGAAATAAAGGCCTAGAGATTACAGCACCATTAGAGAAATATATAAGTTTGAGATTAGTTTAGCACTTTTAACAAAGTACAGTACTAGGAATTAAAAACCATGGGTGCTAAATTCAGACTTCACTACTAACACAGGTACTTTCCAGAATATCTCAAATATTATCAAAGGGATAAAGATATTATCACCAATAATGCCAATAAAATACTTATCTATACGGGAATAATTTCATATTTATTAGTTACAAATAAATGTGACCAAAAGTCAATCCCCAATAGGTAAGTAATCAGAGGATATGAATAAACATTTTTCAAAAGGACTATTAACAAAGCACATCAAAGACTGCTGTAAATTAATGTTGATAAGGGAAATGAAAATCAAAACAATTGTGAGGTTTCATTTCATTTCCAGCAAATAAGTAAATATGGAAAAAGCCAGTAGTAGTTAATGTCAGAAAGACCGTGATGGCAGAGGTATGAATTGTTTCAACTATTCTGGAAAGCAATTTGGAATTATGCTGAGAGAGTAACTGAATTATACACTGACTCGGACCTCCCATTTCTAGGTATATGCCTCAAGAAGGTCAAGGATAGAAAGTTACCATGTCTATCAAAATATTTAAAGCAACAATTTTGGTAGCATCAAAGACCTGGAAACAAAGTAGAGGTCCACTGATGAGGGAATGGCTAAACAAATCGTGGTGCACAGATTAACAGAATATTGCTCAACTAAGAGAAACAATGAATATGAAGAATTCAGAGAAGCATGGGAAGACATATGAACAGATACAAAGTGAAGCAAGAAGAACTAAGAAAACAATGTTTACAATGACTACAACGA
Source organism: Vombatus ursinus (assembly GCF_900497805.2). Classification (NCBI taxonomy): domain Eukaryota; kingdom Metazoa; phylum Chordata; class Mammalia; order Diprotodontia; family Vombatidae; genus Vombatus; species Vombatus ursinus. The sequence goes on from NW_020954710.1 coordinate 4,045,249, forward strand.
TGCAAATGGAAAGAACAAAAAAAAATTAAATTGAACAGCAGATAATGATAATAAATGAGCTTGGCTCACAGGAAAAGATTTTTTAAAAGGCATCTCCCTCCTCTGCATAGGCAGGAGACTAGGGCTACAAAACAACCTACATATTGTCAGACACAGCTGATGCTGGCTGGTTATTCCAAACTGTGTTTTTTTTGCTTGATATTTTTTATGCTTTTCATGAGGGATGGCTATTGTATTAGGAGAAAGGGAAGGGACAGACAGACACACACACACACACACACACACACACACATATAATATAAAGACAAAATAAATGAATAATAATTGAAGCACTTACATAGCACTTCAAGGTTTGCAAAGTCCTTTACAATTATCTCCCTGTATCCCCATAACAACTCTGAAAGGTAGGTGCCATTATTATCCCCATTTTATATATGAGGAAACTGAAAGAGATAGGTTAAATGACTTGCCCTGAATCACACAGCTAGTAAATGTCTATGGCCAAGGCAACATCTGAATTCAGATTTTCCTGACATCAAGTCTAGCACTCTATCCACTTTATAGCTAGCTGCTTCTGACTTTAAAGGTTAGCAATTATAAAATTCTTCAAGGTATCAACACAGTCTTTGGGCAGGGACACATATCAACATGAATTATGTGGGCAACCATGATATCTCATAGTAAATAACTATTTGTAAGTTAAGCATCAGTAGACTTACTGAAGACTGCAGCAGTCTTCTGACTAAAAAGTCAGTTTTAAAATGCAATACCGTTTTCCACCACAATTTATTGTCTGTTAATTTAAAAAGTTATCTTGTAGTCCAGTGACATTTTAGTAGCTCAAAGAAAGGAAAATATGTGCTAAGGGGTCAAGAGGACATCATTAAGACTTGTCACAGTGTCAGTTATTGCCAAGTGGTTTGAAAAACCATCCTTCCAGGAAAATTATTCTGTAATAAAGAAAAATCTATAGAGTTTACTCCTCTAAAGCAATGTTTTCAACCATTTGGATCAACAGACCTCCGGTCTAATTTTATACCCACATATATTCTCTTTATTCTCGATATGGTGTGGGGTGTGGCCTGCTTAATCCCATATTTAACCCATCACTACAACTTCTAAAGATTTCACAAACTTGTAAAATAACATATGTCCCTTAAACATAACCAATGTTTAAGGCTGGCTATGCATAAACCAAAGACTTATACCTGAGTTCTGCTTTCAACATAGAGAATAAAGGTAACCAACATTATGACCATGAAGCTAGAAACACAGAGGACGTGTGCTTCTGATTTACCATCGTCTTAATCTAAGTCTCTAAGCTGGCCAAGTAGCCATGCAAACAAACACCTCTGAGTCAGAGGTCCCAAAACAAAGGTAACTTTAAGAATTAAGACAAAACAATACATGAGAGGGAACAACACAGGCAGCTTGCTCTGCTACACAGAGAACCAGGCCAAACAAATATCACATACAAAGTGCCAAAGAGGTAGTCTACATGAAATAAATCCAAATTCACTTCTGTGACACCTGGGGGGAAAAACAGAGAATGCTGATTGCAAAGAGCCAAAGAAGAAACAGCATCAAGGTGGCAGAGTAGAAGAAATTAGTGCTGTGAATTCCCCCCACCCAAAAAGAATAAAATTCTTCCAAACAGATCTAGAAAATGGCAGAATCCTGGGGCAGCTAGGTGGCGCAGTGGATAGAGCACCAGCCCTGAAGTCAGGAGGACCTGAGTTCAAATCTGACCTCGGACCAAACACTAGCTGTGTGACCCTGGGCAAGTCACTTAACCCCAATTGCAAAGAAAGAAAGAAAGACAGAAAGACAGAAAGAAAGAAAGAAAGAAAGAAAGAAAGAAAGAAAGAAAGAAAGAAAGAAAGAAAGAAAGAAAGAAAGAAAGAAAGAAAGAAAGAAAGAAAACGATGGAATCCTGATTGGGAAATCCAAGGAAAAGTGACTGTCATTTTCCAGGCCAAGTTGGCATAGAGAGACACACTGAAAGCTCGGTGGTCATGGCGGCGTCTGGCCATGAGTGTGCACCTGGAGCACGTTAGTGCATCAGGGCAAGAGGGCTTCCCAGTCCCAGACTTAAGCACAGCAAACTCAGGTAAGGGGCAGAAACTGGTATGCTCACTCCCCAGTGCCTGGTTCCAGTTCCTGGCAGACTGAAAGGACCTACACCCAGGGGTGGCATTCCACGGTAAGGAGAGGTCAGAGGCATCAGCCTGTGTACCCAGAAAGGAAGTTCAGAAGCAAACAGCAGCCGTGTGGCTCAGACCCCAGAGCAGATCCCAGGCCAAAGGGAAGCCTATCTATCCCTTTGTACCAGCAACGCTTCCCAGCCGGCTAATAGGGGCAGAGTCCAACAGCAGTCTACTATCACTCACATCCAAACCCAGGTCAGGAACCTGCAGAGCTCAGACTAGCTCAGAATTTGCCTTGGAACAGACCACTCTGGGAACACTGGAAGCTTGCAGGTCCCCAGCCTGAGCTGTCCTTGAGAACCTGGAACAACGCAACACTCAATACCCCCAAGAAAGCAGCACCAGGACCAGCCCAGATCTTCCCTCCGGAAGGACACAGAATCCAGCCCTAACACCAAGTCCGAAGTCAGGAAGAAGGCTGGAAAAATGGGCAAATGAAAAAATAATCCAACCATAAAAACCTATTAAGGTGACAGGGACACTCAAGACATAAACCCAGAAGAAAGAATGATCCTAAAATATCTACAAGCAAAGCCTCAAAGAAAAGTACAACTTGAATTCTTGGAAGAGATGAAGCAAGAGTTGGGTTTGTTTGTTTTTTTTAATCTGATTTTAAAGAGTTTTTTAAAATGTTTCTAATCAATGAAATGAGAGCACTAGAGGAAAAAAAACTGAAAATTAAATGAGAACTAAGGAAGAGGTATTAACAGCTTGACCCAAGAGATATAAAACCTTGCCCAAACAACAAACTAGCTGAAAATTTGAATGGATCAAGTAAAAACTAATGATTCCACAAGACAAGATATATTAAAACAAAGTAAAAAGATTAGAAAAAGAAAATGCAAGGCCAAAACAATTGACTTGGAAAACAGATTCAGGAGAAAAAAAGTTAAGATTAATTGGACTGCCTGAAAGCCCTGAACAAAAACAGGGTGTAGTTTAAGAAATCTTAAAAGAAAGCATAGGAAGATTTGTATGAACTGATGCTGACTGTAGTAAACAAAATGACATGATATTGTAAAGACAAAACAACTTTGAAAGATTTAGCAACTCTGACCAACAAGGATTCCAGAGGACTAAAGATAAAATATGCCATTCTCCTCTTGATAGAGGGGTGAAAGACTGAGAGTACGGAATGAGACACACAGATAGAGGGTGGTTTTCTTTCAGATACAATCAATGAAGAAATTTGTTTTGCTTGACTGTGTATGTTTACAAAAGGAGTTTTTCTTTTACTCTTAATGGGGGGAAGGAAGTGGGTTAGAGGGATGGAAGGTGGATTTTTGCTGACTGAAAAACATAAAATTTAATTAAAAAAACAAAAAAACAAAACAAAAACAAGCTGGCCCCACTCTGTCAGTCAGGTATGAGTAAAACAAAACAAAACAAAGAATGGCAACACTAGATTACCACCACCCTGAACATTGGCTAATTTCTTTGAACAGAGAGCATATTCTGGATGACCTAGACTAATGTTGAGATTTGATTCACTTTACTGGTCTTTGATTTAAGGGATTTACAGAACCTTGTCAACATTCTAGATTCTTACCTATCAGTACAGAGGTGATATTGATATCCAATCGAGGTTTGGCCTTGGCTTCCAACTTCAGTCGTGGAGGATGGAGGCGGCTGGCTGCCTGCTGTTGCCAGGATACAGAGCATGGCCACGGTTCAATAAATGGCTCCCAGCCTAAAAGAACACAGGGAATATGACATACGTTCAACAGATACCAAGAAATTATGGAGGAAAGTTGCTCATGAGTTCTAATGACTGTCTAGCAAGGGGTTTTTTTTTTGTTTTTTTTAGTAAACCACAGTTGATGGCTTTGTATTTTCAATTTATTTCAATGCCCCATCTCTCATCATAGGACATCTGCCAGATGGTAAGAATGTCTACCGTGTGTAGAACCATTACTTATCACTGCAAATGAAGTAAAACATCCTAGACTCAAGTTAGATAAATAAAGCAATAGTCAAAAAGTTTTACATAAAAAAGTTTTACATAAATCAGTTGCTCTCTGGGTGTGTCAAATGGATATATCTGAAAGTGTTTATATTATTCCAGAAAAAATTTTCTTTAATACAGATTAAAAAAATAACCAATATACAAATGTGAAAAAAATAAACTATGTTCTCTAACAGAACTCAATCCAATATACATTTTGAAAGCCCTTGTTATGCACAAGGTGCTATGTGCTTGGTGCCAAGTATAGAAAAAAAACAAAGGAGCTTGCCATATAAAGCTTCTCTTGGAGAAATACAATAAATATGCAGATAAAGTAAAACAAAGCAATATGAGGATAGAGAGAGAACTAGTCACTTGGAGAAGGTAGCAAGAAAGACTTGACGAAAGCACTAGCAGCTAAGCTAAGTCTAAAAGGAAGATAAGGATTCTGACAGGGACAGATATAGAGGGAAGGGAATCTAGACATCAGGGATAACTTGTTGAAATGCAACAAGGAAGGAAATGGAATATCAGTTTCAGGAGAAAATCCAGTTCAGTTGAATAGGGATTGCATGAAAGGGAGTAATATGAATAAGGCCTGAATCTAGTTCTACTCAACCCAAAAGTAGTTGCTTCAACCTTTTTCAAGTAACTGATTTCTTTAGTAAGCTGAGAGGGTTAATGTGACTCTAAAAAGGTAAATGATTCTCAGAAAAATTATTAGCATGTGCCAGCCAGGCCCAAATATACAAGGTAAGAAAATACAAATGTTATCCAGTCAAGGAGAGAAAGTGTAACTAATTCTAAAACTCTAAAATAATCATTAATAGAAAGTCTTAGGATTCAGCCAACATAATGCAATCTAATGTAATGAACCCCTACCATTAGGGACTTCTGGTAGCTTGCAAAAAATGACCTTTCCAAACACTCCCACAAGAGAGTTTAATACTTTGGAAATAACTGCCTGATAACAGAAATAAGCCTCTTGCGTGTCAGCTCAAACAGATGTTTTTCTTTCCATCAAACCACCTTAGCTCCTCATCCATTCAGGAGACATTTCTTTGGAATAACAAGTGTTTATGTATACTAAGTATAGCATAGTAGTATTCTAAGTTTTGATACTGAGACACATACACAAACACACACACATACACAAACACACACACACACACATACACACACATATATGTATACAAATATGCCAGATTCTGAGAAACTAAAATGTACTCTATATTCAAACAGAAAGAGGATATATATGTATATGGTCTCAATGGTTCTCTAAATTAGGAATTCTGTCACTTTTAATAGGAAAATAAGTAAAATATTTGTTTTTAAGAGCTACTACCAACTAGCATGAAAATAAAATGATCAAAGGATAGGAAAAGTTCTCAAAAGAAGACTGCAAATTATGAACAACCACACAGAAAACTGCTCCAAATCACTAATAATAAATGAAATGCACATTCAAACAATTCAGGTTTCACCTCACACCCAATAAAATGACAAAGATAATAGATTAAAATGGTCAATGGTAGAAGAGCTATGGAAATAAAGGCAGCTAATAAATTGGTAGCAGGGTTGCAATTGGTTTACTCATTCTAGAAAGCAACATGCAGTTACATAAAGAAAGTGACGAAAGTGTCCACACTTTTTGATCCAGAGATCCCATGGCTAGGCACATATCTCAAGGAGGTTAATAAAAAAAAACAAGAGTCCTATATCAAATTAAGTGCCCATAAACTAGAGAATAGCTCAACAAGTTATGGTACTTAGATGTAGTAGATTGTTACTGTGCAAATAAAAAATAATGTAAAGAATACAGAGAAGCATGAGAAGACTGATTTGTACTGGTGTCAAACATAGTAAGCAGAATTAAGAAAACAATATACACAATGACAACAGCATCAATGGAAAAAACACCACCACAAAACAATGAAAACTGAATACTGTAATTATTATGGTCAAGTTTTGCTCCAAAAAAGAGATATGAGAAGGCACCAGTCCGTTTACAGGAAGCACTTAACAAATGCTTGTTGACTGAATCACTGCAAAGATGGGGGACTATGGGTGAGGAATACAATAATCAGACTTTTTCAATAAGTTGCTTAGTTTTCTTGAATTTTTTCCTCTTTTTAAATTCTTTGTGATGACAGGTGGCTCTCTAGGAGGGCAAAGAAGATATATGCGGGGAAACATAGATGATATAAAAACAGAAGATATCAATAAAAATTTATTATTTTTTAAAATTCCTAATGAAAATCCAGCTAATAACTAACAGAGCCATAGCTACACAAGAAAAACCAGGCAGAAAGACCAACTAATACAGTTTTATATTCCAGGATGAGCCAAACTTTAGAATCAAAAATGGTTAAATTATTTTTAAAAAATCATTCAAGTCTTTTTCAGCTATAACGTATCAGATACATTTCTAAAGATTGATTGGGGGGCAGCTAGGTGGCGTAGTGGATAGAGCACCAGCCCTGGAGTCAGGAGGACCTGAGTCCAAATCCAGCCTCAGACACATAATACTTACTAGCTGTGTGACCCTGGGCAAGTCACTTAACCCCAACTGCCTCGGGGGGGGGAGGAAAGATTGAGCATTTTCATCCTATCTATTTCTGAAGCTCTTTGCTTTTTTTTTCCCTTTTGCCTTCATCCAATACAAAATGTACACTGGGTGCAACCGATCCTACTATATATGTATTCTCCAAATCCTAGAATGCTCACTTACCTGACAGTGCACGGTTGTAATAATCTCCTGAGAGGGTAAAGTGGGCATAACCCTCAGGGCTGGTTCTCACATGCTGCAGAAAATTCAAGCCTACAATAAAAGTGACCAGGATCTTAATGCAACGTCAGATGAGTTAAAAAAAAACAATGCTAACAATCAAGTTTCAAGGAAAAATACAACAAATACCTGACTAAACATCACTAAATTCTATTCCCAAAAGAATCAATTTCATCATGTGTATGCCTCACAGAAAACCTTGAATATATTTCTATAAGCAGAAATAGACACAGCCCAAAGACAGGGAAGGCAAAGACAATTTACTTCTCAACCACACAGGGATCATAGAACCTAAGCAAAGAAAAGGAACATGAGCCCCACCCCGCCCCCGCCACACACACACACACACACACACACACACACACACACACACACAGATACTAGGGAGTGAGGACACAACAGAGGTTCAGCTTCAAAAAAGGTTGTACTCAAACAATCATTTCCATACCACGACCCAAAGCAATTGAGTACCTTAGATAACCTTAGAGAAGTGATTTCTTTTAAGTTTTTCAACATGATTTATTGTTTATACTCATGTTAAGAGGACAATGAGTCTTTATGTTAAATATCAAGACAGAGAAGCTAGCCCTATTTTTGTTTAATCAGGATTAGTAATGATTTGATAGATTACGAGAAATCAGAAGGAATAACTGAAACTCGGTAAGACAAAAGTATCCTAATAGTAACATACAGCCAACATTTACATAGCCCTTTCAGCTTTGCAAAGCACCTTTATGTATTATCTCATTTTATCCCCACAACAACCCTGGGTGGTAAGTGCTATTTTTATTCTCATTTTATAGATGAGGAAACTGAGGCAGACAGATTATGTCACTTGCCCAAGGTCACACAGCTAGTATATATCTGAACATAGACTGGAAAACAGGTAACCATAGCATAGTTTCATAATCTTCCAAGAAGTAATCTTATCTCAGAATGAATCATTTTCTCTATCTTATTTCTATTAATTATAACTATTATACACTTCCCCTCACCGTTAAAAAAAAATCCCCAAAAGGCCAAGCTGAGACAGGAAGAAAGAAGGCAACAAGTACCAGCAGTGGTAAAACTAAGAACAACGCACTGGAGGCCACAGTCACTGACCTACCAATCTAGAGCAAATAAAGTTGATGCCAAGTGAACAGTAAAGAAAATATTCATTGTGTTAAGCCCTAGCTTACAACCTAAAGAAGTAAGTTTGTCCAGATGTAGGACAGTGCCTCACCCACAGGTGCTTAAAAAACACTTAAGCCCATGAATGCTGACTTCATTCTTTATGGAACCTGGAAAGAAGGCAAGAAAGAGAAAAACGCCATGGCCTGGTAATGTTCAGTTCGGATTCATAAGCCTAATGCAGAAAAAAACCCAAAAGTCTGTCCTTGGGAGGTTAACAGACTCCCTTGGAGACAGTCACAGCAAACAGGGGTCTCGTTCCAGTCACCACGGCTTCTTTGAGAGGCACAAACAGCTGGCGATTGTGGACAACAAAGATGGTTCTAGGGCAACAAGCAAACCTTGATGGTCTCCCTACCAAAATCCAACCTGCCTCACTGGTTGTAAATCACTAGCTTAAGGATGCTGTTTCAGCTCAGTCAAAAGGTACCAGCCAAAATCTTTTCTAGCGACATTCCTAACCCTAAAGCTGGGTCCCCGCTCAAAATAATGCAAAATTAAGATTAAACAAGGCAGTAAAATTTCAATTTCTGCCTGTGGAAGTCTCATTCTACTAAGTATCTGTTGTGGAGCAACACACACCAGGAGCTTAGTGCTTCTCATTTAGCCTATCCTACTTTGTTTTGTACTCACCTTTCCTACTGTGATGCAAATATACCAGGAGCTTAGGCTAAGTTTTATTCATCTTTGAGTTTCCCTAACAGGGATTTAAATTTATAAAGGGCTTCAAGAAAGGTCAACAGATTGAACTGAAAGTAAATGATTGAAAGGCACACCTTCCTTTTAATAGCTTCACCTATTTTAAAAAAAAAAGCCTACTGTGACTGGCTCTGGCAGTTAATTGGAAGAATGATCTGGCTCATGGGATTATTTTCTGTACTTGTCTTCTGAAAGAGGTCAATAACACTACTGCATTGTTGGTGGAGTTGTGGACTGATCCAACCATTCTGAAGAACAATTTGGAACTATGCCCAAAGGGCTATAAAAGTGTGAATACCCTTTGACCTAGCAATTCCAGTACTAGGTTTGTATCCCCAGAAGTGCAAAACAAAAGGGAAAAGGACGTATTTGTACAAAAATATTTATAGTAGTTCTTTTTGTGGTGGCAAAGAATTGGAAATTGAGGGGATGCCCATCAACTGGGGAATGGCTGAACAAGTTGTGGTACATGAATGTAATGCAATACTGGTGCTGTAAGAAATAATAAGCAGGATAGTTTCAGAAAAGTCTGGGAAGATTTATATGAACTGATGCAAAGTGAAGTGAGCAGAATCAGGAGATCATTGCACACAGTAAGAGCAATATTGTATGATGATCCAACTATGAAACATAACTTAGCTATTCTGATCAAGACAATGATCCAAGACAATTCCGCGGGACTTAGAATGAAAAACACTTCCACTTTCTGAGAAAGAACTGATGGGGTCTGAATGCAGATCAAAGTACACTTTTTAAACTTTACTATGCTTTTTTTTTTTATTTGAGTTTTCTTTTGCAACATGGCTACCATGGAAATGCTTTGCATGACTGAACATGTATAATCTATATCAAATTGCTTGCCTTCTCAAAGAGGAAGGAGAGAGAAAACTGGGAAATCAAAATTTTAAAAAATAAATGTTAAAAAGTTTTGTTTACATGTAATTGAGAAAAAATAAAATAAAAATTAAATGTAAAAAAACCAGAGGTCAGTAAGAATTCAGAATAAATGTTACAATCATAAAAGACATATATGAAGTTGAAAGATCAGGTATTATTTAGATAGCAGACCTGCTGATGCAAGAGATATTTCATTCAATGAAAAGGACTATTACCAGTGTACAAGGAAAGGCTAAAGCACTAGAAAGCCCAAATTTCTTCTTGGAAAAACATACACACAAAATGCTAAATTGGTTATTCAAATTTCACCAAATATACTAAGTAGGAAAATAAACATGAGCAATATAAAAAAATAGGCCCAAAAAATTCCAAGATCACTGGGAACACTTGGGATTAATCTGATCCATACTCACGGGAAAAGGTGAGCTCAGCAAGGGGAACATCGCAATCCAGGCAGTCATCAATAAAACAGATGCACACGCTTTCAGCTTTAATCTCTACTCCCGATATCAACTGTGTTGGCAGAGTCCCCTGGTTATCTTTACTGTTAGACACTAGTGAGACAGACTTCAGGGGCTCAGCATTTTTAAACAACCAAGTAGCTGCCTTTTTCAGTTGTCCTTCAAAACAAAAACAAAAACAAAAACAATCAGCTCAACTAATTGTCAAAGCAGTTCCAGCAACATATAAAAAGAACAACAAAAAGAGTTCCTAGGACCTTAAGGAAAAACTTAAACTCTCCAACAGTCTCTGATAAGATATCTATCTTTATACCAAGAGGATGGAGAGAAACCAAGTGATAGAGAGTAAGACTGATTGTTCACTCTCCTTCCCTGAGGGGGCCAGGGCCTTTTCTGCTTCTCCTCCCCCAGTCTATTTGATAGTATACTTACATATATAAGTATATACATACGTACATACATATATATATATATGTACATATATATATACACATATATATATGTATACTTATTTCTGTACATGTTTTATCACCCCTACAGGATTATAAACACCATGAGGGAAGGAATCACTTATTTAACTCTATATCTCTCTCAGCATCTAACAGAGTTCAATGCACAAAGTAAATACAAGAAATGTTTACTGAATTTAATTGACTGGAAGAAAGGAACATGGGAAGAAAGCAAAGAAAGGGAAACACTGAAACAAACAGGCCAGAGATTGTGCTCACCAAACACTAGGCATATACACTAGGCATAATCTATCATTTCCACAGATTTTCAGAACACTGTGATCCCAAATGACAATCACAGGGGTCCAGGAGTGAGCAATGAAACTGAAAATTCGGACTCAAGTTACCTTGACACAGCAAAAGAGCTCGGCGACAATCATCCACACTAAAGCCCAGTTCCTGAAGTCGGGCCAGCTGTAACTCTGGAAAATTAGAGAGATCAGAAATGCAACTTTTCTAAGCTCAATCAATCAAAAGAACAAAAAACAAAAAATACAAAATCAGAAATTTCTCACTGAGATGCCTCATTATTACTAACTAAAAAAGCGTACTTCCCAAACTGTGGGTTTATGTATGTTCAATCTGATCTTTTCTTTCCTTATTGTAATGTCTTTATATTAAGAAGATTCAAAATTTTGTGACTTATACTTACATATGTGTACCGTGTGCATACATACATAACAAAAGAGTTTCAAAATCTTGTTCCATTTACATATATGTATAAGTATGCAAGTATGTATACATACATAAATAAAATTTTGAATCTACTTAATACAAAGAAAGTATGATAAGAGAAGAAAAGGTCATATTTAACAAAAACCCTAATTTGAGAGGTTTATTTTTATTTGTTAATAGAAATGAGACATTTCAGTGAGAAATTCTGAATTTCTCATTCTTGACAGATATATTATACACAAATATATATCCTGTATATCACACACACACACACACACATAATAATATATACAGAAAATACAGGACCTGCTCTTATAGCCCGGGGACATTTATAAAAATAACAGGAACAGATTATAAAATTTCAAATGAAAGTTCCCTATACTTGTGCAAAAGGAAGACTCAAGGTTACACAGTGGTAAGAAGGGCCAGCTCCTAGTTAAACACATACCTAGGAGAGGATCTAGAGTGCGCCGGGGACTGTCCTTGGCTTCAGGGATCACTGAGGTCTCACTGCTCCGGTAGGGCCCTGGAAGGTGACTGCCGGCAGAGGCCGCCTCCCCCACTGCTGAGTCTGGCACTGCAACACTAGCCTGCTCTGGGATGGACTTTGCAATGGCCAGAAACAGCTGAACATCATTGTAGGAGAGTCTGATATCCAGGCTTTGCAAATGAATCTAGCAAAAGAAAACAAGGTTATTTTTCTAAAGGATACATTTGGCTTTATTTCTTCCTCTCTCACAGGTACAACTGCTTTTATGAAATCTTTCCACAACACCAGAAGTTAACATGCCCAAAGCAACAGATGACATTTGTTGCTCCATGGATCACAAGGTGCAAAGATCTTAGAATCAAGCACTGGGCTAGGAAGCCCCAGATTCGAAATTCACGGGTGACACAACTGTCCTTCGACACAACCAACACCCAGGATTTCATCAGTGTGGGTTCTCCCTCTATCAATACAGAACATAATCCCATGAAATCTTAGTGGATGGAGAACCTTCATGAGCTGCCGTGGTCAAAAATATTCACCACCTAATGGACCCCCCCTTCCCTGTTAAGTTTCTCCTCACATACCACAGACTAGTACTTCTCCAATCACCTTCAGGCCTCATCAGCTGAGTGGGAACAAACAAAACTTATCCTCCTCTGCCCTGGGCTTCCAAAGCCTGGGCAGATGCTGATGTGGGACACACCATGTCAACTGGAAAATACTAATGTGTATTTCCAAACATGGGAACTACAGTAAAATTCCAGTAACTTAGTGTTCAGACAGTGGTGAGGCTGAAATTTACCTATTTACCTAAAAAAAAAGAATCTTTTTGAAAAAAATAATCAGGAAAATGAACAGCATGAAGAGTGGAGCTGCCTCATCTTCCTGGATACCCCTTCTCACTCAAGCAGGAGAGGCACAGCTGTCACCCGTGGCAGTACTAAGGGAGCTCATTTTACTCAGGATCTTGAAAGTAATTTTTACTAAAACAATCCACCTATAAAGCAAAGTCCAACACGTTGCAAACGAATCAAGCCTCGGACCCAAAGTATACTAACATTTATTTTTTTCCAGAGACTCTATACAGATAAAATTTCTGATGGCAACATGACTATCAGAAACAGAATGTTTTAAAAATTGTGACTCAGTGACAACTGCTAAGATGCTTAGATGTGGCTTACTTTTCCTCCTTTCAGACGAAGAAACAGATGAATGTATCTAGTGATACAAGTCTCCTTTCTTTTTTCCCAATAGCCTATGGCTCAAACGAATGAACTATACTCCTGTTCCCTCCCTCCCCAGCCATTGTGGTATGCACCCAAATACTATGTGGGCAATTATTTTTTAAAGTCTAGGGAGACAAAACATTTAAGAGTGGTTCCTTACTGCCTATCAGATCTGACATTCAAGACTCTTAATTAATCTGCTCCACTTTCTCTCTTTATTCCCCAACAAGCAATCTGCTCCCATCAGGCTGGTCTCTTTATCAGTCTCTGCATACACAATGCCATTCCTGCCTCCTCAGCTCTGAATAGAAGGCTTTTTGGAGCAGGAATGCCCTCTCCTCCTCTTTCCTGCCTAGCCAAATCCCAGGCCTACCACAAGCCCCAACTCTTTCGTGAAACCCAATACTCTTATCTAGCCCATAGTGATCTCTCTCTTCCTCAAAAGTCTTAGCAGGCTGGTATGTCTGTTCCACATAACAGGACACTTGTTTTTCTGTTGCCTATTACCATTCCCAAAGTTGTTCATGATCCTACATTTGAGGTCCTCAACAAGACTGTAAAGGCTTGAATTCAGTCACCATTATTCAGTATTTACATCACAGTCCCACATCTTATCCTTCTTTTGGATACCCTGCAGCATTTAGCAGGATCCTGGCTGTATGCGGAAAATGCTCAGTAAAGAACTGTCGCGTGGATTTGACCACACAGAGAGCATTCAACATCTACCATCGTTTCCAGCATTACCTCCAGGATAGGGGGGAAATCTTCACTATTAAAGGCATCCATCAGCCCAGAGCTGTTCTGATAGGAAGAATTTCCCACCAGCTCGACTTGAATTTGTACTGGGTCAACAATGGAGAGAGCTGTGTCCTGCTCATTCCCCAGGCGGCACGAAAACACCTAGGAGTGAAAATGGGGAGGGGAGAGCATTACCGTCTGAGATCACAGGAGAGCAGCCTCTGCTGACAGTTTGGGGTTTTGCATTTCCCTAGAGTCTTTCCTAGTGTAAAACTAAACCAACATCTTTATCTTGCTTACGGATGAGAGAGGGGAAAGAAGAGCGCTCACTCACTTCAGTCTCCCCTCTACACTCCTTTCAGTGTTCTCCAGCACTGCTGAGAAATGTGTTAGCAAGGGTCTTTGTTGGCTTCAAAAGCAGCTCGTTACATTCTCTTTGTAAATTCTCCTTGAATGATGGGCCAAAGGGATCTTAGAATTCAGAACCGAGTGTGCTGTCCGAAGAATCGAGCTGAAAGGGGCTTCCAGGGTTGAAAGGAATCTCAAATATTCTACCACACGGTGTTCCTAAGACTTTGGGACAGGAAAGCTTCCCTTTTTCTTTTCTTCTCCAAGAGCTGCTGCTGTACAAAGCCCAATTGTACCTGACAGTTCATTCATCAATCACCAAGATACCTCATTCAAAGCTGGCATTGTGGTGGCTTGGAAAGCAGATGAATTTGTGCAATTTCATTATCAACTCACATAAGACTGCACTAGTATGCAAATCTCCAGTTCCCACTCTCAAACCAGCACTGGAACTTGTGGAAGGAGAGGGGGAGGTGTTAGGGCCAAGAAGAAAGGAAAGGATGAGAACAAGAAATAAAACCTCTCCAAAGATTTTGTTCATTTATATCTGGTAGCAACGTGCCTCCCCCTTCTCCCCCCCCACCCCGGCCAAAACCAAAACAAAACAAAACACAAAACATCACAAATTGCTGACAGTGGAAATAGATTACATATTATGTCCTCAGCTAGTGCTGTAGAAAGAGCAGGAGATTTGAGGTCAGGAGAGACCTAGGTTCATATCCCGCCATTGACTCTTATTAGTAACATGATCACAACCAAATTAATTATTATCTCTGGAACTCCAAAACTGAAAAACGGGGTTAGTATCTGTACAACCTACCTCATGAGGCTGTTAGGAGGTTCAAATGAGAATGTATGAAAAATACATTGCAGACCTTAAGGAGTAATAACAAATGTCTGCTATTATTAATGAATAACTGCTAAGCAATACCATAGGACAGAAGAGAGCCTAGAAAGGAAGGGAAAGAAGGGAGCTTAGCCATTGGCTAAACTCTAAGCCAGGGGTTTTCAACCAGGGACTCATGAACTTGAAGGGGAAAAAGGTATATCTTTATTTACCTAGAATTACTTTCCTTTGTAATCCTATATATTTGATTTTATGTATTTAAAAATGTTGTTCCGATGAAAGGTCTATTGACTTCACTAGATGACCCAAGGGGTTAATGATATGGAAAAAATAACAACAACAACAACAATAATAATAGCTAACACTTATATAGCATTGACTGTGTGCAAGTGCTTTATAATTACCATGCCATTTGATCTTCACAACAATCCCTGGAAGTAGGTGCTATTATTATCCTCATTTTACAGAAGCTGAAGCAATCAGAAGTGAAGTGACTTGCTCACACAGCTAATAAGTGTCTGAGGTTGGATTTGAATTCAGGTCTTCCTGACTCCAGGCCCAGCTCTATCTAACTCTACCTAATTGGGCTACCTAACTCTAACCAAATTCTCTGATACTGTGAGGAAAGAAATCCTAAAGAAGATCAGTGGCCCAGAAACGATACAACTGAATGTCTCTCCATTTGCCCGTTCGCCCAGAGACAAGTGCCTTTTAGAAAGTCTTGCCTTTGGATCCAGGATAACTTTCGATGAGCTAGTCTTAAAATGCAGATATTCCTGACACCTTGGCTTTGGACTCCTCTATCCAGATGATCCTGATGACCAGGCGGCAGGTGAGCACTGGGCCTTCCATGTGACACCTGCCCTGCTCTCCAGGAGAAGCTGATCCCCTACAATCTCTTCACGCTGACTGGCAGCTTCTGATACTCAGCACCTTCTCTCCTCCCTCCCTTGCCTCTCCCCTCTGCCCCCCAACGCCTTCCTTTAGAGAAGACCTCGAACCTGCAGAACTTTCCAAGTAACTTTCCATTTTCCATCAGCAGTTCTGCTTGGTTTTGACTTCCCAGAACACTGTGCCTCCATGCCAGGTACCCCCTAGACCTCAACCCCACTCCCACTTTTTGGTTTCCTTTAGTGTGTCTGCTGTCTTTGCCCATTAGAGTGTAAGCTCCTTAAGGGCAGGGACTGTCTTCCTTTTTTTTCTTATTTGTGTCCCCAGCACTTACCACAATGCCCAGCACATAGTAGGCCCTCAATAAATGTCTACTGAATCTAATTGTTTTAAATGGAAACATTCTCCTTCAGATGCTTCTGTACTGAGGTGAGCATGTATCACTCAGGGTACATCATGCCTTCTCACCTCAATACCAAACAGGCTTCCAGAAAAAGGTCGATCCACAAATCTAGGCTTGTAGGTGAGTACTGTGGTTCCTTTTAAAATTATGGCATTGGTATCAAAGCAGGACATATCTTCAACTACCACAAATTCAGTGCCTGAAAAAGATGGCATTGGTTAAAATCCACAACTTAGAGGCTGAAGAGCTACTCTGTTTAGTCAGAAAGGGAGCTAGTCCTTCTAAGAGAAACTAAAATACCTTTCACCAGGAAGAAAAAGCATTAACCATTAAGATTTGCTCTCTAGGAAACAGACATTATATTTCATCCTAATCACAAACCAACCCTTTAACTGCAACCAGTAGTAGCTGACCCAACAAGAGTAACCTGTAGGTTGACCACTGCTGAAAACGGTATTTCCTCCCACTTCAGGTACTTCAGACACACACATGATGGGAGGAAAAGTGTCCTTTAAAGAAGGCACAGAAAACATTCATAGATACTTCAGTTCACCAGTAAGTACTACACTGCTTATGTAGCTAGCTGCTCAAGTTCATTATAACAGTTTAGACCAATTTAATTCTGACAGACATTTCTCAACTGAAGAGATGTTGGGAAGACAGTTTTCAGCTCATCTGCAAAAAGCAAGTATAATCAAGTTTTATATAATGACTGTGTTTCCAAAAGGACACATAGTTTAAACACACAAGGGAAGCCTGCTATCTGAAAAATAGCTAAAATAAAACCTTTTGTAAATGAAAAAAACCTTTGTAAAGCAAACTGTCTCCCTTTGATTTATCTGCTTTGTAAATCTAGATTTTTCACATACTGATTTACTTAAAGCTGGGTACTTCTGAATGAAGCTTTAGAATGAGTAAACTAGACCCAATTAAGATGAAGCATGCCTAAGCTGGGGATAGACATCAAGTGATCAACGAGAATGAGGGTCCCATCCTTTGGCAGCTAAGCACTAACATTAACTTTTTAGCTTCAGGCTCAGCTGAAATCAAAGACTATAGAAGCAAGGTCTGTTTCTAGAAAGATTGCATATATCCAAGTGTGCACACAGCCAAGTCCCATTGGTTACTCTGACACAAGTTGCAGAGAAAACATTCTATAACAAATGCATCGGGGGTCCTAAAGATCACATTACGAATCAACGAATTATGCTGATTCAGCTCCACATGGAGACCCACCACATTTGCTCACCTGTCACATTGACCTTGACTTCTAGGTGCCTCTCTGTAGACACAGGGAGGGAAGACCGCTTGGTAACTACCCCGCTTTTCACTGTTTTGGGGAACACAGTTGTTTCGCTGTTATAGTTACGTTGGCGTGAAGGAGGGACACTGTCTGGTTTCCTGATGTCACTGGGAGTGTGCAGAAAATCGTGGACCAGCAGTAGCCAGTCAAATATGAGGAACACTCGAAGGTTGTTGAGAACAACCGTAAAACAGGAAGAATCTTTGGTGGATCTAGAGGAAGAGAAAGAGAGGACAGAAAGAAGCAAAAAAGTATGTCATTTCCATCCCATGTTTCTCCTCACTGGTTTTGGTATCTGGTATTCCAATGTTTTCTAAACCAAGAAGGTCAAGTATCGGCACAGAGAGAGAACTGTAACAACAGATTCAGCCTCTATTTAATACAAGTTAATTATACTTTTTTATGCTATAAAAGTACAATAATGCAATAGGCTAGTCTAGGGTTGCGAACAAAGTACTTGATCTCCTTGGTGACTAAAATATTTTCCTTTATTGAACCCACATTAAAATAGAAGGCATGATTAGCTGAGATTTAAAGTGGAATGAAACCAATATTTCTTCAGAGTTTAGATCTCTTGACCTAAAGAAGAAAATACAAGCAACAGGATAAAGTTGGAGAAAGCTGAGGCATGAGGGAAGGGGTGGGGATGAGAAAAGAATCATGGATGGACAACCACCACAACCCCTCAATTCCAGATCTACGTTAAATGTCTGAGGAGATCCAAGTATTGGTCTCAGAGCAACATATGGTAAAAGGTGTGTGTGTGTGTGTGTGTGTGTGTGTGTGTGTGTGTGTGTTGTGTTGTTGTGTTGTTTTATATCGGAGTGGAAAGGGAAAGAAGTGAATGTATGCTTAGGAAATCCTTACAGGGACATACCAGGTAACCTAGGTCCCACCCCTCTAAGAACAGGAGTTTCCTCTCAGTGAAACATTACCCTCTGCAAGCTGCTCTTACAGAAGGTAATGCTCAGTGTCTCCACCCATTGCTATTACTATTAATTCAAAAGAATCTGACTTGAGGAGATGGCCATAATTGGTTTCCCCAGCCTCTCTGGGGAAATCTGGCTTGCTGTTTTCAAAAAGGGACAGAACAATGAATGTCTCCCTTCACACAGACCCAGCATTTATCACAAACATTTTCCCTTTTGTCAGAGACAAAAAATGCTACCCTTAGTGAACTTTTTCCACCCCATTTTGAATGCAAATTGAGAGGGCTAGGCACTTAATTTGATGATCTAGAATGTCAAAGTGTGTCTGATCCCCTTTGCTGGAAAATATTTCAAGCATTTAAATACTGTGAACCAATTTATATTTGACACACACATCACAGCTAGGAAATCTCAACAGAGGGATAATTCTTCTGTGAGAAGCTTCTGCACTCTGAAGTTACAGTCAAGATGGCATTTAACCCCTTCACCACCAGGGGTATTTCTTTTTTTTTTTTTTCCAGCAAAAGCCAAGGTAAGAATCACTTAGTTCCAGGAATTTATGAGCCAAAAGGAGATAATACTCAGTCTAGAAAAATAATGCTTCAAGACTCCCTATCTCCACATATGAAGAAATGACCATCAAAGTGCCATAATAAAGGAGAAAAGAGCCTTAAAGGGAAAGCCCCAAAACAGCTGTGTCTACATACAGACACAACATGCTCAAACCACCTCCTAGTCCAGGAGTGGGGAACCTGTGGCCTCAAGGTCCTCAAGTGCAGCCCTCTGACTGAATCTAAACTGTGTAGAACAAGATTCCTTCTGGGAAGTTTGGATTCAGTCCAAGGGCCGAACTTGAGGACCTAGAGGGCCACATGGGGCCTCGAGGCTGCAGCTTCCCCACTCCTGTCTTGCCTAGCCCAATCTTGCTCTTCAAATAAATATCAACTGCACATCAAAATCAGCTTATCCAATTTCATTAATTAAATGACTAGAATTCAAGGGGGGTCTGGTAACTTTACTGAACCTTGAAGGCCTATGAAAAAGTGCTCCAGAGTCTTATTTGCATTTATAAATTAAGCACCTACTACGCATGCCAAATGCCATACTTGCTACCATGCCTGACAATGCCTGGCCTTCAGTGAGTGTTTAATAAACAGTTTCTCATTCATTCATTCATTCATTCATCCAGGACACAGAATGGCTACAGCCCCTGGATTGAAGGCACCTGCAGGCAAAGGAATTCATCTACTATATCACTAGAGCAAATTCACATAAAAACAACTGATCATTGTCACCACCACCACCATCATCTTCATTCTCGCCAGGGATCTTATGCTAATTAGACACTACTTCTCTCCCAGAGTCCAGCACAGGTCTGTACGTACACAGTAAGTACTTAATACATGTATCTGTTGACTGACCACTGGATGAATCATCTTGCAGGGGCATATTTTGCATCTTTTCACATTTTCTCTGGCCTTTCTTCTACTTAAAAATTTCATAGCTATAATACATCTGCTGGCAGTGGGCCTCAGGAGTGTGAACACTCTTAGTGGCGTGTCATACCATAACCTTTCCAAAACCATGAATACATACTTGTAGCCTAATTTCTTTTCAATTACACCTAAGTTCTTTCGGTCTCCAGGCCTGTGCTTATACATAAAACATATTGGTAGTACAGTACTCTCACAGGAGAAGATGGGGAAAATGATGGGAAAGAAGCTAAGGTTGTGTTTATATGTGAAGAACTGAGGGATTTTACTCTAAAACTACTTTTATTTCAATTATTTGCATAGGCCATTGTTTTTCTTCTTGAATCTGGATAACTTGTTTTAAGTGATTTGACATGTGCAGACATGGTTTAAAAAACAGTAGGTAGGTTTATGACTATGGCTCAATTCTGAATTTCTAAACCTCCATTAAGCAAAAGAAAAGAAAAGAAAAACTCAAGAGAGACATCTACTGGCACACAGTTCTACCTGCAGGTATGAGTACTGATAGCTCTGAATTCACAACACAATGAGCTCTAGATTGTTAGGCCTTGGGAACTGACTAGCTAGGAGATGTGAATGGGCAGGAAAAGTCAAAGCTAAAACAAGGGTTTCCTGCACAAGAGACCATATAAACAGAGCTGCCACAAAATGAAACAGGGAAGTCAGGTGAAGAAGCAAGTTTAAGGAGAAAAAGGCAGCAAGCTGGTCCGTGGGGTAGAAGGTTGGGCTAGAAGTTAGGACGACCTGAGTTCAAATGTGGCCTCTGACACCATGTGACCTTGAGCAAGTCACATAACTTCTGCCTGCCTCAGTTCCTGCTTCTATAAAATGGGAATAATAATAACAGCACCTACTTCCAAGAGTTGCTAGAAGGATCAGATGAGAATACCAGGAAAGAGCTTTGCAAACTTTAAAGGACTCTATAAATGCCAGCTGTTATTATTATAACAAGCCCAATTTTAGTCACGTTGTGTGTGATCAGCAACTGGATGCAATGGCAAGCAGGTACTGGAGTCAGAGGCCTTGAGTTCATATCCTGACCTTCTTCTTCCTACCATTCAGCTTCCTATCAGTAAGGCAACTGTCCGTTTAGTGATTCCCCAATTCCACAGGACAAGACTCGGAGAGACTGCATCAGAGCACCTGGATCCGTTCCCCTGCCATCACAGAAGGTAGCCAGAGATAAAAAGATGAATTCCCACTACCTGAAATGCAGCTCAATCTGAATCGACCCCTGGGTTGTGCTGTTCTTCGAGGGCTGAAAGATGCAGTTGAACACGCTGGGCATGCCAGGACTCGTCTTCTGCCCAGCATAGCGGGTGTCAAAAGCCATCATGGAGTGGGAAACCAGGTTTATGGACTTGGTTTGGTTGGAAAAACTCTCAAAAAGCAGCTTGCATTTCTTAAAGTCGAACCTAAATCGGTAAATCAAATGAACGGTTAAGCACCATTTTCCTAGTTCCTACACACAAAAAATGAACTGTAACAGAAACACAAAGCTCAGAGGGAAAATCAGGTCTATGCAGACAGCAAGGCCAATAGCTTCAGTCTTGGTAACCTTCAAATAAATGACTTTTTTTTTTCACAGACTCTAAATTGGAAAAGATATCGGAGGGTACCTAGTTCAATCTGAAACTGAACAGAAACCCCCTCAAGGCCCTGGTTTCCTGTGTGCCAAAGAACATGTCTTTCTCCATAGGGATATATAATGATGAAAATTTACAACCACAAATTCATTTTATTCCAAATGTATTTGCATCCAAATTACCTGCCATCATCCTGAAAAGCCAAGGTAACAAAGATTCAAAGGCTGCCATGTATATAATGCTTTAAGATTTACAAGAGGGCTTTCCTCATCACAGCCTCGTGAGGAAGAGAGCACATTATCTCCACACAACAGGAGCAAGAACTCAGAGAGTTTAAGTGGCTTGCCTCTGGTCACCCTGTGTGTGACTCTAGTGCCGGAGCTGAGGTCTGACACCAAGTTTAATCTACACCTGGACCGTTAACTCCATGTTGCCTCTCCATCTGCAACATCCCTGAAGTCAGCCTGGGTCAGTAACTGTAGCAAATGATGCACAAAAGTATACAAGAAGGTCATCAGCCACATGTGACATTCCACTTGCTCCTTGTTATCTCAGGATCACAGAGTAAGGTCGTCTCATTACCAGGGCCCGGGACTGACTACCCAGGAGCGGGAAACTCCTCCTTCCACCTCTCTCTCAAATTCTGGTCCTCCCTCTGCAATTCTGGGCATGCCACTATGACTTATTAAGAAAAACAAACCAAAAAATATGTACAAATGTGTACCAAAATGACATTATTGACTCAACATTAACAGAACATCCACTGAGGGTGGTTTTCCCTTGAAAAGGGATGAGTCACAGAGAGCTGCCTCCAGGCTCCTAATCCTCTTCACCCACTATGTACTGCTTTCTGATATAAAAGGGCAAATTTGAGCACCAGAAGTGCCACACCAGTAAAATCACAGGATCCGGCCTGGAACCTTGGTCTTATCAGTAGCACCTTCTCAACCCCTTAAGATTAACAAATATAGGCCACATCAAATTCGACGTGAATACAGATTGGTGGCACATGGCTGTTCAAGCCTTACCTGGCCAAGGATCCAGCTCCTTCTTTTCCTTTTTTGTCTTTAAGTTCTAGACTGACATTCACCATATCAATAAGGAAACACATGCAAGTATAGACTTCACCACTCAGCACAGTCTGTAAAGGAAAAATGCTAGTTAGTTTATACAATGGCATTTCAAAAACCTTCAGAAGAAAGCAAAGCAATGTGTTTCTCACTCCCTCTGTTCTTGGGGAAATGTGAGGGAAATATACCACGTAACATTTGGAGAACAACACAGGATTTCACTCACATGAATTCTGGGGTCTTGCAAGTCATAAGGACGCATAAATTCCTCAATGGGCTCTCCCAGGTTGTTTTCCAATAAACCACGAATCAGTTTATATTTACATAAATCCAATGAACAGTGTACTGAAGACAGGTTGCCATGAATGGATATGTCTGGCACTGTATGACTTATTTCCCTAAAGAAAAAGAAAAGACAGCCACTGTTAGCAAATCACCACTTAATAGTGGCCTTTTTGCATGACAGAACACAGAAGAGACAGATCCACCAGCTGTAGAATCTTTGGGATTTCACCTGGCTAATGGCATTTACCATAGAGTCAAAGAACTATAGACTTTTAGTGTAGAAACACCCTCATTTGTAGGGGGGAAAAAAACTGGGTGGGGCAATGGTAGTGAGAGTTGGACAAATTTAAGTATTAGATGATAAATGCTGTGTAAACACATGTATATTAAATTACAGAATGAGAATAAAACAGGTAGAGCAAGCAGAAGCCAGGGAATAAAAAAGGCATACAATTAAATCTAGCTTTGTGAAATCCTAAATCTTCTCTGTGCTTTAGTCTCACCATCTCTGAAGAAAGGATGCTACAATATCTCCCTTCTCCAGGACCCTGGATTGTCATGAGATGTCTCAAAGTAATATGAGCTTTGTCGGAGGGAATGTATTTTGAATTTATCAAGCATGTTAATGATGCTTTGTTTTTCAGCTTTAAATGGTCCAAAAACACCTTAATGGCTTGACCATTAACCAAGTACACTCTAACCTTTTATTACTGAGATTAAAATGTCCAGATTATTTATGAATCTTTTATATTTTTTACTAAAACAGAAACAGCAACTCTTACCACTGAAGAAGTAGCTAGCTCATCTTCCTACACCTTAAATTTGTTTTTCAAGGTTCATTCCTTAGCCCTCTGTTATTTTTCTATATTTCTTAGAATTTTTTCTACTTATATGAGTGACTCCAAAATCTGTATCTCTTGCCTTGACATTTCCTTCCCCAGCCTGACCACCAGCAATAACACCACTTGACCTATGCATGGCAAGGAGCTACAGAGCTCTCGTGTCTCAATCCAACCCCCATTACCAAGTTCCAACCAGGAATGGAACACTCTGCTCTCAGCTGGATGCTGACTCCCCTATCTCCACCTGATGCAAGTGTCCCAGAACTTCATTCCACTCTGACCCCTGGATCCACTGTTCTCTTAGTTGGTGACTATCTGCCCTGCAATTGCTTTCCTAGTCTCTTAGGACCTTGCTCTCTGCCCTCACACTTTCCCTTCCAGATCCTAAATATCATCTGGCCTTTCCATCTACCATGAACTAAACTCTCCTTTATGTCTTCCCAATGAGAGTGAGAGCTCCCTGAGTGCAGAAACTATCTTACTTTTCTATCTGTATCCATCACTTGGCCCAGTGCCTGGTACACAGCAAGGGCTTAATAAATGTTTTTTTTCCCCCTGTTGGAAGAATCTTTTTTTTTTAAACAGCATTCCCATTTATTATGTACAGTTTGCTTTTCTTCTTCAAGTTGTAGCTTTCTAAGCTATCCTGCTTGTGGGTGGTCTTTTTCCAAGCCTTTGTTTTCAGAGGTTTTTTTTTTTTAAGTAAATAGAATTTTAGTATTTTATTTTTTCTACTTACATATGAAGATAATTTTCAACATTCATTTTTTATAAGATTTTGAGTTCCAAACTTTTCTCCCTCTCTCCCATCCCTCCTCCCCAAGATGGCAAGCAATGTGATACAGGCTATACATGTGCGATCATGTTAAACATATTTCTATGTTAGTCATGTGTGAAAGAAGAAACAACAAAAAGGAAAAGGCACGAAAAACAAAAACCAAAAAAAGTGAAAATAGTGTGCTGCGATCTGCATTCTGACTCCATAGTTCTTTCTCTGGGTGTGGATAGCATTTTCCATCATAAGTCTTTTGGAATTGTCTTAGATCACTGTATTGCTGAGAAAAGCTAAATCTATCATAGCTGATCTTCTCACTATGTTGCTGGTACTGTGTACAACGTTCTCCTGGTTCTGCTCACTTCACTCAGCATTAATTCATGCAAACCTTTCCAGGTTTTTCTGAAATCCGCCCACTCATCATCTCTTACAGCACAATAGTATTCCATCATCACATATCAGAACTTGCTCAGTCATTCCACAGTTAATGAGCATCCCCTCAATTTCAAATTCTTGGCCACCACAAAAAGAGTGGCTATGAATATTTTGGGTCATGTGGGTCCTTTTCCTTTTTTTATGATCTCTTTGGGATACAGATCTAGCAGTGGTATTGCTACATGAAAGGGTATGCACAGTTTGATTGCCTTTTGGGCATAGTCTCAAACTGCTCTCCAGAATGGCTGGATCAGTTCACAACTCCAAAAACAACACATTAGTGTTACAATTTTCCCACATCTTCTCCAACATTTATCATTTTCCGGTTTTGTCATGTTGGTCAATCTGATAGGTGTGATGTGGTACCTCAGAGTTGTTTTGATTTGCATTTCTCTAATCAATAGTGATTTAGAGCATTTTTTCATATGACTATAGATGAATTTAATTTCTTCATGTGAAAACTGTCTATTCATATCCTTTGATCATTTATCAATTGGGGAATGACTTGTATTCTTATAAATTTGACTGAAGTCTCTCTATATTTTAGAAACAAGGCCTTTATTAGAAACACTTACTGTAAAAATTGTTTCCCATCTTTCTGCTTTCTTTCTAATCTTGGTTGAATTGGTTTTGTTTGTGCAAAAAACTTTTTTAATTTAAATTAATCAAAATTATCCATTTTGCGCTTCATAACGTTCTCTATCTCTTGTTTGGTTATAAATTCTTCCTCCACAGATCTGACAGGTAAAATGTTCCTTGCTCTCCTAATTTGCTTATGGTATCACCCTCTATGTCTAAATTATGTAAATAAATGCTTTTCATTCTATTCTATTCCATATCTCTCCTGCACTCCAGGATGCTTTTTCTTCTGCTCAATGGACAAAGCAACGTGTCTAAGACCATGCTACAAAAACAGCTCCTCCTCCTCCCGATTTTCCCTATTTCTGTTAATGGCCATACTATTCTCTCAGCCATCCATTTCTCATACTCCAGATAGCAGAACAAAGAGCAATGATTAGAAGTTTTATTTAGGCCCAGTCTAAAAGATAAACTTTATAACAACAAAAGTTGTTGAAAAGTGGTGTGTTCCACCTTGGGGGGGGGGGGGCGTGAATTCCCTCCTCATTAGACATCTTCAAGTAAAGGCTGGATGATCATGTGTTGAAAAAAATTCTCATTAAGGTGTGATGGGCTGGAATAGATGGACTCTGAAAGAAGGCCCTTTTAACACTGAAGTTCTGCTCTCAAGGAGAAGTGACTTGGCCAAGGCCATTCAGCTAGTCAGTGGCAGATCTGGGAATAAAATTCAGGTTTTCTGAATGACAGTTCCAGGTTCTTTCCTCCACGATGGTAACAGTCAGCCATTTCATAACAAAATAGCCAGACAGAAAAAAAAGTAGTATCAGGAGCATGTTAACTACTTTAAGTTGGAAATGGTACAAGAATAAAGTAATGAGACCGGTTGTCATTAAATCACACCCAAAAATCAGTCTCATTATTTCAAAGTCATCCCAATCCCTCACCTAAGTCCAAGGTACACATGTGGCTGCTCTTTATCAAGATTGCAGTCTCAAGCAGCAGCTCAGACACATGGAACACAACGGAGCCCGTCCTTAGCAGTTTGAAAATCCTTGCCTGATCATTTGAAGATCAATGAAAATTATGTGAGGTTAGCTCACTGCTCCTTGTGGAAGGCTTTCAGATTGCTGAACTGAATGAACTTAGTGAAATAACCATTTAGGATAAATAATTAATAAAGAATAATAACAAAAGTAACAGCTGCCATTATATAGGCCATTTCCATAGGGCAGGCCTGGTGGGCTGGGCTTGGCATCCCCAGGCTCCTCAATCAGTGAGATCACAGGGCCATCTGAGTACCTGAGGACATAACGCTGTAGGAAGTAATTTATAGCCATTATCTTATTTGATCCTCACACAACCTTAGGAGGAAGCTACAGTAGGCATTATTATCCCCATCCAAGAGATGAAAAAACTAAGGCTCAGAATAGGTGAAGTGACCTATTCCCAGTTAGCCAGTGAATAAGTGTCCACAGCAGGCTCGGCACCTGGGTCTCTCCTGACTCCACATCTTTTCTTTCTTTCTTTCTTTCTTTTTTTATTTTTTAATTTTTAGGCAATTGGGGTTAAGTGACTTGCTCAGGGTCACACATCTAGTAAGTGTCAAGTGTTTGGTCTGAGGTCGGATTTGAACTCAGGTCCTCCTGACTTCAGGGCCAGTGCTACATCCACTGCGCCACCTAGTTGCCCCTCCACATCTTTTCTCTCTAGGAGCTATGCTGCCAGGGACTGCTCCTGAGGGCCCCTGGGCCCTCCAGTGTTCTGCAGGGCTTATTTCACTGAATTCAGTCTCTGCTTACAAAAGACAGTTACTTGGATATTAAAAACTCACTTGTCCAAATTCCTTTCCACCTGCAATTTCAGTCTACAGGGCTCAGTTAGGAGGCTTCCACCCGTCTGTCTGACAGAATAGGATGGGAAGGTCAGATCACCACTGGTATTCTCCGATGCCTTAGAATATTCCCGGGGCTGTCTCTCAGCAGCAAAGATGTCCATGTCCTGCAGGTCCACAACAATACAGTCCAGCAGGCAAACATAATCTTCTGCAAAGTGCCAAAGAGAGTGATCGGATTAGAAACCCTGGACTCTTGTCTGGGAAAGACTGTCCAAGAGAAGTCTGGTTGTCCTTTGGTGCCCTTTCACCTCTCGCTCCACTGTTGGAACTTTCCTCTCTGCTCACTCAGGTATCCAGGGTCCTACACTATGACTCCCCGCCAGGTACCCTGCCCAGGCAACGATCTTTGTATAGAACCAGAGAATGTCAGAATAAGAAACCTCAGATATTGTCCATCTTACCCCAAACCCAAGTAACCCCACTCAACATCCCCACCAAGTAGCCATACAGCCTCTTCTTGAAGACTTCTAGTCTGGAAGGAATGAGGAAACTCATCATGGTCAGTGTCAAGAAGAAGGAAAGTGAAAGTCCTGTTCTGCCCTACCCTGGTCAAACCAGAACTGAATCCCCGTATTAGAAGCAGTACGGAGGAGGGGGCCGAGATGGTAAGGAAATACTATGCCATCAAGGGTTCGGGATGTTTGTCCCACAGAAGAATAGGCTCCATAGGGGATGCAGAAATTGTCTTCAAATAATTTATGGGCTATGATGTGGAAGAGAAATTAGATTTGTCCTACTCAGCCTCAAAGAACAGATGGAGAAACACTGGGTGGAAGCTCAGAGTGTTTTTGACTCTTCCTTCCTCCATCATCTGTCAGATGGTACTTTTTGGTGGCATGTCTTTGCCCCTAGGCCTGATGGCCCTCTGTTTGCTGCCTCCATCTACTGTGGACTAGGAAGCCAGATGACTAAGATGGTTAGAATTATACGTGGAGTCTGTGTGTGAGTAAAAGTGGACGCACTCAGATTGAGGAGGGCTTGAGGTGCTCTTCAACGACTGAAGTGGCTGAGCTTGACCCACGTGGACTCTGTGACAGGTGTCACAGAGGGAAGCAGGAAGGGAGGATAAGAGGGAGGGAACAAGCGTTTATTAAGTGCCTACTATGTGCCAAGCACTTTACAAGTATGATCTCCTTTGACCTGGGAAGTAGGTGCTATTATTATCCCCATTTTACAATTGAGGAAACGGAGGCAAGCAGAGATTAAGTGACTTGCCCAGGGTCTCATAGCTAGTAAAGGTCAGATCTTCCTCAGTCCTGGCCCAGTGCTTTATCCAGGGATCCACCTAACTCTGAAACAAACTCTCAACAAGGTACAAGGTCAGAGTGCTCATAAGTCACTTTTCCCTCAATCTGAGGGCTAAAAGGCATTTTTCAGGAGTAGTCTATTGATCTATTCCTAGAAAAGAGTGCATTTAATCCAAATCGAGAAGTTCTCATCTTTTCCTTAAAGTTATTCAATAAAAGCTATTCCAAAGCCTCACTCAGTCCCCAGTCTAAAGTCCTACAGTCTTACAGGTCCAAGCTCCCTCCTTAAGCTGACACCAATCTCCCGCTGCCCTGCCCGTGAACATAGCCTAAGCATTCCTTCTCTCATTCTCTTATTTCATGACACTCGTGACCACTGCCCTCAAACTGCTTCCCTGGTGAACTCCACTCTCCAGCCAAGAAGCAGCATAGGAGTAAGGTCTCTGAGCAGACAAAACACCTGTCACAGAGTCCACGTGGGTCAAGCTCAGCCACTTCAGTCGTTGAAGAGCACCTCAAGCCCTCCTCAATCTGAGTGCGTCCACTTTTACTCACACACAGACTCCACGTATAATCCTAACCATCTTAGTCATCTGGCTTCCTAGTCCACAGGAGATGAAGGCAGCAAACAGAGGGCCATCAGGCCTAGGGGCAAAGACATGCCACCAAAAAGTACCATCTGACAGATGATGGAGGAAGGAAGAGTCAAAGACACTCTGACCAGAGGACAATTCTCTGCCAGTCACAGAAGAGCTGAGTGGAAGTCAGAGGCTGATGGTGCACCCAGGTTCCACTTTAACCAGGAGCCCCTGCCAGGGAGGCACTGCTAGCAGAAGGGGAACTACCATGAACGTTACTCCACAGTGGCCCACTTCACGCAACTGGTGACACTTCCCAAGACTTGAACACTTCCAACGCCAAGGTTTCTGCTTCTACTTGTGAAAGATTATGATGTCAAGCTGGTTGAGGTCTTGCATGTTAAGCAGCAAATCACCTTGATCAGGACAATAAGAAACTGAGTGAAGGTCTCTGCAGAACTGACAGAGAGGAAAAGCCTCATGAGCTGTTTGACTGCTGGTGCCTTGTTAAGGAGTATGGCAAGAATCTTGGACCAAAGATGTTATCAAAGAATTTTTCTTAATGTCAGAAATGAATAAATAAAAACCTTGATCTGAATTGAAAAGTTAAACAAACAAATGAATAAATGAATTTTAAAAAATTCAAAAAAAGCCAAGGAGTCTAGACACAAACTTAAAACCCTGCAATAGCCAGAAGACAGCTTCACCAAATGACAGCCCAGCATTATAACTTCATGTTCATAATAATGGTTCCTAGGCAGCAAAAAACAAAAAATCAAATCATGTATAACATCCTCTGTTTAAATAGACAACAAAGTAATACTTTTTCAAAGATTTCTATCTGAAATGGTTAAAATAAAAATATGTACCTTTTTTGGGGAAGATATAGTTGTACAAAAAATTTATTTTCATGGAACAACTCATTCCTCAAAGATATTGAAGACTACTATATTATGTAGAGGAAATCTATCACAGAAGAAAAAATATCAAATACTAGCCAAAACTTGATTCAAAACAAAAGGTGCTACAGGCAGAGAACAAAACCATGGTAACTACAAACACGCTAAGGAGAAACAAGAAGAGAAATATTTATAAATTGTGTATGTTCTGAGATGCTTAAAACTGTTCAAAAAGAAAAGTCTGCCCTTTAAAAAAAAAAAGTCATTTCTATCAGCAGAAAAGTAGAGAAATGCAGCTGTGTGTGTATGTTAACTTGACCTGTGCTGCACAGCGGGGGAAGACGATCAGAAATATCAAGAAAGGGAGATCAGGATTTCCAATGTAGTGAAAGAATCATGCTGGGGGACACTGGCTTCATGGATACTTTTTTCAGGGTTTGCAGATAAGCTGGAGCTGGCTACACAGAGTAGTACTGAGTGACTAGTTTGGACCACTGGGTTTAATGAGAATGATTAGTCTAATTAGAGGTTTAGGAACAACAATCACTCTGATGAGCACAAGAGTTGTTCAGGAGCTACATCAGCAAGTGCAGCTATCATAAATGGTTCAAAACTCACTTGATGAACAAAACCAAGTCTAGTGTCATAGATTTAGTTAAATAGTAACTGATACTTGATTATGGAAAGGACATCCATTTGTGGCTGGGCACTTTTACTTCTCTTAAGTAGTGTTTCTAATAGTATTTCCATTATGTTTTACATGTCTAATTCATCTTTTAGACTTAATTTAATGTTTAATAAAGAGTTCTACTTCTTTAAAAAAAAATCACAACTAAACAAAGTCAACAAGATTGTAAGCTTTATCCTGTCTGTTACTTATACATAGCTACTGTGAGCTAAATCATCAACCTAAGTTCTGTTAGCCAAAAGTATTTCTGCCACCTGGTGTCAGTCATTAGAATTGTAGACACAAAGTTCCTGGGGAAAAAAAAATAAGCCTCTAGCATATGCCTTGTCAACTCAAATTCTGAATAAATGGTGGCAATAACCATAACCTCATGAGAACGTACAGATAACTTAAAGATGGTAGGGATACCAAAAATACTGCATGAGAAAGTCAGGATCCAAAAAATCTTCGGCAGGCTAAAAAGCATTGTGAAATCAAATAAGATGAAATTGCCAAGGGAGATTCAGGAAATCGCTTCAGAAGGACCTCACTAGGAAGATACTATTAGAAATGTACCTGAAAAAGCAATGAGGTTTTGGTAGCTCATAAGCTTCAATGAAATCATGAGTGGTATGAAAGCCAAGGAATCTAAGGGATGCACTAAGAAGCATTAAGAGAGGCCTCGCTGGCTGGAAAGAAGGAGGGGAGGAAG
>NW_020954710.1:4076849-4189755 GCF_900497805.2 Vombatus ursinus
AAAGAAAGAAGGGACAGAGGGAGGGAGGAAAGAAGGAAGGAGGCAAGAGTCTTGCTATTCTCTGCCCTGGTCAGACCATCGACAGAGTACTGTTTGGTTCTGAGGATCACCGGGGAGGAAGGACAAAAATAAGCTAAAGAATCTCCACAAAGCTGGAGAACTAGAATGGCAAAGGATCTGGAGTCCATGTCCCAGGAGACCTGGCTAAAGTGGAGATGGGCAGCTTGAAGAAGAAGTCAGCAGGACAGTACATCTATCTCCAAGTACTTGAAAGGCAGCAACACAGAGGAAGGATTCCCCTTGTTTTCTGTGGCCCCACTAGGCAGAACGAGGCGCTCGGGGTGCAAGCTGCAAAGAGGGCAGACAATTTGGCTTGGAAGTCAGAAAAGACTTCCTAATCATCAGCGGTATCCAAAAGCAGGACAGATCACCAAACTCCTTCCCCAAGGCTAAAATGGCCTTCTGGGTGCTCCATTTCCTGCCTCCCTGCCTTTGTACCGGCTGTGCTCCGTGCTGGGAATCCGTGGCTCCTCACTCCACTTCTTGAAAGCCCGAGTACGACACAATGGCCCAAGGCAGGCACTCAATAACTGCTTCCTGCCTGCCTGGTGACTGCACATGTGCTCCCCCTCCCTGAAGTCCCCAAATAAAGGCTGGATGCCCTCTGGCCCAGGGTGTTGTAGGCTGAGGTGCAACTTAACTAGATGGCCACAGAGTTCCCTTTCAACTCCAAACCTCTTGAGCCCTCTACAACAGTGGCAAAACAGAGGAAAACTTAACCCTTTCACCCTAGCAAAACAAAATGCTATTTGACTGACTGTATTCAACTGTCAAATCAACTCATTCTGTTGGCAAAGCTCTTTTCCCTGCCCTTCCTGGGCAGGTTCTTTGCTCTCTTACCTGGACTACTGGGAGCCTGGTTGACAGGGGACTGGGCCTGCTGCCCTGGCGGGCTGGTCAGAGCACTGGCCACGGGCTCATTCTTCAGGCATGCCGAGCTACTCCCAGCAGGGGATGTCATGAAAAGCCCCTCAGACTGGGTACCCTTGCAGTCTTCAACACTCGCTGTTTTCTTCATGCTGTGTTTGGGAGTGCCCAATGGGGAAGACAAAGGGGCAGATTCCTAGGAATGAAACAAAATAAAACCAAAATACAGAAATTAGGGAGCAGGGTGGGGAGAGGGGCCAGGAATGAGAATTACCTTGTCTGTGATATTCCCAGGAAATCCCAGGATTTAAGAACCATAATAACTCCAAAATATTCAGCATTTCTTTCACCCTCCAGGTACCATATCCAAAACATTGCTGCCTAAATAATTTTTTTCAAAGAGTATTTTTTTTACAGGAACATAACCCAATATCTACTGAAAACTAAAAAGTCTCTGAAGGGAGATAATATCATTTTGCCCAAAAGTAAATGACAAAATGCTTGTTGATTAGGTGGATTTAATCCAGGTTAAATAGAGTACAAGTACAGTTCTCTTGTCCACAATATTTTTAACACCTGTAAAAAAGTGCATACACACATGTATATATGTATATGGTGTATACATATGTGTGTATGTGTATTTACTCTTCCTATAAGAAATTATCTCATGCACTTCTAATGAAATTAGACCCAATTTTAAACACTATCACTCTAAGTGGGATCTGTTTTCAAAGGATCACCTTATGGAAATCTCTGAAAAAGAGACAGTCAAGCATTTAAATTTCCAATCTCTGCTTTTAAATATAGAAAGCCCAGTCAAACATCTCTCTCTCCCTCTCTCTCTCTCTCTCTCACACACACACACAGTTTCTTTAAATACAAGTCAAGGAATTACTTGTTTTGAGAAGCACAAATTTATAGTAGGGCAAAAAAACCTGGATTTAGAGTCACATGAGACTTGGATGCAAATCCCACCTCTGGGACTTAGGTGTGTAACCTTATACAAGTCACTCAATTTCTCTGAGCCTCAATTTCCTCGTCTGTAAATGGAGATAATAATAGTTGGTAATGCCAACCACCTCTCTGGATTGTTGTAAGAAAAGCGCTTTGTAATGGTAAAGCACTATAAAAATGTGAGCTGCTATTAAATCTCCACTCATCAGGATCAAGAATGGAGAAGGCAAAGGTAAAAGCTAGGAAATAGTTAAGACAATAAAAATCTACTCAATATTATGTAATTTATCTTTCCTTAAAATGCCTGAAAAGCTTCAGTAAGTCATTAATGAGATCAAACAGGAGAACACAGTGAAAAAACTATACTTGTGACACCTGGAATTCAATTCAAAAATTGATTTATGGCTTTTACACTGCAGACAGTGTTTCTCTACAACGAAATAACCAAAGTCCTCTCGTGTCC
Organism: Vombatus ursinus; assembly: GCF_900497805.2. NCBI lineage: Eukaryota > Metazoa > Chordata > Mammalia > Diprotodontia > Vombatidae > Vombatus > Vombatus ursinus. The sequence continues at coordinate 4,079,194 of NW_020954710.1, forward strand.
TTTTTTTTTCCTCTTTCTTATATCTGTTACAACCAGAAAATGATTTTATCTTTAATGTCACTATGTCTTTTCCTCTTAGTTTCAAAGGAGAACAATGCCAGTCACCTTTGAAGAGATCTTGGGAAGTGAATACAAAAAAACTTTTTTATATTTGCAAATCCATCAACAAATGACTAAATGAATGCTAATGTGTTTTGCACATAGTAGGCACTTACTTAATATTTGCTAAATTTTCATTGATAGCCTGAAACCCTCCCTTTTATTTGTGTTTATTTATACTCTCGGTTGTATTTGTTGATCTTTCAGGAAACTCCAGTATCTTTCATCTCCGCATTTTCTATGTTGGTGCTTAAAACAAATAAACGACTGGAGAAGAGATTGATCTGGGGCTCTTGTGGAATAGGATAGAGAGGTTATGAACCAAGGAGTAGGAGATGACTAAGAAAAAGGAAAAAGGAGGCAGATGCAAAACATCCAGACCTGCTCCCATTAAAACACAGATTTATGTAAAACAATTCCCAACACACAGGAGCAATGACATTCAAGGGCAAACAACTCCAACTCTCTCAGATTTGATTTCAGGATGATTTCCTGTTCTCAAACCACTGGAATTCCTATTAGAACAACAACACACATGCAAGCTATTAGAGGGCAAACAGAAATGCAAAGCACTCTTTAGTGGCAACTGGAGGGAAGTAATCACCCAATTCTTTACTCATTTATTAAATACTTAATCTACAACAATCAGGCATTGACTATGCATAATTGGGTGTACTTCCTAGATTCATTTATCTGAAATACAAAGTCCATAACAAGAGAAACACTCCAAACTTCCCTTATGGAATTCCACAGAACAATCAGTGCAAATGGGATAAGATGAATGTTTTTTTACAGCATAAACCTATCAGGAAAAATCGATTTAGGGTCAAAAAGGTAAAAGGTTCTTTGGAGTCATCAGGGGAACTTTTAAATATGGGAAATTACTTACAGACAGTACAAGAAAGAAGTAGATTTCTCTGCTGATGAAATATTTATAAGATTTTTATTTTTAGGTGATAATACATAAATTGACTACTGAATCCCATAAGGTTTATCATAATTTGGGAGGATGTCAAAGAAGGATATTCCGCTATTATACCTTGAAGCACAAACGATCCTTGTATGTACTGCCACTTAAAATCAAATCCTCAAAAACAAATACAGGGAAATAATTTTCATTAAAACACTATGAAATACTTGCTCTTATTTAGTTTACTAGAGAAAAGAGAATCCCTCTCATAAACATATTAAGTTCAGTATGATCTACTCCAATTGAAAACACACCACTATTCCTTACTTTAAGCCAATGTATATGAAAATTCAAGTTACCTAAACAAACTAAGGAGTATTTCATTTGACCAAAAGATTTTTCACTTTCTAAAAGCATACATCAGTGGGTTCTGCTGTAGAAACCTGGGCATGTCCCTTCATTACTCTTTATAAAACAACTAGGTCTAATTGGACAACTCCTAAAATCCCTTCCAGACCTAAAGTGCATGAGCCTATGATTTTTTTGAAACACATTTATTACATACAGAAAGGGAATTACCTATATGTAGTAATGTTTAAAGTCCCAATTAAATTTGGAAATGTGGGAACAGTTCAAGAGAAGCCCCATAATGTAAAATAACTTAAGATGAAAAAGCAGGCAATGGCCCAAGGCCTCTTGACCAAAAAGAGGAAAAAAAAAAAAGAGGGGGATCATTACTATAAAGCAGGCCACTCTGTGGTACTTAAGTGCATTAAAGGAGGCCCAAAACAGATGGGCCTCATAATGAATTCGGTTCTATAGTGAACAGTCTTACAACTGAATGCTACTATACACAAGACATGGTGATAAACACTGCAGATACAAAAACAAAATAATAAAATAGTTCCTGCCCGCTTACATTCTACATAGAAGCAAATGAGTTTTCTGTGTACAAAGTGTGACTCTACAGTAATCAGACCAATTCCCTTCATTCTCCTTACCCACAGCTCAGAACTCATATATTATATATCCAAATACGTAGTATTTCCCAAGCTGCTTGTATCTCATCTGCCTCAAATGTCCATCTTTTTTAATATTTTCTCACATGGATGCTAGATGGCTGGGAATAATGTAACATTTAGAAGAATCACACCTGTTGGACAGCCAAAGGGGAATGGAGAGATTGTAGTAGATGTGATTGCAGCACCAGCAACAAGGATTAGGGTTGGAAAACTAGAGTAAGAGACAGGATCATCAAAGGCATGTGTGACCAGAAAGATCACGTAGTGATAGCTGGCCACATAAGTGTGGCACTGGTATCCATGACACAGCCATGAAAAAAGCAGAGGAAAACTTCCAGTGCACACATAGGTCCTCTGTGGCAAAGGCTAAGAATCAGATGGCCAGCTGCCTATATTCACTGCCTACACTACGCCTTTTTGAGAGTCTGGACCCCCCCCCCCCCCCTTAACTCCATTGCTCTTCAGAAACAGCCACCCAAAAAGCCAGGACACTCGCTTCAACAATGCTAAGTGACTTGAAATGTTTCCCCATCTTCTCGTAGGGCAGTGCCTGCAGAGTGGTAAAGGTTGCACCAAAGGGAAATCTTTCTCTTTTCTGTAAAGCCAAACCCAGTATGACCCAGGGAACAGAAAACCCCAGCCTGTACTCACGACACAAGGTCCAAGTCCCATCTCTGGCAGGTAGTGATCGTGTGGTTCTGGACAGTCACTTATCCTCTCAGTGTCCCAGGAACCCTCTCAGATCACAACTTACAGATGAGAGATTAACTGACTTTATGGAGGGACTTTCCACGCTACAAGATTCCCACACTGACCAAGCCACAGGTCTGGACCTGCTCTGCTCCACCTCTGCCAAAGAAAACCCCATCTTTATAGTCACGTATTTTGTACCCAAAATACTCTTACCTTACTCTGATTAAACAATCACCTTATTTGGCAGCTCAGAAGACTTTTATCTATTTCCCCCAAAAGTGAATTTATCCAAAAATATTAAGGCTTTTCCAGAAAATGTACAGCAAAGGCTAAAGTTGATTCCCAAAGAATTCTAGACCTGGGTGACATGATGAATAGAGCTCTGGACTTGGAGTCATGAAGCCCTGGGTTCAAATCCTGCCTCAGTCACCCTCTCACTGAATGACCTAGACAAATCACTTCATCTCTGTCATCCTCAGTACGACTGTCAGTAAAATGGGAAGAATTACACTTGTAGTAGCTAGCTCCCAAGGTTGCTCGAAGGGTCAAACGGGAGTGCTACACAAATGTCAGCTATAGTTATCATTATTATCCTTATTCTTATCATTATCATTATTACTATAGTCAGGTTGGAAAATGTGCACAGCCATCCACAGTGTCTACCTTAGAATAGACAGCCCTCATCCAGATTTATAAGTTATGTTTATTTAAAAAATTTAAAAGTCACACCTGAGACTGGGGAAAACCAAGTTAGAAAATCCTGAGGAGCAGTCAGTCACTAGTCTGCACAAACAGGCTCTCAGCAAGCATGCTTTTCTTTAGTACTGTCCATCATGTAAGGCAATGAAGAATGAAGAAATTTTTCAAATTAAATGTTTAAAAATTTAGTCAAAAAAGAAATATTCTGGAAGAAGAAAAATAGGGAGCAAACCATGTCTCCTAAAACATAACTACATAAACTCACCACAACAGTGCCATCATTTATAAAAAGAAAGCATTATCAAAAAGTTTCTCCATATTAAATTGCTACACAAAGCTCTAAGGTTAGAATTAAGAATTACTGTCTTATTCTGCTAATTACGCCCCCCTGCAAAAGTTCTGGAAATTTTTCTAATATTAATAGCCAATTATTAAAATTGGGGAGACCCCAGCTTTTTTTCCCTGTCCTATTTCCTTGTCTAATCTCTCATGGACAGGGCTGATGGAATATGGGATTCACATTTTCCTCATTCTGGGTACTGCTACTCTACCCAACTAAATCAGACTAATCTAAGGTGAACTCCCTTCTGCTCAGGCTTGGGTGGGGGATAAATTCTTTGAATAGATTGCCCAAAGCTGAGGGTAACTTAGAAATAAATGACATAATCAAGGTTCATTAGAATAGGTTCAGCCCTTCATTGTAATAGTCATTCTCTCATTAATTGTTAACCAATCACAGCTAGCACACTCCTCTTCCAAGGGCAGATAAGCCGCTCAAGTACTACCAGGATTGTCTTTGGCATTCAAGAGTGCCACAGATCTCCTTTTATTCAACTACTGGCATTATTAATAAAATGACCAATTACCCAGAAACTATGTCTCTCGAACTAACGTCACAATCTGAAACCAAGATATTTCCTGATTTCTCAAGTTAAATGGGACTAGAAGAAGGGGCTTTATACAAAATGTAATTGGAAACCTTTCTCTCATACAGAGAGCAGATCCTGACCAGAGAAGCTGTCATCCCAATAGAAGGGCAGCCAATGTTCATATCCATTTATAAAACTATCTTTAAACTTCTTTTCTAGAATTTAGATTAGAGATAGAAAGAGCAAACTTCTCAGCCATCACCATATACCTGAAGATATATCTGCGAACCATTAATTAGACTGAGTAATACTGAAGTTTAATAAATCTGTTGTTCAGTTATTTTTCATTTGTGTCTGACTCGTCATGACCCCGTTTCAAGTTTTGTTGGTAGAGATAGTGGAGTGGTTTGCCATTTCCCTCTCTAGCTCATTTTATTGATAAAGAAACAGGGTGAAATGACTTGTCCAAGGTCACACAGCCAGGAAGTGCCTGAGGCCAGATTTGAACTCAGGAAGATGGGCCATCCAGGCCCAGCACTCTTATCCTCTGTGCCACTTAATTGCCTAGCTTAATAAATGCTTGTTGACTAATCAATAAGATATCTCTCATTCTTCTTTATAGCTTGCTAACCTACCCCTCTGCCTTTTCCCACTTTTCCACTGGCTCATGAGAAAGGATTCCCAGCTAGGCTTGTGAGAGATGCTGCCAGGGAGGGGATTCTGGTTTCCATGTCTTTGGACCTTCCTTTTCTGAGCCAGTTTTGTGGCCAAGGGGCTACTGGGGGACAGCAATGTGCTGTATGTTGGCTTTCTTTCACTTTTCTCAAGATTTTCTGTCTCTCTAAATAGAGACAGCTTGGCACAGGAGCAGAAAAAGCACTGGATTTAGAGTCCAAGAATAAGGATCCAAATCCCAGGTCTGCTATTTATTACCTTTGTGACTCTAGGCAAGTGATTGCCTTATGGTCTTGGTTTTTTCAATGGTAAAGATAAGGGGTACTCATGATGTGATACCTAAAGTGCCTTTAAAACAGAAGCTTGGAATTTGAGAGTTGGAAAGAACCCTGGTGGCCAATGAATTCATCCCACAGAAAAGAGGAATCATCCACACGTAACAACTCTGTGATTCTATGACTTTTTAAGCCACCCTTATGCTTTCTGTGGGATATTTTGGGGGTCAAGTGTCTGGGTCACAGAATCTCAAGCCAAAAAACCAGCACAAGGACAAAAGCCCTGGGGTGCTCCACTGGAGCCCTGTTTCCAAGCAGATGAGAAACAAGGAAGGAACACTCCAAGCCCAACAACTCAACCAATTCTGGAGCCACCCAACTGTATCTAGTCCATAGCTCTCCAAAATTCCCACAAAAATACTAACGACAGATTTTATCAAAATGTTTTGCTAAAACCTAGGTAAACTCGATCTGTAGTGCCATATCTGAGGCAGCTAGGTGGTACAATGCCTGGAGTCAGGAAGACCTGAGTTCAAATCCAGCTTCAGACACTTACCAACTCTGTGACCCTGGGCAACCTCTGCCTGCCTCAGTTTCTTCAACTGTAAAATGAGAATAATAATAGCACCTACTTCCCAGGGTTATTATGAGGATCAAATAAGATATTTACAAAGCACCTATCAGCACAGTACCTGGCACATATTAGGTGCTTTATGAATTCTTGTTTCCTTTCTTCCTTCCCCAGATCTACCTATCATTAGGGAATGAACACAGAAGTATGCACAGTCCCAAAAGAACAGTGTCAGATCAAAATGAGTTGATGCTGTTGAAGACAGCCAAAGATAAAAAAAAGACAGTTTTTCTGACTACTTTGTTCTGTTTGCCACATGAGGAAGAAAGGAGGTTCGTAGAGGGGAGAGAACAGTGCTATCAGAAATAAAGCTCGTCAGGCATGATCTGTCTCTGATGCAGCTATGCTAGCTCTCTGGGCTCCTGAAGCCTATTCTTCATGTTCACTAACTGTCCCTTTAACAATTCCAGAACGTAGCCAGAAGTGGAAGGGAGGCTCACAGAACTAGCCTTGAAGAACTTACCATCTTTGATTTTTGAAACTCAGGCCCAAATCTGGCCTCCAACCTTGCAGGACCTGGCCAGGCTCCACCACCTTTCCATGCTCAGTGGTGGCAGCTCGACCACCCTACTGCCTGCTTCTCTGAGTACCCCAAGAGATGACCCACGTGACCCAGGCCCAAGAGGAGCACTGAGTGCGCGTTTAGTCACTCCGCACTGACTGCCCCATCTCACCTCTACACCTCTCTCACACAACCTCAGTTATTTTCTCCTGATACACAATCCCCAAAACTCAAGACGGCTGCACCTATTCTTCAGTCACCAGAAATAGCCTCTGTTTATTCACGTCCCTCAGATACTCACAATTGTGTTGCTCAGAGGTAGATAAAAAAATAACCATCCTTGAGAAGGCGTCCAACTTACAATTTGAAATGCCTTCAGATCCCAGAGTAGAGTAAGAAGAGTAAAAAAGCAGTGTGAGGGGAGACAAGGATTTTTTTAAATGGGCCAAACAGAAAAGAGTAATACTGAATGCTTACCTTGCCTTGCAAGGAGAAGGTCCCAGGGGATCCTGCAAATAGAAACTTGTTCTTGATTTTCAGTTTCCCCAGATTTGCTACAATTAAATTATTTGATCTGGAACTTTCTGGGATGAGGAGAACAGGAGCACCAGCTTCAATATCTAAAAGAACCCGAGAGCAGCGCTGGGCTTGATCTCTCACCTGTGGTCAGGAAGAAAAATTATTGTTCAAATTCTCAAACTCCAAGATACAATGACTTCATAACTAACTTTATACCTTTATAAACACTTCAGTGTTTAGGTGCTTCAAGGTCAGGGGTCAGTGATCTACTGATCTTTAAAAGACACAGTCAGAAATGAATAAATGAATGGATGAATGAATGGATGAATGAATGAATGAATAAATAAATAAATAAATAAATAAATAAATAAAGGCCCAGCTAGGTGGCATGGTGGATAGAGCTCCAGCCTTGGAGTCAAGAGGACCTGAGTTCAAATCTGGCCTCAGACACTTGACACTTACTAGCTGTAACCCTGGGCAAGTCACTTAACCCTGATTGACTCTCAAAAAAAAAAAAAAAGGAAAAATAAATAAATAAAAGATACAGTCAGTACTTGACTATTTAGAGTGGAGGGGAGGGGGAACCTGTGGCCTCAAGGCCATTGGTGGCCTTTAGGTCTTGGGGTACACCCTTTTGACTGAGTCCAAGTTTTACAAACAAATTCTTTTATTAAGGGGATTTGTTTTGTTAAGTTTGGATTCAGTGAAAGGGCTGCACTAAAGGACCTAGAGAGCCACATGTGGCCCAAAGGTTGCAGGTTCCGCACCCCTAATTTAGAGTCTGGTTTGTCAAACTGTAGGTCACCTAATTCTGGATTTCTCAAGCTGGGGCCCCTGAATTCTTTTTTAGAAAATATCTGGATAACTGTATTTCAATATAATTGTTTTTCCAGATAATCCTAAGTATTTTATTTTATGCACTTATTCTGAAAAGGGGCCCACCACCTTTGCCAGACACTCCAAGGGTCCCATGACACAAACAAGGGGAAGAACCCCTGCTTGAATGCAGAATTCTCCTCTTCCTCCCTCATCAGTTTCTGGAAGATGAGGAGCTGGAGAAGCACACAACTGGGAATGAAGAGAGGGGAGCTCTGCCCCTGATGAGCTATGCGACTCTGTACACACTCCTTCCTCTCCACGGGGGAGCAGAAGAGGATGCCAAGGATAACATCAAGGTTGTGAACCTGGGAGATCAGAAGGATGCTGGGGCCACTGATAGAAATAGGGAGATTGCAAAGAGGGGGGTGGGTTGGGAAGGAAAGATAACGTCTATTTTCGACATACTGAGCTAGAAATGTCAAAGAAACATCCAGTTTCAAAGGTCTAGTAGGGGATGAGGGTGTAGAGGTCTGAAGAGACTTGGGCTAGATATATAAGTCTCTGCATAGAGATGATAACTGAATTCATGGGAGCTGATGGGGATACCAAGAGAGTACAAAGAAGAAAAGAGAACCCAGGAGAGAGCCTTAGTGGATATCCATGGCCAGGCAGGGCAACATGGAGGACTGAGCCAGAAAATAAGACTGAGAGAAGATACCCAGAGGGGAGTGTCATGAAAATTCAGCTAGACTACCCCACAGGAGGAGAGACAATGTGATCAATGCTGCCAAATGCTGCAGGGATGTCAAGAACAAGAAGCAACAAAAGACCCTCAGACATGGCAGTTAAGATGTCAGCGTTAACTTTGGAGGGGCCACGTCACTTGAGTGGTGAGGTCACAAGCACGACTTCAAAAAGCTGATAAGTGAATGAGAGGAGAGGAAGGAAAGGCAAAAAGTGGAGCTAGATTCTTCCAGGAGATTGGCTGAGCAAGAAATGAGAGAAAAACACGACAGCTTAATAGAATGATCAGGACACGAGACACAGACAGGCCAGCAGACAGGACAAGAAGCCGTAGATAAGGACAGACTAAAGATGTTTTTAATTCAACATTTCAATATACAAATAAAAGGAAAAAAATATTTAACACAGTAGCAACAAAGGTGTTCCATTTGCATTCACTTCTACACTTCCCAGTATCTTTTGTGCATACAAAGAATGTTTTTACTGACATTTTATGGCATATCTATGACTACCCACTGACCTCCCCTACCAAATCTAAGCCCTCCTTTGTAACAAATATGTAAACGACAGCAAAACCAAGGAACTTACTGAACAGGGCTAAGAATGTCGAGCTAATTTCGCATTTCTGGCATATCAAAGGAGACAGGAAAGAGATACCCTTAACAACTATGACTGGGAGACAGAGATAATCATAACAGAAAACGGACAATTTCAATCACATAAAATTGAAAAATTTTTGGACGGGTAAAATAAAATAAGTAAAGTTAAGAGTTAGAAACAACTGAAAAAATTTTCATAGCAAAATTTCCCCAATAAAGATCTACCCAAGAGGTAAAAAGAACTGATACAAATTGTAAGAGACATTCCCCAATCGATAAACAGTCAAAATGGATGTATATACTCCAAATGGAAACAAAACCTAAGTATACAAAATCATGATTAGAAAAAAATTATATTAAATATGTAGTGGGGAAGAAGGCAGAGATGATTATCGGGACAATCTGTTAGAAAAGACAAGAGAGGATAGGATCTGGGGCACATGTAGAAAGAGGTTTGTCTTAGAGAAGACTTCATCAGAGAATGGAGAAAGAGGGAGATAATGTCAAGGGGTTTTGATATCTGAAGAAGGGAAAATAGGTGATTCATGGTAAATTGCTTCCATTTTCTTAGCAAAATATGAGGCTAAGGTCCTCAGCTTAGGGGAGGGTGTAGCAAGGGTGAGGAACGTTTGAGGGGAGAATAAAAAGTTTTGAATAACCTCTGTGAGGAGTGGGATAGAGAATCAATTAAGAGGAATAAAAGTGTTGCCTTGCCATAGCGAAAGCCTAGTTGAAGTTAGATAAGATAAATTCATATCAAACTCAGTCAGCTGGGTAATATCACTTCCTCCAGCTCCATTCAGCAGCACTTAAGTGAGAGTGAAGACTAATGGTGATAATAATCCAAGCCTGAGGTTTGTCAAGGCACAAGAGGAAATGGGATAGGGGATACAAGAGAAGAAAACAGTGTGGATGGAGTTTAACTTGGATCAAGACAGGGAAGATGGAGAAATAGTGTCAAAACTGAAGCAAGAGCCTGAAGAGATGTAAGGACTGGAACGTTCAGTGAGGAACAGGTTTAGGAGACGTAAAGTATAGGAAGAGTTGGAATGAAAGAAAATTATCATCAGACAGGGAATGCTAATCAAGCCAATTACCAACCATGACTCCAGAAGACTAATGATGTCCAGACCTCCCAATGGAGAAGTGATGGGCTCAGGGTACAGAACGAGTCATAGGTTTTTGGACACGGCCAATATGGGAATTTGTCTTGATTGACTACACATATTTGTTACAAAGGTTTTCTTTTTTTTTTTTTTCCAGTGGTGGTTGGAGTGTTACTTGAATTTAATTGAAAATGTGTTCATTAAAAAATAAAATGTAACAAGAAAAAAGACTGAGTAGATAAGGTTTAAGTTACTATCCGAAGGTGGATTTTAGGTGGAATTTGCACATTAACTTGGCAAATCAGGAACAACAACACTTCATATTTAACAATGCCTTACCATAGCTCTGTGAGCCATATGAATTAGGAACTACCGTCATCCACATTTCCCCCTTGAAAATGGGGGGAAAGGCACAAAGAGAAAGTGATCAGTGTAAGATCTCGTGCTAGCAGGAAAAAAACCCAATACTCCAGAATCTAATTCCTCTTAAATTTCTGACTCTAGTTAAGAATTAGAATTGACAGAAACTTGGACATGAATGTCATTTCCAAAAATAAAGTGGGCATGTACAAGAAAAATATTTACAGCAGCACTCTTTGTAGTGGCAAAGAACTAGAAACAAAGCAGATCCTAAGATCTTTGATGCCCACCAACTAAGGAATGAATAAATAAGACATGGTACACTAATATAGCAGAATATCACTTGTTTTTTAAGAAATAAAGACTATGATGAATACAAAGATTAGGAAGACATATGAAATGCTAAAAAATGAAGTAAGCACAAACAGGAGGAACAAAATATATATATATCTATATATATATCTATATCTATCTATAGATATATATATGACTTCAACAATGTAATGAAAATGGGAAAAAAAAACCAACAATCAAAACTAAATGCTGTGACCTATTACCCATGGTTATATGCTAACAAATTTATGAAACCCAAACTGACAGAAGACCAAATAGAGATCTTAAAGAAGCTAATCTCAGAATAGTAAAGAGATCGAGCTGTAAAGGAACTATCAAAGAAAAAAACTTCTGGTCCTGATTCACAAGAGAATTCTATCAAACTTTTAAAAAGAAATAATTAGCAGCCATACTACACAAATTATTCTCAAAAACTGGAGACAGAAAGTACACTACCAGAATCCTTTTATGAGACAAATACAGTCTTAATATTTAAATGAGGAAAGGATAAAGCACAGAAGGAGAATTATAGACCAGTAACACTACTTAACATTTAGAAATTTTAAATAACACCCTGTCAAAGACACTACAATAATTGATCCAAGAAGTCATTCATTTTGACCAAGTTGGATTTATACCAGAGATGAAAGGATGAGTCAACATTAGGAAAACAATCAACATAATTAATCATATTAAAAATCAAAACATCTAAAATTAAATGATTATCTCAACGGATAAAGAAAAAGCCTTTGACAAAATATAACACTCATTTATGCTAAAAGTATAGGCACAGAAGGACCTTTTTTAATATAATAAAAGCCATCTATCTAAAACCAAAAACATCATATGCAATAGGGGTATATTACAACTTTTTCCAATAAATATAGGATTAAAGCAAAGATGCCAACCTCCAACACAATTATTTGGTATCGTTTTGGAAATGCTAAAAGCAGCAATAAGACAAAGAAATTAAAAGCATAAAGATAGGTTAAAAAGAGATAAAACTATCCCTATCTTCTGATGACAGAATGGTATACTTGGAGAATCCTAAGAAATTATTAAAGATACTAACTGAGACAATAGCTCCAGCAGAGTTGCAGTCTACAAAATAAACCCTCAAAAATCAACTGCATTTCTATATAATAATAATAACAAAATCCAAGAAGCAAAAAGAGAGTGAAATTTCATTTTACATAAACTATAAAATCCATAAAATATTTGGGGATTGAGCCACCAAGCACAAAAAAGACTTGTATAGATTCAATTACAAAGTGTTCCTTAAAGAAATAAAGAACAACTTAAAATAGCTGGAGAAATATCCAGTGATCATGGTTGGGCTGTGCTAATATAATAAAAATGACAATACCACCAAAGTTAATTTACATTTTTAATGTTATATCAATCAAATGACCAAAATAATACCTTGTAGAGCTTGATAAAATAATAACAATATTTATTTGGGAAATCAGAAGATCTAGAATATCAAGGGAAATGATGAAAAGAGGCAAGGACAAAGGCAGAACAGCACTTCCAGACCTCAAACTAAATTAAAAAGCAGCAGTCATCAAAACCATCTGGTATTGGTTAAAAAATAGAGAAACAGAACAATGGAACAGAATAGACAAGGAAAAAACAGAAACAAAGGAATTCGGTAACCCAATGTTTGATAAATAGAAAGCATAAATTATCTAGGGGCCATGGGTGGGATACCAAGGAGGTGTAAGTTTCAGAGCTGATGTGATCTTTCATGAGTTTCTGGAAACAATGATGAAATCCAGGAGAGTAGCCAGGTAGGCAACAATGACGTAGCTGTCCTCATCCCCCTCCTTAAGTAGAGGGTCTGGCAGGAGCTTTCTGATGTCCACCCTCTCCAATAAGAGGAAGGAAGAGACCTCATGGGCAGGGGGTATTGAGGCATGAGCTTCAGAGCTGATATGGTCTTGCAGGAAGATGAGTTTCTAGAGACAACGATAAAATCCAGGAGAGCAGCCAGGTGGGAAATTAATATCAAAGATGACAAAAGATGGGAATAGTCAGTGCTGGAGAGGTTTTAGGAAGAAAGGCACGCTGGTACATTGTTGGTAAAGCTATAAATTGGCACAAAAATTTTGGAAAGCAATTTGGAATTATAGCAAATAAAATGACTAAAATGTCCATGCCCTTTGATTCTATTATTGGCTTACATTCCAAAAAGGCCACGGATAAGAAAGTTCCCATATACACCAAAATATTAACAGCCGTATTTTTTGTGATGTCAAAGAATTGGAAATAGAAACTGGGAAATGACTAAACAAATTGTGGTATGTGAATGTAATGGAATATTAGTGTGTTTTACAAAATGATGAATGTGATGAATGCAGAAAAGCATGGAAAGATCTACATGAAATCGTGCAGAAGGAAGTAAGCAGAGCCAAGAAAACAATATGCACAATAACTACAATGATGTAAATAGAAAAAAACACCCACACATACAAAAATCAAAAGTGAATGCATCAAAATTATAAAGAATAAGCATGGTTCAAAATAAAGAGACAGGAGAAGAAAAGTCCTAACCCACTCCTTCGCAAAGGTGAGAGATCCACAAATATTGTACACTGCACTTGTTTTCTTCATATGTATTGATCAATTATGTTGGATTTTTTTTTTCTTTTCTTTTTTTGGCTTTAAAAAATACTATTTTTTAAATCTAGATGGCTCTCAGTAGGAGGAGGAGAGATATTGGGGAAACCATGAGGATGTTATACTGCATTCAACATACTGTTTTTTTGATATGTTGGGTTAGTTTTGGTGAAATTTTTCATCTTTCATATTTTTTATTATAGGAGATGGGGAAAAGAGGAATACATTGGGATATGTAAGTAATATAAAAATAAAATATATTAATAAAAATTTTTTTTATAAAAAACCATCCTACTTGTCTGGGCTTTATTCTTTTCTCACCTGTGCATTTTTAAAAATGCTTAAATGATCCTCCCTTTTTTTACATAAGTATTGCTAATTTCCCCCTCAAATGTCACCCCCAATTAAAAAAATAAAAGGAAAACCCTCATATCAAATTATCACAGTGAAGCAAAATAGATTCACACAGTGGCCATGTTCAAAAACATATGTACCTGGCTAATACGGAAATGTTCTACATGACTTCACGTGTATCGTCTCTATCATATTGCTTGCCTTCTCAAAGAATGGGGGAGGGAGAAGAGGAAGGGAAAAGATTTGGAACTCAAAATTTAAAAAAATCAGTGTTAAAAACATATTTAACATACTTGGGAAATATTTAACAAAATAAACAAAAATATGTTTTTCAAAAATGTATGTATCCTTCTGCACTATGATCCATTACCTCTATAATGGGATACAAATAACATGTGACCACAGGTCCTTTGGAGAGGTGGTTGGTACAGTGTTGATGTCTTTGTATAAACTGTTCTCCTTGTTCTGCTTGCTTCACTTTGCATCAGTTCGTGCTACCCAGGAATCTTTAAAATCTTTCTTTGATCATTTCTTATAACACAGTAATATTCTATTACATTTATATACCACAATTTGTTTAGTCCCTGGTATTATCTTCCCCTTTGACACCTTTTCCATCTCCCTTTGCTTCCCTATGCTGAATTTGACGTACTTCTTCAAAACTGCACGTGTGTGTGCGTGCATGTACATGCATGTGTGAGTGTTCAACCCTCCTTGTTCATTTCAGTTAAGAATAAGGATCATCTGATGCCTATATCTCCTGGTCCTTCCTCCATACCCATATACTTTCCTCTTACTCATTCTAATTATGAGAAAAATCAAAATTCATTCCCTTCTTTCTCCTTCCTATTTTAGTGTATTCCTTTTACTCTTTTCTTTCCCTTCTTAAAGCCCTAAGAACAGAACCAATCCACCTCAAGGTCCTCCTGTGTTTCTTACTTAATTTCTGTAGTGTCCTTTGAAGACATTAACATTCTTAAAGAACACTTGTTTCCTTCTCTTCCTATTAGAAAGTTATCACTCCATCATCCTACAGCTCTTTTCATCTACTCAAATAAATGTCCCTTTCTAGGTTTTTCTAGACTCCTGTGCTTGTATTTCAAAGTTCCCAGTCAGGCTTGTCATCAGAAATTCTTTGATTCATCAGAAAATCCTCTATTCCAATTCACCACCAATGAAGAAGAAATCAAAACAATAATTAGGAACTATTTTGCCCAACTGTGTGCCAATAAATTTGACAATCTTAGTGAAATGGATGAATATTTACAAAAATATAAATTGCCCAGATTAACAGAAGAGAAAATAAAATACCTAAACAACTCCATTTCAGAAAAAGAAATTGAACAAGCCATCAATGAAATCCCTAAGAAAAAATCTCCAGGGCCAGATGGATTTACAAGTGAATTTTAGCAAACATTTAAAGAACAACTAATTCCAATACTATATAAACTATTCGGGAAAATAGGTGAAGAAGGAGTCCTATCAAATTCTTATTATGATACAAATATGGTGCTGATACCTAAACTGAGAAGAGCCAAAACAGAGAAAGAAAACTATAGACCAATTTCTAACATAGATGCAAAAATTTTAAACAAAGTCCTCTATTCCACTGTCACCTGTAGGATTACATTCTGCTTTGCAGGGTAAATTTTTCTTGGCTGTAAGCCTCTATCCTTCGCTTTTTAGAATACTGAATTCCCAAGATCTCTCATTTTTAGTAGAAGCTGCCAAGTCTTATATGATCCAGACTGTGGTTCCTTGGTACCTAAACTGCTTTTTCTGGGATGTTCACCATATTTTTTCTTTGCTGTAGGAGTTCTAGATTTTGGCTATGACATTTCTGGGACTTTTCCTTTTGAAGTCTTTTGTAAGGGGTGATTGGTGGATTTTATCTTCACTTTGTCCTCTCATTCTAAAAGATCTGAACAGTTTTCATTTATGACTTCCTAAAATTTCCTTGTTTTTGTTTTTAAATCATAACTTTCAGGCATTCCAATGACTATTAAATTTTTACCTGTTTACCAGGTCAGTTGTTTTTGACTTTATATTCTTCTATTTTTTAAAATCTTTCATTCTCTTCTAATATTTCTTGATGTTTCCTGGAGTTACTGGTATTTACTCTAATCTAAGTTTTTGGAGAGTCAATTATATTGCAAAAAGCTTACCACTTTCTCTATTCTCCTTCCAGTTCTTTCCTCCAGAGCTTTTACTTTGTTTTTCATCTGCTACTTCATTTCTTTTATATATTCATATACTCCCTGTGGAAAATCCATTTTTCCTTTGAGTTTCTGCTTCAAATTATTACAAAATACTCTCTCCTCCTTTTGGGGTGGGGGTGGGGAATCTCTCTAGATTGAGAATATTTTTTCCACCAGTTTAGTCAACTCTTCAGCTTTAGTCCCAGAATGGTGGGTTCTGTATTAGGCCCAGGCTCCCCCTCTGCTGCCCTTTCAGGTGAGATAGTCAATCCTGCTTGGTCTTACCCTTGAGCCCCTGAATTCCTATGCTGACCTCTCCTCTACTTCCTAGGATTAGGTCCCCTGAAATCTTTGAGGTTCAGAACTTGGACCTTCAGCATCATCTGTGGCATCTCAGGACAGGAAGCTAAAGACTTCGGAGCCCTGGGATACCCCAAACCAAACTGTGCTTGCAGTGGCCCTCCGGTATTCTAAGGGTCCCTGCATGGTTTACATTGAACCTGGTGATTTCTTTGAGGAATTCTCCACTTTTGCTATCTCCAGACAGAGAACCCCACAGCCTACCCATATTTCTGGCCCTTTTCTGGTCACGCTGGGAGGTTATGGGCTTATGTCTTCACTGATGCCGGCTTTGCTGGTGGACTCCTTCCCTACTGCCGACTAGTTTCTGGCTATCTTTTTGTATAACTATGGGCTGGAAAAAGTCATTGTAGTTTCTCATTGGATTTCTTGATCATTCTGGTGGGAATTTTAGGTTTTTGTGAGAATAGTTATGGGGAAATTGGCAGCCTATCTCCATTCGGCCATCTTGACCATAAGTCCTAATTTGTATATTTCTCTGGCTAAATCAAATTAGATATAACTGATGGTCTTTTTAGTTTTATATACCAAAAGAAAACAGTATTCTAAATCATCTTTGGCTATTAACTATTATTTACAGATATCTAAGAAACCAGGAGGACAAATAATCCCAACTATAAGAGATTAATTAGTTGACACCACCAATAATCAGCCCAAAATTAAAGAAAACAGAATGAAATTTCAAAAAGAAGGCCCTACCAATCTGCTGTTGCTGTTCAATCATTTAACTCATGACTGACTCTTTGTGACCCCATTTGGGGTTTTCTTGGCAAAGATAATGAAATGGTTTGCTATTTCCTTCTCCAGCTCATTTTACAGATGAGAAAACTGAGGCAAACACAGCTACTAAGTATCTGAGGCTGGATTTGAACTCAGGTCTTCCTGACTCTAGGCCTGGAGCTCTATCCACTGTACTACCTACCTTTCCACTCCACTAATCTAACCAACACTTCTTTAATTCTCTGAAAATCAGAGCAGGGAACCAAATGGGATTATAGATGCTTGACAAGATCAGTCTTTCTTTAAAACCCTTTCATCTTTCATCTTTCTCTTGGCTCAAACAGTTTGATAAAGTGAGATTTGAAAGACTGATGTAACATGTCTCCTCCTCTCACCACTCACAGCCAAACACAATCCTTGGGTCTTATTCCCTGACCTGACTGATCCTTTAACAATACAATAAGATACAATTTAAGTCACTCTTATCATTTATACATGTGTGTGCATATAAATATAACCTCAAAGGGATGTTGTGAAGGTCAAATGAGATAACTATGTAAAGCCTAATGCAAACCTTAAAGCACTACATAAATAGAAGCTATTATCATTATACATGAATATCTGAAAATTACAAGGAGCGTGACATAAATGTGTGCATAAATATATAATTTTATTATATGTAATATATAATATCAATATATTCTCTGTAGACTAAAACCTGCTACTGCCTGTGATTTAAACATGTTCATAAATGCACGCTCACATGTATGTGTGTATGTATATGTGTATATACATATATGCAAACAAATACATATGTGTGTGTATATAGATATACACACACAGCAAGTTTTAGTCTATAGAGAATCACATTACAATATAAGGCAATTCTGTCATTAAAACAGGCATACTCCTCAGAACAGTTGCTAGGGAAGAGGCTCCCAAACAAGGCCCAGATGTCCGCAGCCTAAAGAATGCATCCATCAATAATGGTATACATGTATGGTACGTCATATTCACTCAAGATTTCCTGTTTCTTCTTCAGGAAAGCTGACACTAAATTCAGATCACAGAAATGGTAAGCAAGAAGCCGCCTCGAAGCTAAGCAAAGCCAGGCTCCAGGCTCACGTCACACACGCGCACCAGCTGTGTGACCCCTAGGCAGCTTTCTTCACCTCTCAGGGCTCCGGGCAACACTGAGAGTAGAGGCTACAGAAAAGATACCACCTGCACTGGTAAACTCCATAAAGTCACAAAGGGTATAAATGGCTAAGTCAACAAGTCTCTGTGCTATGCTGTTTGCCGGGCACTGTAGGTATTGTGTGGATTCACAAAAAGGCCAAAGGGAGTCCCAACTCTGGAGGGGCTCCCAGTCTTATCAGGGGAGACAACATGCAAACTATGTGCTAATAAGCTACAGTCACGGTTAATTAGGGATATAAGCAAATAGTTCAGCTACCATAAGATTTGTGCCAGTC
This sequence comes from Vombatus ursinus, assembly GCF_900497805.2. Classification (NCBI taxonomy): domain Eukaryota; kingdom Metazoa; phylum Chordata; class Mammalia; order Diprotodontia; family Vombatidae; genus Vombatus; species Vombatus ursinus. Next base: position 4,097,775 of record NW_020954710.1, read on the forward strand.
ACTGAAGAAAGGAGTGTTACATATGAGTTTTGTTTTTCCTTAGCTTTCAATTAGGGGATGGGGGTGGGAGGGAAAGGAGGGAAATTTTGACTGATTGAAAAATATATATATAAAATTTTTAAATGTTACAGAGAACAAACATTATTAAACATGAAATTACAGCTACTATGCCAGTGAAAATGTTCAGCCTGGTACTTTTATTATTCAGAGAGCCATATACTTGGAAGATCTTACCGTCTGCCCCTCAATAGCAGCTCTCTGGCGTCCGAGGACATCTTGCAACTGAGTGAAATGCTGAATGAAGGCCACCACCTCAGCCTGAAAGCGCTGAGTGTGGACATACTGCACTGAGGCCATCTGGAGGTTCACTCGAATGTCATGCTCTCTTTGGAGCAATGGGTCAGGTCGTCCATATCTGGGAAAAGTGATCAAAATGGGAATCCACCATGACCAAACTACAACATTCTCAGGCCAATTCAGAGCCACACCTTCCACATCTTCAAACACCAAAATGGAATTATGGACTACATTCTAGAAAGCCAATTCCAACATTACTGTTCTATCCTGAATCTCTGCGATTGGGCAGTCTGGTCTAGTACCTAGGACACTGGACTAGGAGAGAGAGTTCACTCTTGACTGAAACATGACCATCCAAGAGACAACTCCACACTCACCTCTGCTTCTTTTCTCCAACCTAGGGTACCATGGTATAATAAATGTAAAACTAGAGAGGCTTTGTATGGTGGACAGAGCACTGGACTCAAGAGTTGGAAAGTTCTTGCCTCAGACACTTACTGAAGCGTGTGACCCTGGGAAAAATCAACGAGCTTCCCTCAGCCTTGGTGACCTCATCTAGGGATAATAACAGCACCTAACTCCTAGAGCGGCTGTAAGGAATAAATGAGCTACTAAAAGCAAGGTGTTTTTAAAACCTGACAGGATAACATAAATGTCAGTACTGTCATTACTAAACTCTTAGAAATGTATAGAAATGGAGAAAAATCTAGGAGGGTCTTGGAAACTTTCTTCACAGAAAATCCTGTTGCAGTCACCACACAGGCAGAGACCATTTAAACCTCCTACATGACATTCCAGCATGACCCACTTAAAAGGAGTTCCGTTTTAATGCAATTCAGTGTAAAACGGGCCTTCTCATAAATGGGACTTAGCCATTTTAAAAGTAAAAAATGGACCAGCCTCCAAAACAACAACATTTTAAAGTTGCAATGTCTTTAAATTTTTTAACTCAAGCACAAATTTGAGGCAATACACAATTATGGGAAAAGTGTCAAAAGAGAAAAGAACCAAGCATTTTACTTGAATATCTGGAAGATCAGAGCCTCTTCTCCACTTGTAGTGAAGCGCTCTCTGTAGAACTCTCCATGAGATGTCAGGTCACTTAAAGACAAGCTCCCAATACTTCCTTGTAAAGCAAGATCTCCCTCTAAGGATGAGTTATGAGAAAAAAAGAATAAATTACTGGTTCATACTGATCTGTTTCACAGTAAAGGACAACATAAATGAGAGACTTAGGCTGCCTTAGGACACTGACGACTTACCAAGCTATAGGGGACTGACAGCCCAATGAGTTGACAGCTGAAAACACTCATACAATTTAAGAGTGCATTATCTCAGGCTAGATTTTAGTCTGGAGAGAACCGCGGTAGCCATTAAATCCCTCCACCGCAAGTGAACAAGAATCTCCTCTAAGTATACTCCAGAAGCGTTCATGCAGCCTTTGCTTAAAAATCTCCGAGGAGGTGGCACCCACTACTACCTAAGGTGACCATTTTACTTAGGATAGCTCCCATTGTTTGGAAGGTTCTTGTGGTATGGGCCTAAACTTACTTTGCACCTCCCACCAATTGTTTTACGTTCTTTTCAAGTCAAGTGGATCTTGTCTAATCTCTCTCCCACAGGACAACCTTCCCGAGTTCTTCATGATAACTATCATGCTCCCCCTGAATCTTGTTTCCTCCAGACTAAATATCCCCAGTTCCTCCAATTGAGTCTCAGATAGTAGGACTAAGGTTTCTAACCATGCCCTTCTCAGGATGCCTTCCAGCTAATCAGGGTCCTTCTACTGGTACGTCAGACACAGTCTGACCAGACAGAGCAGGACAGGATTGTCACCCCCTGGCCCTAAACAACAGACTTCTCTTACAGTCTAAGATCACCTTAGAGGATTTTTTTAACTGCCATACCACAGTGATACCTCATTAACCATGCAATCCACTGAAAACTCCACATCTATGTTGGATAAAATGACAATATCTCCCATCATATACTTATGAAGTTAAATTTTTTAAACTCACATTTGAGACTATATGTATGCCTACTCAATTTCATCTTAGTAGAGTCAATCCAAGCCCATCAAGATGTTTTTGGGTCCTGCCTAAAGTGTTAGCTAAGGCACCTAAGTGGCATAATGGATAGAGTGCTGGACTTGGAGTCAAGAAGACCTGAGTTCAAATTTGATCTCAGACACTTACTAGCTGTGTAACTCTGGGCAAGTCACTTCACCCTGTCTGCCTCAGTTTCTTCATCTGTAAATAGAGCTGGAAAAGAAAATAGAAAACCACTCCAATAAAACCCTAAAGGGGGTTATGGAGAGTTGGACTGAAATGACTAACCAAAAACAAAAAAAGTGTTAGCTCATTATTCAAATGTGGCGTTGTCTGCAAATCTGACAAGCAGGCCACCAGTGCTTTTACCCAAGCCACTGATAACATACGTTAAGTAGCACAGGCCAACCTCAGATGCTCAAGGCATTCCATGAAAGACCTCTTTGTGAAATACAGGATGAGAGATCTAGAGGTAGCCATCAACTCCGACTCATTCATTTGACAGATGAGAAAAGTAAAGTCAAGGCAAGTTAAGGAACCTGTCCAAGGTCAGGCAGATAAGAAGAGCCCAAACTGGAATGTGAACTCAGAGGTTCTGACCACAGAGCCAGGACTCTTTCCACTGTATCACACCCTTCCTCATGGCAAAAAAACCATTAATAAGCACTTACTGGGTCCAACTAGTTTTTGACCCACTTAACTATATAATTATCTAGCCAACATTTCTTCATCAAGAAATCATCACAAGAGCATGAAAAAATTGAAAATCAGTGTGTTCAGAACAAGAGAAGTGATGGTCCCAATGTACTCTGCCCTCATCAGACAATTCTGGAGTACTGTATACAATTATGGGCACCACATTCTAGGAATGACACAAATAAGAATGAGAGTAACCAGAGGAGAAAAACCAGAATGGTAAAAGACCTCAAGATCTTGCCACTGAAGGACTGACTGGAAGAACTGGGAGTGGTTAGCCTGGAGAACAGAAGACTAAGGAGAGACATGACTGTTGTCTTAACGGCGCTTGGCCTGGTTTTTCCCGTCTTTGCATCTCCAGGGCTGACCACAACGTCTGGCACACAGGAAGCACCTAAGTGCTTTTTACGGACTGGGCATGTTCTGCTTGGTCTGAGGGGGCAGAATAAAGGGCAAAGAGAGTCAGATTTCAGCTGGACTTACAACAAATGCTGCATCCTTCCACACCTCTACAACACACTAGCCTCACATGTGACACTTCTGCCCCAGTGGGCCTGTGCACTGACTGTCTGCCCCCCATGCTAGGATGCTTTCTCCTTTATTAGCCTCACCTCAACGACTCTGCAGGAGGCCTGTCCCATCCCTAGTCTCTAGTGTCCTCTTTGCTGAGATTAATAACCATCTACACTTTATTATACATTTTATAATTAACTAGTTACTTAATGTTATTTATACGAGGCAGCCAGGAAGGACAAAGTACTGGACCTGCAGTCAGAAAGACTTGAGTTCAAATTCTGACTCAGACAGCTGTGTGACCCTAGGCAAGTCACTTAATCTGTTTGGCTCAGTTCCCCCATCTGTAAAAATGGGAATAATAAGAGCACCTAATTCCCAGGGTTTTTGTGAGGATAAAACGAGATATTTGTAAAGCACTCTGCAAACCTTAAAGCATCATATAAATGCGTGCTGCTGCTGCTGCTGTGGTTGTTACTGTTATTACTATTATCACGTGATCGCCCCTTCAGAATGGGAGCTCCTTAAGATCAGAAATTGTTTTTTACTTTCTTTTTATTCCCATATCATGGCACAGTACTTACTAACTGCTGACTGGCTGACAGAATCAGCTACCCAAGAGTGGAATGGGTGGCCTCAGGAGGTAATGAGCGGACTCTCACCAAGAGGATCCCGTAAGCAATGGCTGGAGGATCATTTGTGGGAGATATTGCAAAGGGGATTCTCCATCAGGCAGGCTAGAGAGCACCTGGAGCCCAAAATGAGACAGTGCACAGAGGCATCTCTGGATGGGTCCCCAACAAACACTCTGTTCTGGCCCCAAAGCCCTGGACATTCACCAGTTCTATTCAGGACAAATCAAAGTGTCCATATGAAGGGCTCAGTGAAAACCACATCCACCCAGCTGTGGCAGAACCTCTATCTACCCCATGGTGCAGCACCCGGTTCCTGCATCAGGCTCGGAGAACTCTTAGGTTAAAGAAGAGAAAGCCACTGTCTACAATATCCAGCTTTTCTAGGAATCTTTTCCTGATTAATAGAAACAAGCTACAAACCCTCAAGCTTAATATGTAGGTCATCCTTTCCTTTGCTACTGATAACACCTCTTTATCTTCCCCATTATTATCTAAACCACAAGGAAAGAAATTGTGTCTAATTCACACTCTAAACCTCTGGTGCTTTGTACAATGCATTTACCCAATGGGAACTCAATAAATAGTTGATACAACTTATACGCACAGTAGAATATATTTCAATGCAGAAACTCCCACTGGTGAGTATGCATTATTTTCCTACCTGAATGCCACATCCCAATGGATTATGGCTAGGCCTATAATCATAATCAATCCAAGTCATCAATCCACCTATCACTCTATGTTGTCAACTAGACTTAATGATTAGAATGCTAAAGCCTTCATGATTTAATGAAAGGTTCACCCAAAGATGTGCTTACCAATCATTTCCAGATGAGCCACTAGTTTGGACACATTCGCTTTGGCCAATTCACTGGTAGTCTTATTCAGCACAAGAGAAAGTGAATGAACCTAGGAAAGCAAAAGAGAAAGCAAGATAATTATTATTATGAATGAAAATGAAAGATGAAAAAAAATCTTTTAGCAAAAAAAGAAATAACTTTGAAAATTATAACTTTTAATGATGTTAATATCACTTCATTTTTTCCAAACCCTGATCCAGTGGTGGAAATGAGAAGGAAGGAACTGAATAAGTACTTTTCATTCCTACTCTATGCTCACCCAAAAATTCAATTAGCAAATGAAACGCAAAGGCTTTTGCAAGAATAAAAGGCAAAGCAACTAGGATAAGAAGGAAAGTGATCAACTGGGGAAAAAAAATTTGCATCAAATATCTCTGATAAAGGTTCTGATAACCAAGATATATAATTAACAAAAATACAGTAAGACTAAGATTTAGTCTCCAGTGATTCCACCAAATCACTAACAAGAGAAATGTATATAAATCAACACATCTCTAAGGTTTCACCTCACACCAGGGTTGGGGAACTTGCAGCCTCAAGGCTACATGTGGCCCTCTAGGTCCTCAAGTACAGTCCTTTGACTGAATCCAAACTTCACAGAACAAATCCTTTCATTAAAGGAATTTCTTCTGTGAGGTTTGGATTCAGTCAAAAGGCTGCACTTGAGGAACTAGAGGGCCACATGTGGCCTTGAGACTGCAGGTTCCCCACCCTTGCCTCACATCCACCAAACTGGCAAAGGTAAATGTTGGAGTGATTTTTATTCCTCTAAATGTTGATCTCCTATCATTTCAACTCTCTCTATGCCTTAACCTTCCTAACCCTATTCTTCGTCCTAAGATCTCCAGTTCCCATATGCCTGTCTTCTCCCATGCCATCAGTCAACATCTGACTTCACTTTCCTCCCTTTCCCATTTTAACTCTAGAGTTAATCAGTTTGATTCAACACTGTCCTCCTCTACTCTTAAATCCCTGGTCCCCTCATCCTATTGTCACTCTAACCCTGGATTACATCCACCATCCATATGTTCAGGGTATTCTTAACCTCTCACCACTCACAAAGCCTCTACCTTAGTTCAGGTCCTCGTTACCTCTTGTCTGGACCTCTGCAAGGCCTCCGAATTTTTCTCCCTGCTTCAAGAATCCCCCCACTCCAGTCCATCTTCCAAACAGTTGCCAAAGTGATTTTCCTTAACTGCAGATCTAATAATGCCATTCCTCTATTCAATAAAATCTCATGACTCCCTATTGCCTCTAGGATAAACAGACACTTATCTCTGGGGTATTAAAGCCCTTCCCCCCAACCACTTTTCTAAGCTCATTATACATCATTCCCCTTCCTGCACTCTACAATCTATTTCTCACACGCAGCATTTCATCTTCCATCTATGTGCCTTTGCACCGGTGGTCACCATGCCTAAAATACACTTCTTTCCTCTTTCCATATCATACAACCCTTCATTTTCTTTAACCCTCAGCTCAAGCAACACCTACAGGAACCCTTTCCTGGGCCTCCCAGAGCATTGGGTTGTTTTTTTTTTTCCAATTATAAATGAAAACAAAACAAAAAAACCAATGTTCTGACAACACACCAAAAAGTTAGACTTAAAAATAATTACTATTTTCAAAGTAGCATGAAAAACCCTCCAAAGGGACAATAACAATGTATTCAGAATTTGCTGAAGCAGGGGGTCAATGGTCTCTTTTGCCCTGGGTTTTCAATGGTGAAGTTATTGCACTGTATTGATTGAGGAGGGAACAAAATGGAGGCAAAGAAATGAAAAATGAAAGGGGATGAGAAAGAAGAGAAGAGCAGAAGAGAGTGGGAGGAAGAACACAGAAACAGACAAGGGATTTAGACAGGGAGGGGAAAAAGAGAGGAAAAATTTGGACCAGACGATAGAGAAAGAAAGAAGCACTGATTCACTGAGTGGCATAAGGATGACATAGATAGCCTATCTAAAATGGAAGGATCTGTATCAAAAATAATCTTTATCAAAAATTAGAATAGAGCAATTGGAAATTAGTGACTTTATGAGAAATCAAGACACTGTAAAACAAATCCAAAAGAATGAAAAATTAGAAAACAAAGTGAAATATCTCACTGGAAAAACAACTGACCTGGAAAATAGATCCAGGAGAGAGAATTTAAAAATTATTGGACTAGCTGAAAGCCATGATCAAAAAAAGAGCCTAGACATCATCTTTCAAGAAATTATCAAGGAAAACCGTCCTGATATTTTAGAACCACAGGGCAAAATAGAAATCGAAAGAATCCACCGATCTCCTGAAAGAGATCCCCAAAGGAAAACTCCTAGGAATATTGTAGCCAAATTACAAAGTTCCCAGGTCAAGGAGAAAATATTACAAGCAGCCAGAAAGAAACAATTCAAGTACTGTGGAAACACAATCAGGATAACACAAGATTTAGCTGCTTCTACATTAAGGGACCACAGGGGATGGAATATAATATTCCGGAGGGCAAAGGAGACAGGATTCAACCAACAATCACCTACCCAGCAAAACTGAGTATAATCCTGCAGGGGAAAAAATGGTCATTCAGTGAAATAGAGGACTTTCAAGCATTCTTGATGAAAAGACCAGAGCTGAAAAGAAAATTTGATTTTCAAATACAAGACTCAAGTGGAACATGAAGAGGTAAACAGCAAAGAGAAAATCATAAGAGACTTCTTAAGGTTGAACTGTTTACATTCCTGCATGGAAAGATGATATTTGTAACTCATGAAACTTTTGTCAGTATTAGGGTAGTTGGAGGGGAAAAAATTATATGTACGTATATATAGATACAGATAGATAGATAGATAGATAGATAGATAGATAGATAGATAGATAGATAGATAGATAGATAGATAGATAGAGGGCACAAGGTGAGTTGAAAATGAAGGGGTCATATCTGGAGAATAAAACTAAGGGGTGAGAGAGGATTATACTAGGAGAAGGAGAAAGGGAGAGGTAGAACAGGGTAAATTATCTCACAAAAAAAAATCAGAAAAGAAAAGGCTCTTACAGTGGAGGGGAAATGGGGGAAGGTGAGAGGGAATGAATGAATCTTATTCTCATAGGATTTGACTTAAGGAGGGAATAACATACACACCCAATTGGGTATGGAAATCTGTCTTACCCTACAGGAAAATAGGCGGGGAAGGGGACAAGAGAGTAGGGGAATGATAGAGAGGAGGGCAGACTGGGAAAGGGGGTAATCAGAAGCAAATACTTCTGAGGAGGAACACGGCCAAAAGAAAGAATAGAATAAATGGGGGGGCGGGATAGGATTAAGGGAAATAGTTTTTCACAGCATGTCTACTATGAAAGTGTTTTGTATAACTGCACATATATAACCTATATTTAGTTGCTTGCCTTTTCAATGAGGGTGGGTAGGGAGCGAGGAAGGGAGAAAATTTGGAACCCAAAGTTTTAAAAACACATGTTTAAAAAAAAATGTTTTCACATGCAACTGGGAAATAAGAAATACAGGAAATGGGGTACAGAAATCCATCCTGCCCTACAGAAAAATAGAAGGGGAAGGGGATAAGAGAAGGAGGGGAGAGATAGAAGGGAAGGCAGACTAGGAGAAGGGGTATTCAGAACGCATGCCATGTTGGGGTAGGGGAAGGGGCGAGATGGGGTGAAAATTTGGAACTCAAAATCTTGTGGAAGTAAATGTTGAAAACAAAAAAATAAATAAATAAATTTTTAAAAAAGAATAAAAAAAAAAAAAAATATCAGAGTAAGCATTAAAACAATGAGAGAAGCATTGTTATTCTCCCAGAATTCAAATTTTTCTCATCCCTGTGTAAGCTCTTCTCTAATAACCTGGGAGAAGCCTTTTAAATTATCCTACATGAAGCAAAATCTTAATTTTGAAAATTAAAAATATTCATTCTCTTCTTAAGTTTGAATGACTAATGTCCCTGTGAAATCAAACAATGTGCTATATTTTTTTTTTCCTGTATCAATAAGTGAAACAATCAGTTCTATGCGCGGCACAGAAAATTACTCAATATTGGCCAATGGGCACATATATTTAATAAAGATGAGAATGAAAATAGAATAGTGAATTGAGAGCAATGCCTTAGAAGTGGGAAGAATTTTTGTTTATATTTTACCTTTAAGGCTATATGACCATGGGCAAGTCAAAACTTTTTGGTCCCACAAGCAATTTTCTTACATTTTGAGTAAGAAATTACTGGCCACTTTATGTCAGTCAAAGGAATTTCCATCCTGAGAGTTTTCTATTTTATTGAAATTTCAGGAATTGACCAAAACAAACACCTTCTGCCTCTTCTCACTTCCTCTTAAAAGGAAACTATGAATAAAGATAAAATATTTTAAATGGAAAAAAAGATAAGTGTCAGAAAAAAATAATCTCAGCAGTCTTTTAGAATCTGTCTCCCCTTAAAAAAAAAAAAGAATAACACATAATCTAAAAATACCAAAACTGACTAGAAATGTTTGCTCTCAAGCCTCTTACCCAACCTGGATGGGTCTTGTGCTGTTCTCTTGTAGAAGCAATTACGTGTGGAATATATGAAAGCAAGTTAAACACTCAATTTCAAAGTCCAAGGAAGTAATGAAACACGCTGTTAGGAGTACAAGAAGAACAAGATCAAAGGAGCAAATAAACTAACCAATAATATCAACCGTGCTGGCTTCAGGAACCTCATGTATCTTATTAACCTAAGAGGCCAGAGGCCCCGGAGTACTGCAAAAGCACTCAAATGAAATATGTTCTTTTCCCTCCATCTTCTAAAGAAGTGCCAGCTAGTGAAAAGTGAGAAAGGATGACAGAGAGAAAAGACAGAATAGATAGACAGATAGAGATATTTCCATAAGAAAAACTAACTCCAATTTAGAAGGATAGAGCTAGTGAAAAGTGAGAAATGATGACAGAAAAGACAACAAATATATTTTTTCATGAGAAAAAAACTAACTCCAATTTAGAAGAATGGATCTTGAAGAGGGGATTAAAAAAAAAGGAGCTAGTAAAAAGTGAGAAAGGATGACAGATAGAAAAGACAAATCAGATACAGATAGATATAGTTATATATACATATACATACATATACACACACATATACATATAGAGAGAGACACACACACACACACAAACAATGGGGCAGGGGAAGGGGGAGATGGAAATAGAAATGGAGATGACAGAGTTAGAGACAGATGGCCATGTACTTCAATAATTCTAACCTGCTGCTCACAGAAATATGACTTAGGATCCTCATTGAGCAACAATTGACATTTATACACTACTTTAAAGTTTACAAAGGACATATAAGCATTGTACCACTTCAGATAAAGTAGATAAGGTATTGTTATTAGTGACAATTATCCTTCATAGGGGCTTCTAGCCAGATGGTATTGTGTAAGGATCTAGAAGAGCCTAGAATGCTGACAAACAATTCAGAAAACCTCTAAAAATGTAGCGAAAGGAACAGTGGTGGGGTCCGGACCTGGAGTCAGGAGGACCTGAGTTCAAATCCGGCCTCAGACACTTGACACTTACTAGCTGTGTGACCCTGGGCAAGTCACTTAACCCCACTGCCTAGCAAAAAAAAAAAAAAAAAAAGGGAACAATGGTAAAGAACATCAAAGAAAAATGGACATAAACTCCACCATCTATTCCAGAGCTGAACAAGAAGACTGCCAGAAACCTGAAGCAGTGCTGAGTGAAGACAAGCCAGAGTAGGCAAAAGGCATCCCCAGTTGGAGACAGGGGGAGACCAGAGCAGCCCACATCTGAACACAGCAAAAGGAAAAACAAGACCACCACCCATGCAGCACAGCCTTCAGGCTGCCAGCATCCAGGCCACAGCAGGAGACAGGGCCAGACTAGCATTCTGCACAAGGGATAGGTGGCCCCATACCTGAGCCACAAGAGAAAGGGCCAGGGCAACACCTGGCAAGCAAATATCCAAGGTCTAGGAGGAAGCCTGCTAAAAGAGCAAACAATAATATCCTATTAGATCACGTCTGTGTCACTGAAAGGGACAGAGTCAAATTCCAAGTTTTGGGCTACGTAAAGAAAAGACGACAGAGAAATAATCAAGAAGAACTCCTCCTCTGAGAACGAACCAAAACCCAGAGATTTCTGCAGAGCATTGGAACTAGTCTTCACCACCACACCAACAACTAAGCCAAGCCTGCCCATAACATCTAAGAGTATGGGAAGGAGCAGGGTCTGCCCCAAGCACAAAGTCCCAATCAAGAAAAATGAAGTTGGAAATAAATAAGCAGAAAAAAATGCCAAACCAAATGAAGAAATGCTATGGATTGATAGAACCACAAGAGGGAAACGTGAAAAATGTGACTTAAAAAAAAAATCTGGATAGCATATAAAAGTCTTAAACAAAAACTGTCCAAATTTATTAGAACCAGAGAGCAAAGTGAAAACAAAGACTCCACCAGTCACCTTCTGAAAGAAATCACAAAATAAAAATTCCCAGAAATCTCATAACCAAGATCCAGAGGTTCCAGGTCAAAGAAAAAATTCTACAAACAGTCAGAAAGAATTCAAATATTTAAGCAAATATAGTCTGGTTCACGTAAGACTTGTTAGATACCACTACAAAGAAGAGAAGTTCTTGGACTACAATATTCAAAAAGGCAAAAAAAAAAAAAAAGAGAGAGAGAGATTTACAACCAAGAATAACTTTTTAAAATTAAGTTAAATTAAAAACTTTGAAAAAAAAAAAAACAACAAGAATAACACTCTATAAAACTGAGTATAATCCTACAAGGAAAAAGAAAGGACCTTTAACAGAAAAAAAGACTTTCAAAAATCTCCAAGGAAAAGACCAAAGCTAAGTGGAGCCTTTGAAATACACACAAGAGTCAAGGGTAAACTAAAAAATATAAATAACACTTTGTATTTAGAAGGAGCAACAGAATAGTGAAATGCTTACATTTTTAGAGGATGAGTAAGAACAAATGTCCCTTCAGGACCCTAAAGATCTCAATGGCAAAAAGGGAATTAAATATAAACAAAGGTGGGGTGGGGTGTGCACTTTGAGGATCTTAAGAAAGAAAAGGTTGAGAACAGGAAATTCACAATGAGGATGCATGAGATAGAAAGCTGTCCAACTGAACTGGAAAGAGGAGGGCTGAACAGGTGTGCACGCACACACGTATACATGTATGTATACACACACACACACACTCACATGCACAAAGAGTTGCTGTAGAATACATTAAACTCAGCAGAGAAATAAGCCCACCCCTCACATGGGAGGGTGAAGGATCAGTCATAAGAAAAACTAATTCCAATTTAGAAGGTTGGATCACAAAGAGGGGATTAAAAAGAAAGCAAGAGTAAAAACTTGTGATCAGGAGCAGGGCAAGGGGAACAAGGCAGCCAGATGAGGGTCAGAAACAGATGGCTTCAATTACAGACCACTAGTGTTAAATACATGCCTCTTTCACCACCTTCTTCTTTATAATGACAAAGCAAGGGAGGGGGCAAAGAAGGGAAAAACAGCAAAGAATAAGATGGAAGTAAAAACTCATTTACAATGATAATCACAGCTAACACTTAAACAGTGACTTAAGGTTTGCAAGTGCTTTACACATATTAACTCATTTGATCCAGCAATAACCCTGTGAGGTAAGTGCTGTTATTATCCCCATTTTACAGAAGAGGAAAATGAAGCATGGAGAGGTTTTGTAATGTGTCCATAGCTAGTAAATGTCTGAGGCAGAATTCAAACTCAAGTTTTCCTGATTCCAAGTTCAAATCTATCCACTAAGCCACCTAGCTGCCTCGATCAATTATCCAGGAGATCAGCAAAGGTTAGAGCAGATGACCATTAGGTGCACCTCCAACTCTCAAATGTTATGATCCATAATTTTACTTTTTCAGGTATTTTTTTTGAAGCTTATGCTAAATTTCCTTCCTTTTGCTGAAGTAGGAAATTATGGGTGTAGAATGTTAGATACATCAACCAAAGCTCCTGTGTCAGCTGGCTTAACTGCTTTGTCTTAGACACAATGGGATGCTGTGAGGCGTATGGAAGAAGAGTGTCGATATGGAAACATCCTGATGTAAAGACAAAATGAACCATTAAATCCTTAAAAAATAAATAAAAACCTTTTTATGAGGATCAAAGTGTCAAAAATAATAATTCTATTATTTTGGAATGTCTTCCTTCCATATCTCCACCTTACAGAGTCCTTGTCTTCCTTTAAAATGCAGCTCAAGGGGCAGCTAGATGGCACAGTGGATAGAGCACCAGCCCTGGAGTCAGGAGGACCTGAGTTCAAATCCGGCCTCAGACACATAACACTCACTAGCTGTGTGACCCTGGGCAACCCACTTAACCCCATTGCCTAGCCAAAAAACAATCAAAAAAAAAAACCAAATAAAACGCAGCTCAAGGGCCATGTTCTGCATGAAGCCTTACCTGATTCCCCCAACCACTTGTATTTAACTACTTTGAATTAATGAGTATTTACTAACTTCAGTATATGTTTATGTGTACCCATTACACCACCAGCTCCTTGCCATAAAGGATTGTTCCCTTCTCTGTACTTGTGACCCCCCACAGTGCTCAGCAGAGTGACTAGCAGATACTTAACATTTGTTGATGATTAATCTAAAAATGAGCAGATTGAGCATTCAAAACCAAAGTCCAGTAATAATGAAGTGGCACAGAATCTGGGGGCTCAGAGCAGTGCAGTCCATTCCCCTGGCTCCAGACAGAGCTACAATTACAACACGCACAAAGAAAGTCTGTCCTTCATTTAAAGGCCTCCAAGGAGGAGATGATACAAGCTCAATAGCAACATAGACCAAAGCAAGAAACTTTAAAAATTACAGGTATTTCCCAGAGTAAATGTAAAACATGCCAACTGCAAATGAAGACAGAGAAGAGCCCTTGTCACTCACTCTTCTTTCTGCTACTCAGAACCTGGAAGAGCCACAGGATGCTCATGTACCTTGAGATCTAGCTTGGTGTTGATGGGATCTTGAACATCGACCTCTGGCACAGTGCTGGACTCTGACTTTACTGTCTGCTGAACATCTGCAGGCTCTGTCTTCATTGCATGATTGTCTGCAGTGGAACCAATTCCAAAGAAGTCTAATATTACCACCCAAGTTTGCAGAGTGATCAGCACATCAAGGCAGTTAAAATCAACGTCAACACTCCTGTTGATTCGATTATAAGAAGAAGAAAACTCAGGGTGCTTCTTGTCCACAAGAAATATATTGATGTGGACCAAGGAATCATCAAATTTACTCTTTCCACAAAAGACCTTAGGTTCATCCACAGGAGAAGGAGGCGGCGTCAAAGTATAATCTTTGTCTCTGTCTTCTCTTTGTTTTTTCCGGGATGTGCAGGTGGGCCTTTGGTACAACTGAAAGACATTTGGAGCTTCTTCCATGTGGGACGGTAGAGATCGGGGCATATCAGGGTATTCCACATTGGATACCAAGGGGCAAGACTGGGAAAGATATTCCTTGTGCACTAAGCTAGATGGTTTGGGAGCTCCTCGAGACACCATTAGGTTCTTATATTTTGAGTCGGGATTCTTCTCTAAAAGATCTTCCATCAGCAGAGAGCGCAAAGCAATCTGAATGGACAAAGTCTGAGGATGGTCTTTACTAAATTCAACATCAAAATCCTGAAACTTCAAGCTCACAAGACCTTGGGCTCCTAAGGTCAAATCTCCACTCAACTGAACCTGAAGCTCTGAAATACAAAAGTTGGCTTGGATCTGTGTGAAAGATTTTACTTCCCTCACAGACAATGACTTCTGAGAAGTACTGGAAAAGCTAGAATGGCTAAATAACCCATTCTCTTTCCGTTCAACACAGGGCTCACCACCAGCACTGAGGGAAGGAAGAGGAGAATTAGGGCTAGGTGATGAGGTAGAATTGGACGGAAATTTATTCAAGTCTTCGCTGTAGACTAGGTTGTCCAATGTTTGTAGAACTTGCTCATATACGTGTTTTGCCAACACCACCTGCATTTGAAGAGATAGACAGTTGCTCAGTTTCTCCCATATTTAAGCTGATGTTAACACTTCTGTGAGATTTCTTACAGTATTTCTGTATAAAAGTTATGACTCTCCCAATTATACTTTAAGTGAAGAACAGAAAAAGTTTATTAATATAATCAATTAGATGATGAAAAATTAAAAATAAACTAATACAATATACAATAAACCCTATAGCATAAATTACCAAGGAAAAATGTCCTACTTGAAAAGATTTACTGGGAAAAATAGAAAGCTGGCAAGCAAAAATTAGACCACCATCTCATACTATGTATCACAAAGACTCAAAATGAATATTGCCCCATGTTTTACAGAAAAAAACTGAAGCCATTTGCCACGAACCACCTCCTCTCCCTTCTTTCTTGTTTCCTGCCACTCAGATGCCTTCTGCCACTATCTCTTCCTTCACCCTGGCCTTACTCTTTACCAAGGCTAACCCCTCTACTGGTTCAAGCGATCCCATTCCATCCCTTCTCCTCCAACAGACTGTCTCCTGTCCTCCCCACTCTTATCACTTATTTTTAATCTCTTCCTGCCTACTGGCTCATTCTCTATTACCTACAAACATGTCCATGTCGCCTCTATCATCAAAAAACTTGAATCCTTCCGCCCCTTTTACATATCATCCTATATGTCTTCTGTTTTTTTCTCTCCTCTTACTCTCTTCTTAACTCCTTACAATCTGCCTTCCAACCTCATCATTCCACCACAACTGCTCTCTCCAGTTAATAATGATCTCTTAATTGCCAAATCCCAATGGCCTTCTCTCAATCCTCATTCTCTTTGACCTCTCTGCAGTCTTTAACACTGTTGATCAATCTCTCCTCAATCAATAAACATTTATGAAGCACCTACTATGTGCAAGGCATGGTGCTAAGTGTGGGGGATACAAAAAGAAGCAAAAGACAGTTCCTGCCATTAAGGAGCTCACAATCTAACATGGGAGACAATATGCAAACTGATATATACAAAACAAGCTACATATAGGATAAATGTTGTTGTTCGGTTGTTTTACTCATGTCCCACTCTTTGTGACTCCATGTGGGGTTTTCTTGGCAAAGATATTGGAGTGGTTTGCCATTTCCTTCTCCAGCTCACTTTACAGAAGAAGAAACTGAGGCAAAGAGGGTTACGTGACTTGCCCCAGGTCACATAGCTAGAAAGTGTTTGTGGCCAGATTTGAACTCAGGTCTTCCTGACTCCAGCCCAGCACTCTATCCCACTGCACCACCTAGCTGCCCTATGATAATTAGGAAATAATTAAAAGACTGTTGACTTCCCTGGCTTCCTTTAAGTCCTAACTAAAACCCTACCTTCGACAGGAAGTCTTCCCTAATCCCTCTTAATTCCAGCACTTTCCATGTTAATTATTTCCTATTTATCCTATATAAAGCTTGTTTGTACATATCTGTTTGCATGTCTTCCTCCCCTCCATTAGACTGGAAGCTTGTTGATGGCAGGGGCTATCTTTTGCCCCATTTTGTATCTGCTGTGCTAAGCACAGCACATGATACAGAGTAGGCATTTAATAAGTTGTTATTGATTGAGCAGGATCTTAGTACTATCAATTACTACCTAAAACTAGAAATCTGTCCTGATATTCATTACAATGGGATTTTACTATTAGCAGTCATTTAAAATCACAAAGCAAATATTTTGGAAATGAAAAAGTTTTTACCTGAACAGGATTGACAAATTTCCCTTCAATCTTCATAATACTTGAGGTTCCCACATCGTCTGGGCAATGAGTGAAGGTCAGCTCACATTCCCTCTCTATAGGGATCTTTTCCAGTTTAAATTGGATGGTGGCATTGTTCAGAATGTGGAAAGCTGACAAGAGGGGAAAAATAACTAAGTTCAAAGAATAGTGTAAATTTAAAGCAACAATGTACACTTTACCCTACTCAATGTTACTAATGACCAAATGTAGCACGCATGAGTTTAATTTGGCTCATGGGGCAGCCTGGAACCAAGGGTTATTCAGAAAAAGAACAGTATGGAGATTATAGTCAAAAACAGTTTGCAATGTACATCCCAAAACTAGTGTCTAGAAGCAATAAAAGACCAAAGCCAGATGGCACGAGGATGAACACTTTGGTAGGATCAATTCAATTTACAAGTATTAAGTGCCAACTGTACAAGGCCATGTGATGTGGTAGACATTACACTCGTTCAATATCAACAGCAGGGCACCCTAACTTTCAAGATCCCACCCACCTCCAACTGAGCTGCCTGACACTTACTTAGCTTCAAAGCACATCATGATGGCAATTAATCTCTGAGCCTTGGTTTTCTCATCGATAAAATAAAGGGGTTGAACCAGATGATCTCTGAGATCCCTTCTATTTATAAATCCTATGAGGCTATGAATTTATGTTCTTATGACTTGTACTTGACTAATGGGCATATAAAAGCACTTAAAAGACTAGGCTACTAAATAAATGTAAATATTAGCCTACAATGATGTTATTATTGGTAATGTTATTATAAGCTTCTATTCATATGACCATCATCTACAGCAATGAGTTATACATTCATATACTGGTTTTTTAAATGGAAATTTAACATCTAAGACTCAGAGCAAACAAAGATCAGAAAAATGCACCAAACATGGTGCATCGAATAGATTTTCAGATTTTTCCCATGTACTCATGGATTTTGCAGATTTTTTTTCTCTTCTTTTCTTTACAAATATTATTTGTTCTAAGGAATGGTATATTATTTGTTCTAAGGAATGGTTCTCTGGGAGAGGAAAGGAGAGAAACCAGGGGAAAAAATCAGATAAAAAAAAGATATCCATTAAAATTTATTTAAAATAACAACAAAAAAAAATATAAAACCAACACAATCTAAAGTTTACTTGAATTCTATAGATGCCTATATTAATAAATCAAATCATTTGGTCTGAGATCCTATTCCAGGTGATTTGGACTAGCAGCCTTGTAAAATTACAAGAAGGACCTGCCAGCTACAGCGAAAGCTTCTTACTGTCAATCATTCTAGCCCATGTGGACTAGAATATGTAATCAAGAAGAGTCAATGGGGGCAGCTAGGTGGCGCAGTGGATAGAGCACTGGCCCTGGAGTCAGGAGGACCTGAGTTCCAATCCGGCCTCAAACAAATAATACTTCCTAGCTGTGTGACTCTGGGCAAGTCACTTAACTCCAACTGCCTCATTAAAGAAAATTAAAAAAAAAAAAAGAAGAAGAAGAGTCAATGGTCCCAGAATAAAACCAGACCTTTTTACACTTAGCACTTCTAAAGAATTGCTCATTGAGATATCTTTCTAAATAATCATTCATAAAATCACCTTAACAGACTGTGTTAACTCACCTCATAGTGTGCTCTTTTCCCTAGAATGTCCAAGCAGAAGCTGTGCTACTCTCATTCATGCATTTTGCAGAGGAGATATTCCTACTTTAGGAGTGAAATTTGACTAAATGGCCTTTAAGATGTTATGGTTTGCCATTTAAAACAAGTCTTTTTTGGTGAAATATGACCTAAAGTGAAGGGAATTCTAATTATCTCTTCTCTAAAATAAAAATTCATTATCTGTGGTATTTGAGCAAATTCTTCTAGGAAATGTTCCTTTTAAAAGCAAACTACCAAATGACCTAGGATTGGGATCCTGAATTCCAAAGAGTCCCATAACTCACCTTGACCTCTATGCAGAGATTCAAAGAAATCATGTCGGGTGAAATAAGTTTCCTCCTGGCTATTAACACTGGCAGGACCAGAAGGAGGGTGGAGAGACTGGCTTAGTTCAGATCCAGAACCTTTCCTGCCTGCCAACTGAGCGCAGTTCAAAGAGTACAGTTTAATATCTTTGATTTCTACCTGAAGCCGGTCACTTCTTGATTCATCTTCACCTGCCACAAAATTCTGGATGAAGATCTGTCCTAAATGTCCTACCAACAGCTCAGGACTTCCAGGCTTTCGAGGGATTGAGACGACTGGTGATTCTATGTTGACATTTAAGATAAGCTTCACAGTGTCACTGACAGTTGTTGATGGGTCAAAACCGTAGACCTCATTTTCCTCAAAGATAAAAGGATCCCGAGGCTTCCGAGGTGTTTCAAACAGAGAGACCATCTCACTGTACTCTGCAGTTTTGGTGGCCAAAACTGTGGTGACTTTGGAGGCTGCACTTTTCAGCATGCTTTGGAAATTCTCTTCAAGTTCATCCATGGACAGTGTTAGTTCCTTTAGAAATTTAGCAGAGTGGTTATAATGCAGGGATGCCATCTTGAGGTTAAGGGAACACTCCTGTTTAGACTTCTCAACAAATGTGAAACTCAATGCTTCTGTGAGGGCTGCATCTTCCATTTTAACAAAGACAGATTCAAAGTAGCCAATATCACTAATAATGTTTTCATAGTCTACGGAATTTCCAATGCTGACAACATACTGGTTCTTGACATTATCTTGCGTCAAGTCCATGAGCTGTAAGCAACCAAGAGAACCATTCACTTCGACTGTGTTCCCCATGGACACATTCACTTTGGTTCCGCCTATACTTGCAGTTGCAATTTTTCTGCCATATTTTTCCCCATTTGTCATTCCCACTGTCCGAAGGAGAAGCAAGTTGAGTCTATGAATATCCACTGCAACCTCTGTGTTTTGCTCATAAGTAGACTGATATGTTTCTTGTTCCCCAAAACTTCTTTCCAAATCTGTCATTAAAGGCTGAGGGCTTGAATCATCTTTTTCCTTAGGAAAGGATTTTTGAAGAAAACCGATCAGCTCTACAATTGTTTCTGGATTTAAGATGATATCTAAATTATTTACCTGTAATGACATCACCTGGAGAGTGCTGTCTAAATTCATTGAGGGACATTCTGAACTAACAAACTGGTATTCTAATTTAATGAGTGATTCCTGATCTTTGGCAACTATATTGTTAAGTGAAACATTAGTGGCTGCAATACATCGATCACTCAGCATGGCTGTATCAGGTCCAGAGACAGGTGACTGAGCCCTGCTATCCCGGAGGCTCCCTGTTGGAATATCAAAACTCAAGTTCTTGTGTGAAGCCATCAAGAGATCAAAATCAGCACCATAAGTCTGCATAGTGTCCACCAGGAGTAAGCCGTGAACAGTGAGCGACACCTCAGCATCATAAGGCCGCTTCACAAAGTGAGCATTGGTGCCAAACACTTTGAGCACAGAAATATAACGACCATTGCTCTCCACACCAAGCTGCATGCAATTAACTTTAAACTCAGCTAAAAGGAGCTGCGACTCCACTAGAACCTCCCTCGTGTGCTGCTCCAAAACCACAATGCTCTGAGTTAGATTCATCACCGAGTCCTGCAAGCTCCCTCGCTGTTCCTCTTCAGGAAGAATCTTCTCCTTGATCAGCACATCAGAAGGCTTCACTTCTGACGTGGTCAGGAGGGCAAAGCAATTCTTCAAGGCAGATATTTTATCCTCATTGATGTGGATCTTCAAATCTGGCAAGTTACCTGAGAGCACTGCCCCAGGGTACCTGGGATCTGACGTATAAATCAATCGGCGTTCTAATTGTAAGTGCACATTGAATTTTTCTACCACGTGGGTTGGTCCCACATCAGTGTCCTGAACATGCTTCCAATTGTCTTTCACTCGTCCAACCATGATCTGGAGGTCCATAAATGACAAGGAATATCTCTCATACATCTTTGTGCTCATTAAATGGGCCTGAAGTTGCTCTTCACTGAATTCAACTGCAGGAAATGGTGGGGTTTTCACTCCATTCCTGCTGCTTGTCTGAAGGGGTGGGGTGTTAGGAGGTGTGGCAAGAGGTGTCTTATATTCATCATCACTAAGCTCATTCATGTCAGAAGAGGAACCTTCTGTGCTTTTCTTATAATCATCTGTAGAGAGAAAGGAGAAAAACCAACATAAACTTTTCTTCTCCATTCTGATACACAGTGGTCTTCTTTCCTTCAACACAATCTTAAGGAAGACTCAAGAACTACACATTCCATTCAAAAATTGTGTCTATTAACTGGGGAAAAGCTGAACACACTGTGAATCCTGAACATGAGGAAATACTATTGCACCAGAAGAAACAACAAAACACAAAGACTACAAAAAAATACAGAAAAACATATGAAATTATGCCAAGTGAAGAGAGCAGAATTAGAGCAATGATAGCACACTGAATATAATTATAAAAAAGGATAACAAGACAGAAGTAAAAGGGATTATAAAGGGATATAAAAGCAAACAGGAAGATTTTATCATTATTCTGCTAAAATTAAGATATAAGTTGAGCAAATTATAACTATTACATACAATTTTTTTTATTTTACTGTATATTTAAATGTTTTTATAGATACTCACTAAGCTTAGAAATAAATTGAAAAGAAAATTTATTTTAAAAAAGCTCTGCCTCTACAGTCTGCAGTCATGACATGTAGATCCAGAAACAAAAATAAAAGCCATGCTATGCATTAGTTAATTACTTACTGTAATGTCTAAAATATTTAGCTTTATAGAATAGCTGTTTTAGCTGGTTTTTGTTCTAGATTTGGTTGATGATTTTGCTAAATAATTCTGATAAATTTGGTTCAAAATGTCTTATTACTTATTACTTCATATCAACAAATCATTGTTGGAAAGTTGTAGATTTTAGGAAAGCAAATTGTTAAGTAGGCTGCCATGGAATAAAATTCTGAAGACATATAGGGAAATAATTCCAATGAGGACAACAGGAGTAATTGATCAACTTAGATTTTAAAAGAAATATATCTGCATCCTAGGCCATCAACAGTCATCTTGACCTTTGTCTTGCCAATGACTCTCAAGGTGAGAGGGAGCTGACTACTTTGCAAAGCTCTGCCTCACTCATGCGCAAGTCAAGACATCATGTTCATGATGTCATTGGTCCTTTTCGAGAACAAGGATGAACAACAACAAAAGAAATGTACAAAAGATGGCAGCAAGGACAGGTAACAAAGAATGCTACTACAAAGGTGTGGCACAGTCCTGTAACGATGGTGTCAGGAAAACTAACTTCAGAATGAGCCTAGGCTGGCAAGACAAGAAAAAAGATTGGTTTATTTTTTAAGCTATACCAGAAGAAAGGGAAGACGGGATCAAAGATGATCTAGGCTTCTGCTTGGGATGGATAAGACAATGACAACTCACAAAAAAGAACAGGTAAAGCTGCTCAAATCCTTTGTTTCTGTTTTCTCTATGTGAACAAATGGCCTCTCTCCACTGCACGTAACAATGAAAATGACTAACAGCAAGTCCGTACCCAAAATAAGTAATGAGATAATAAGAGAACACTTAGCTTGTTCCTGATAAATACAAGTTCCCTGGCCCAAATATATTCACAGGTCCTGAAAGAACTGGCAGGTGTAACTGCTGAGTCATTGAAACTAATATCTCAAAGATCATGAGATGAGAAGGTACCATGAGATTGGAAAAGGGCGAATGTGCTCCCAATTTTCAAAAAATGGGAGCGAACAGTCTACAAACTATACAATACTGACTTGCCACTGATTCCTGGGAAGATTCTAAAACAGATCATTAAAAAGATGGCTGGTTTGCATCTCAAGAGGAAATCAGTGATTACAAAGAATTAGTCTGACTTCATCAAAAACAGAACATGCCAAATTAGCCTCATTTTTTTTCCTGACAAAGTTATTACACTAGTAGTCAAGGGGACTGCTGCAAAGACAGCTTTTCATAAAGTATCACCCACTATTCTTGAAAAGAAAATGGAGATATTGATTATACACAATAAAACAATTTGAAGGATTCAAAACTGGTTCAATGTCCAAAAGGCAGGAGGTCTCCAGTCCCAGGGAGCTGTGCTTGGTCTTGTGCTACTGAACATTTTTATGGATGACTTAAGTAAAGACATAGATAGTACGCTCACCTAATCTGCAGGTGGTACTCAGCTAGGAGGACAAGCTAACACACTGGATGACCAGGTCAGGATTCACCTTGACAGGCTAGAGCCCTGGACTGAATCAAATAAGAATTCAATGGGGAAAAATGTGAAGGCTTAAATGTGGGTATTAAAAAAGTCACTTCCAGCACAAATAGGGGAATAACAGACAGACAGCAGTTGTTCTAAAAAAAGATCTAGGCATTTCAGCAGCCTGCACAGCACACTATGAATGAACAGTGTGATATGACCATCAAAAAAGCTACTGCAATCTTGGGCTGCATGGGACAGAGCTTCCAGGAATGGGGAAGTACAGGCCAACTTTACTTGCCCTCATCAGACCTCACTTAGATATCTGTGATCGGGTCTGAGTGCCCCAGTTTAATAAGGATTTTGATCAGCTAAAGAGTGTCCAGTGGACAACTAGGCTAGGGGATGGTTGAAGAGGACGGGGGGGGGGGGGCGGTGCCAGACACACCAGGCACATGATAGTGGTCTCACAAGGACAAGGGATTAGACTTGCTCTATGTGGCTTCACAGAGCAGAACTAGGAACAATGGGTGAAAGCTACAAAGCACCCGATTTATGTTTGATGCCAGGAAAAACTTTCTAACAGTTTAAGCTATCCAAAAGTGTAATAATCTGACGAGAAAATGATGGGTTCCCACTCCCTGGAGGTCTTCAAACAGAGGATGGATGACCACTTATTAAGAATGTTACAGCAGATAAGAAATGATGAGCAAGCAGACTTCAGAAAAACCTGGGAAGACTTGTATGGACTGATGCTGAGTGAAGTGCGCAGAACCAGAAGAATATTGTACACAGAAACAGCCACATTGTGCGATGACTGACTTTGACAGACTTAGCCCTTCTCAGCAATGCAAGGATCTAAGACATCTCCAAAAGTCTCATGATGGAAAATGTTATCCACATCCAGAGAAAGAACTACGGAGTTGGAATGCAGATTGAAGCATACTATTTGCTTTTTTTTTCGTGTTTTGTTTTGTTTTCTCTTTCTTGTGGTTCCTCCTATTGGTTCTAATTCTTCTCTACAACACGACTAATGTGAAAATATGTTTAATAGGAATGTATATGTAGAGCCCACATCAGATTGCACACTGTCGTGGGGAGGGAGGGGGAGTGAATTTAAAACTCAAAAGCTTATGGAAGTGAATGCTGAAAACTAAAAATAAATCAATTAATAAAAAAAAATAATGTTACAGTGTGATTTTAGGAAAATGTAGAAAGACTTGAATGAAATAATGCAAAGTGAAAAGAGCAGAACCAAGAGAACGCTGTGCACAGTAAGAGCAACAGTGTTCAAAGAGTAACTGTGAATGACTAAGCTATTCTGAGTTATATGAAGATTCATATCAACTACAAAGGACCTATGAAGGAAGATGCTATCTACCTCAAGAGAAAGAGCTGACAGAGGAAACTATATATATTGTATAGTTTCACATATATATCTGGGTCAAATGTTGGCCTTCTCTAGTGTGGGTTCAGAGGGAAAGAGGAAGGGAAACAGCTTGGAATTCAAATGGAACCAAACAAAAAAAAATTTTTTTTAAGAATATTATAGGGGCGGCTAGGTGGCACAGTAGATAAAGCACCAGCTCTGGAATCAGGAAGACCCGAGTTCAAATCCACTTCAGACACATAACACTCACTAGCTGTGTGACTCTGGGCAAGTCACTTAACCCCAATTGCCTCACAAAAAAAAAAAAAATATTATAGTGGAGACACCTTTCACGAAGGAGTTAAACTAGATAAAAACTGAGGTCTCTTCCCATTTTTAAATTTTGTGATTCATTACAAAGAATTTTAAATATACTAATAATGAAGAGTATTAAACTTACTAACGAAAACAGTACCTTTTAGATCTAATCACAGTTATGAGATCTACCTTTCCAGAGTCTCTTTATGAAACAAACTTCAACTGAGTAAAATCTGCAGCTCTCTACTCTAAAAATAAAACAACTAAAAACACTAATCACACAAAGTATCAAGACATTACAGACACCTTACTGGGGGAAGATAGCAGATCACTCTAAGAATGCCCTCACCACATTTCCTTTAGTGCCAACCATACCTTGAGTGTTGGTGAGCAATATCCTGCCCAGGTCCACAACAACTAACACAGGATTCTGGAATTTGAAATCATCAGGGAATATCACCTGAGGGGCAGAAATATCCAGCCGAACCGTCCAACGTTTGCTCTCCTCCTGTGAAAATATGTCAAATGACAAGTAAGCATTTCTCATTCTAACTCTTGAAATGGAGCATCAATTGAGCCAGCGACTCTGCTGATGGAGTTGAAGCTCTGCCTGCTCAGACGGACAGGATCCCTGGCTCCCCTGTGGCCTGGGATCGCTGCCCGGGTGATTCCTCTGCACACCAGCTGAGGTGCAGGGACTGCAGCCCCGCTCTGCTGCTTGGATCTGAGCCCCATACTGGCTGCTTCCCTCTGAACTGCCTCTTTTCTTAGTATGCTGCCCAGGGCCTTCCTAAGTGAGCTCACCAGCCCTGTAGGCAGGTTCCCTTCTCACTCTGCCCCAGATCTGTGCCCTCTCTCCTCCCCTCGGCCTCACAGAATGCCCCATTTCCTTCAAAGCACAGCCTGAATGCCCCATGACACGTCCTACACAAGGCCTTTCCTGATTCCCCAGCTGTTAGGGCACTATTTCTTTTGAACCTACTTTAAATTATTATATATATTTTATATATGCTTATCTGCATACGTATTATAGTCCTCCACAGAAAGGCAACCTCCTTTTAGGAAAGGAATGGTTCATTTCTGCCTCTAGCAGTGAGCACAGTGCCACAAATACAGTAGGTGCTTGCTTAATAAATGCTTGTTGAAAGGAGTTGATTCTGTTCCACTGAAGAATATTTGGCTCCATGAAACTAAGGACCCTGTCCTAATAATGTTTTTCTATTTCCCAATGCTCAACATAGTCATTCGCACATTGTGAGCACTTAATAAGTAGCTGCTGAACAAATACATGTCCAAAACCAGTATGACAGGATATTCCTAACATGAACAAGGATCAGATCTGAAATGTTTTCTTCACAGCCATACAGAGCCAGAGGCTAAGGCCCATGCCACCTGACCCCATCACCAGGGTCAAACACGGCTCCACTGTGTTCATTTCCACAAATCGATGCCTGCTTATTGTAGCCCCAGGCCCTTGTTTGCCATGGCCTACAAGATGTCAGCTTTAGAGGTCCCTGAGCCATGAACAGGGTGAAGCAGCATGCCTTATGAGACCAAGTGTCTAATTTTTACAACTAACTCCAAATTGGGATCAGCTGCTAAAGCATTATCAACAACCCAACAAATCAAAAGCATTTATGTACAACCACTCACAATGAAATCACCCACTAGCAAACGGTCAATAGTTTGTCGGATTTCGGCCTTCGTCTGCATTTTCAGTTTGTTATACTGTCTTCGAGCAGCTTCAGCAACTCTCAACTCAAGTTCCGACTGATAGCCAAAACCTGGAACAGTAAAATTAGACAAGAAACCAAATGGACCTTTGGCTGGCTAGATGGGCAGAAGAGTTGAAGGAAGTCTCTTCCTGGAATTGTTACTTCCCTGAGGAGAACCATGCTCAAGAAAGGGCAACAACCATGAGAGTTCCCTACAGCAATATGCCTTGAAGTCATCTCTAACAAATGAGATAGTACATCGAGGTGTCTTCAATTAAAAGGGTCCTTGATTTCTTCAACCACATTACATTGGACCTAAGCCACTATATTCCAGATAACTAAAACATTAACATTTAGTGGCAGAGGAAATACCTCCTATATTATGTATCTGGTCTAGGGCTAAAAAAAATATATATATATATTTCAGCTAAATTTTCTTTTCCATGGAGTGCTTCAAAAATAAGACAAAACTGTCTAGAATTAAAACAAATAAGTTGGGAAGAGTGGATGGCAATTAGTCAATTATTATTTCACTATCAATTCTCATATATATTATTCATTTATTCAGCTCTCAGTGGAGCTGCTCCAAGGAAGCAACATAGACACTGTTCTTGTCCTCCAGGCCTAGTTCCCTGAGCCTTTCCATTAAGGCCTTAAATCAATAAAGGTCAAGTAGGTTCATCATCAAAAAATATGGGCTCCAAGAAAATGAATGTTAACAAGAAGCTTAAAAAAGGGGAGAAAATAATACTTTAGGATCTTGCTTTCTCTGCAAAAAAGTGGCAACACCAGGATTCTTACTATAATTTAAGAACTAAGGGAAACTCTAATTATTTACCGCACTGATCTTTCTATTGCTGCTATGGAACGAATACTGCTAAAGCTCCTGCAAATGACCAGGAAAATTAAAAAACTAAAAAAAAATTAACATAAAACAACAACAAAAAAAAAAACCAAAAAAGTTAACCTGAGGTATGAACCTTTCCCTTGTAGAAAAAATCTGCTACTTTCTTAATGGCCTGAGGATTATAAACAATATTCAAAGGCCTGGTGCTGACGTTCAGCCTCCTTTCAAAGTGACTGTGTATTGGATTCTTCTCATAGAGCATCTCGAAAACTGGAGCATCTGGATCAGTGGCTGGAAAGAGAAAATAGATCTAATAAGAAGGAAAGATGGTCAAAAACAGGCTCTTCCTTTACTTAAAAGAGCACAGAGGTCATATCTGGGGGAAATCTGTAAATGAGATGAAATGTACTAAATTATCACTTCAGCTATTTGGCATGATGACAACACTATACTGGCAAAGGAATTTACAATGATTTCTATTGACTAATTCTAAATGGTAGCACCAAAAAGAAAATTCATACAGTCTTCACCATTACTACAAGTGAGGAAAATAAGGCACTTTTTATTGGTTCCTAGGTGAAGGACTTGCCAAACGGTCACAATGACAAACCACAAGAAGAGTTGGGCGGTGATCACTTGGCATGACCAAAGTAACATCACTCAAAATTGAATGCATTATGTTTTTCTACTTTTCTGATCTCTAACTTAGCACAACAAGGAAACATATTATATTTAATCTGATACAAAGAGCATATTTAATACAAAAATATCTGTAATCTCAAAAACATGTGAAAACTTACCAGGACACTGATCATTTTTGTCTGAAGATGTTGTTTGGAGACCAAGAGACTGTGAGACACTGCCAACTTCTTTTTGCTATTTTACAACACAGAATACACAGGAGGGTAGAGGAGTTAGGCACACTATGTATTTTTCTTCAACTTGATGAGGAAGTGCAAGCCTTTAATGCACCATAAATGTATGCTCAATGTAAAAAACAAAAAATCACAGGTCATGTCCATGCTGGGCTTAAGACATAAATTACTTTATATTGCTTTTTGCTTATTTCATGGGTTTATATTGTCCCCCGATGAACTCAAGTCCCCGCTAAATCAGAAGCTGTGTACCCTACTTCTTATATAACCCTACCACAGTAGCCTGTTCTGTGCACCGCCATCATTTCAGTTGATTCTGAATAAAATATGAAAGGGGAATGGATTCTTCCAAGTTTAGAACAAAGTAGCAATGAACAGAGTGGTAGCTAAACAATTTACTAACTTAACTCTTTGGCCAAGTTTGGCCTAATAGGACCACTTGAGATCACTTGATCACTTGAGATATTTCCTTCCTTTCAGGTTTAGAAAATATACCCAGAAAGCAGCAAAGGACAGGCTGCATATGAATTAGAGTCAGGAAGGAAGAAATTCAGCTATTAGCCTCCAAATGCAGCAAGATGGGTGCTTACACAATTCTCTTTCACGTCAGAAAATGCACCTTACTCCAACTATTCAGGGTGACTTCAGGACAAGACGGGAAAAGATGAAAACATTCAACTTCCAACAAGTACCACCCCCAAACTTGTGACAAATAAATTTAAGTCAATCCGTCTATTCTCTAAGAAGTGGTCAGATAGTAGAGTGAATAAAATTAGCATTCAACATCACCTGCTTGAAAACATTTTTCACTTGTCTTAGGGATTTGAAGGGATAAAGAGCAACACTGTGGGGATACATCAAACTACACCATGGTACGTACAGGGTTAGGGAAGACAAGAAGGGGAAACATCGTTCCTTCAGTCACCAGGTCTTGGAGAAATAATCCACCCAACCGAACCAGAAGTAAAGAAGAATTCCTCCGAGGCAGGGACTCTGCTAAGAGTTTCACATCTGGAAAAGACAAATGCGAGAGCTGGTATTTTGCCCCGTCAAATTGAACATATCACTCATACTTTCAAGTTTTAAATTGTGCCACGGCAGATCACAAGCCCTCTCATTCTCAACAGCTGATTGACTCAAGGGGCCAGGACAAGGAAAGTTCTTCACTTAGGAGTCTTTTCAAATGTAGCTGGGAGCCTGCCTTCAGACCACACAGCCAGAGCCCACATCTGGGGCAGTGGGAAGCCATGGACCCCGCTCAGTAAGACATCTTCTCATGAAGGCCTGATGACCCCTTGTTGAGACCATGTAGAGAGCCTCAGTCAGTGGCAGGCCGGACCTGATGGTCTCTGAGGTCCCTTCCAACTCTGGCATTTTGTAACGTGATGACTCTGCGAAGCCAGAATTCACTCTTGGTAACACCGAGCTGAAATTCACCTGAGACACGTCTCAAAATCTCACATGCATTATCTAAGTAGAATGCATATCTGCACTATTCATTCATACGATAAATATTTGTTAAGCATTTACTATGGTCCAGGCATTGTGCTAAGTCCAGGGACACAAAAAGAGGCAAAAGACAGCCCCTGTTCTCAAAAAGCTCACATTCTAATGACCCTAGGATTCGGTGTCAGAGGAGCTCTCAGACAGAGCTTAATTCAGCTTTCACCTCATTTTTCAGATGAGACAGCTGTGGCCTGCACAGCAAAAGTAGCCTGCCCATGGTCACACGGAGAGTTAGTGAAGCGACAGAGGTAAGACGTCAGCCCAAGCTTCTCGATTCCAAGCTCAGTGTCGTCTACACTGCACCGGTCTGTCTCGCTCCCCCAACATGATTACTATGTAAAGAAGCTTGGCAAAGAAGTCGCTTGCTAGTTCACAAAAAGTTCGTGCCAGCCCAGTTCTTCCTTCCCTACAAAGGCTAGCACAGCAATACATTAAACAATTTGGCATGATTTATTATTCAGCCTTCATAAACTCTTGCTGAACTTGGGCAAGTGGCCACCTTGGGGCTGAAATGAAGAATTAAACAAAAATAACAAGAATACAGCACCGAGATGATGGCTCCGATATCAGGTCACCAAGCTGATCAAACATTTAGGAAGCAGTTAAGTGTACAATGCCTAGGGAGATGAAAGTCAGTGGGTGAACGTCTCTCCCCTACCTGAAAATTCAAGCTGAATGAAAGCACTCTCGTTCCCTGGAGAAGCCCCTTTCTCCTGATGTAATAAAGTCACTGTCCCACGCTGTAGCTGCAAATTCAGTTTAGCAAAGACGTGGTCTCGCTTTGTGAACGTGTTCATGCAAGATGCATCTGCAGTTGGGTCAAAAAACTCTTCAGTGCCTGTAGAGTGGAAGCGACAGGATCCTTTAGATGGAGCATTTTAATGAACAAGAATTCAAGCACCCCAATGATAGTTATGGCAACACTACTCAGCTACGACAGAAATAATGGGGGAAGAAGGGAGATGGACTCACAGGAAACAAGTAGAGACCTCGTTCTGTAAGAAGCAGCTCTTTGGAACATATAGAAATCCAGATGGACTTTTATGAAATAATGCAAAGCATAATGATAATGATGATAAAAAGCTGAATCAGAACAATTACAACAAATATGAGTACAGTAGTTTAAAGTTTGGCAGAAAGTTTTGCATACATTATTTCATTTCATCTTCCTAACAACCTTTTGAAGTAACGACTCCAAGCCATGTCATTCCCACTGGATAGATGAAGATGAGGAAGCTAAGGCCCAGAGAGGGTAAGTGATCTGCCCCTGGTCACATAGCTAGCAAATATCAGAGGCAGGATTTTAAATCAGGTCATCCTGACTTCAAGTCCAGCCCTCTAACCAGGAAGCCAAGCCACCTCTACCACATAAGAGGAAAAGTGAATGAAAATTTATGGACTAACGATCCTGATGGGGACTCAGAGACTGATGATGAAAAGTAACTTTATACAATGAAATTAATTCATTTAAACATAATTAATTACACTAAGCATGTCTAGTTGTATTTATGTTCAATACAAAGATTTTTTTAATAAAACATTGAAACATATACAAAATACTGCACAGGCTGTGAGCAGAGCCAAAAATGGTAAAAGGGAGGAAAACCACTAGCCTTAGTCTTCAGCTCAAAAGTAGCCTCAAATTTAGCAAATAAAGAACCATCATGCCTCATCTATGAAAGTTAGATTTTTTTTTCCTTCATAACCAGAAGAGAATTCAATTTAAACAGGGGAAAAAAATAGGAAAATATTTGTTAAATTAAAATGTGGATTCCTTGGGGGGGGAGGAAATAACTTTTTATAAGGACATTTAACATCTGATTATAAAACCAACAAGACAAGAAGTTGATATTCTATTAATTCTACACTAATATTCATTTCTAGCTCAGAGATTTAGGACTAACACTCCAGTAGCCAGGTTAGAGTCTAAAAGCTTTCATCTTCTTCTTGTCTACTTTCCTGTAATAGTTGCTACTATGGTTCTTTCTGAAAGTGTATATACTACAGTGGTTTAAGACTTGGCCCTTTTTACCCAGGCAAATGATTTCTAAACACTTTTTTTTTTAAACGATATGAAAAAAATCTGAGGGCATATACACAAATGAAACATCAACTCCAACACAGGTCCCCACTGAGCTGAAAGGCATCTCTCCTGTACCACTATTTCAGGAACATGCCAGCAACCAGGCTTCTCTACTCTCCACCCATCTCCTCCAAAACCTTGGTTAACTACCTCATTACCAAATGAATAACCTTCCCCAGTTCTGGAACCATGATCAAATCAACTCTACCACTGGTCCTGGATGAGGTCTGCCAAGCTACTCCCTTACAGCCCCACTCTCTATCTATCGCTGTAACTTTCCAGACCAAAACGCCTCTCCCTAGCTCCCATTCCTCTGTGTAGCTTTTCTCTTATTAGAATATAACTTCCTTGAGGGCAAAGACTATCTTTGATTTTGTATTTGTAATCCCAGCACTTACCAGAGTACTTGGCACACAGTCAGCCAATAAACATTTATTAAGCACCTACTTTGTGCCAGGCACTGTGCTAAACCTGGTGGAATACAAAGAAAAGCAAAAGGCAGTCCCTGCTTTAAAGGAGTTCAGAGTTTAATGGAGGAGACAACATGAAAACAACTATGTACAAACAAGATACAGAAAGATGGGAGAAAACACTAATCAACAGAGGAAAAGTTGGCATAAAGGGGCACTGAGAAGGGTGTTCTTGTAGAAGGTGAGATTTTAGCTGTGACTTGAAGGAAGCCAGAAATCAGAGATGAAGAGAAAAGATGCCAGGCACAGGGAACAGCAAAGGAAAATACCTGGAGTTGGGAAATCAATTGATTTATGAGAGGAATGGCAGGGAGGCCAGTGGCCCAGGATCAAAGAACAGCTGGAGGTGTAAGGTGTAATAATACACTTAATAAATGCTTCTCCACTCTTTCATTCAATTCTCATTACTGAGACTAGTTATTGCACTTTACCTTAAGCAAATATTCCCTAAAAGAAGGGAACTGTAAAGTACAGCTCCACACATACCAAGGATTTCTTCAGGATTCCACTGTTCCTGCTCTTCTGGGACTAGCCCCTCAATCGGTCTTCCTTCAGGAGTTTGCTGACCATACCAGCCTCCCCATCCAGGAAACCAAGACTGAAGATACTGTAACATCCCACTGCCTCCACCAGCTTCCGGGTCTATGGGGGATTCTCCAGAAGAACTTGATAAAGGTTCTCGTAGGTTCTGCTCCAATCAAAAACACAAGCAAATGTGAGCACCACAGGAAAAAGTGAGAACTGTTCTGCACTCTAAGAGCCTATCACCACTGCCTACCCCAAGCAGAGAGGTTGTAAGGAATGACTGAATGCCTAAAGAGCATACAAGGTGCACAGCAGTCTGAATAAGCTGTCAAGAGAAGAGTAATTTCTTACCTCTGCCAGTTCCTCCTGTTTGTGGAATCGGTCATGAACCAACTCGTGTAAAATCTTTAACTCTTCAAAGCTCTGTTCCTCTTCGATTCGACACATTTCTTCCTAGCCCACAGAAATACCAACAGGTTTCATGGCCCAGTCAAACTGGACACCCTCACAAACCACCTAAGTAAGCGTGGCCGTAACACTCCAAAACCAATGTGTCTCTCCTACATTTGCTATCAGATGAGTGCATATTTGTCATGTTTGTCATTAAACAGTCTTCCCACATAATTAAGTATGCTCCATTTGAGCCCAGACAATATCTTGTGTGGGAGTCAGTGTGGCTTACTTAATAGAGAGCTGACTCAGGAAGAAGACCTAGGCTCAAGGGTTGCCTCTGACACCGACCAGCTGTGTGACCCTGGGCAGATCAGCTAAAACCTTCAGTGCCCCAAGCAATAAGCAGATAGGCAGAGAAGCTGCCCATCCACGTCAGTGGGGAAAGCTTCCACACTGACAGCTCCCTATACCAGTCCAGACCAAACATAAAACAAAATAATGATGATAATAGGGTAGTAGTAATAACGATAATAATAATAATAATCATAATGCAATGTCTAGAAAGTATATTACATATATAGAGATCAAAGAGCAGTATTTTTGAAAGAAAAATTAAGAACATGATACATACTAATGACAACTAAGTAAAAGGAAAAGTAAATGGGATGACCAGATGAACAAAACTACCTGGAGACTCAGAATGAATGTCTGACAAGTTGTAGCATTTTTTACATTGAAATTCAATTGGTCAAATTCATTAATAGTTGCAAAATAACTGCAAGTTTAATTAGTTGTATTAATGTTTCACTTGAAGTCTGTAATATATCGATTTCTTTTCAAAAGGATTTACGAGTACAAACACAGCACTAAGAACATCTGTGCCCCTAAAAGCAGACCTTTTTCCCACTACTAATTCATCCAGCAAATTAGTCAGGACAGAGTCTTTGTGGTGTGAATCATGCTTATTGTCTCGCGCTAGTTGGAAAAGCGTGACAGTCAAATACGTATATACGAGGGAATCAAAGAGCAGATACACTCGAATACTGCACATTCCCAAACAGTTCCTTCCAGCCCTTGTTTTAGGGGCCTCTGGAGTGAGGGACAGGGAATTATATTTGTATCATACTATAATTACAATGCAGCCATTATAAATTAGCTGTTCATCTCCTCCCACCTCCTTGGCTATACCTTAAGAACATAACATGAAGCAGAACCACATTTAGTTTCTTCTCATAACTTCTGAATTGGTTTCAAATGTCAATGGCATTGATATCAAAGGAATTTTATGAGTCACACATCTGCCACTAAAGTCTAAGAACTCCAGTATGAAATGACGGGAATGATTTTCAAGCTATACAAATCCTGTCTTAATAGCCCCGTTAAAAAGGAAAAAGAACATCTCTTGATTGGAATAGTTCGATGTTTCTATAATGATTTCTGTTAATGAAATGCTTTATTAAGAGACATCACCCAAACCAAAATAATGAAGAAAAATTCAGTGGCTTATGGGAAAAAAAAAAAAACTAACAAAATCACAGCAAACAAAAAAGCAAAGCACAGCCACTGAAAGGCCTTCCAGCTTTCTGTTGTCATGGCCTGATGGCAGAGGAAGGTGAGGCAAGAGACTCATGCCATGGCCCCAGGAGCAGTGGTTCTGTACTCCTCTGACCCTTTCACAGCTACCCACAGTTAGCCTGGGAACAGGGATGTCTTATTCTTTATACGTATACCCCCAGTGCCTAGCATAGTGCCTAGCACACAGTAGGTGCTCAACAAATGCTTGTTGACTGAAGATCTACTTATGGAGCCAAGTGGAGTCCTGAGCAGCTAGGGGATATAGTGGATAGAAAGCTGGACTTGGAGTCAGGAAGACTTGAGTTGGAATTCTGCCTCAGAATCTTACTGTGTAAGTCACTTCATCTCTGTCTGCCTCACCTTCCTCATCCAAAAAATAAAGATATTAGTAATATCATCCAACTCAGAGGACTGCTGTGAGACTCAAATGAAATAACATGTGTATAGTGCTTAACTGACCTGAAAGCATTATGTAAATGCCAACTATCATTATCATCATCATCATCATCATCATTAAAGCATTTCCCAGACCCAAAGTAGTCTTCTTTCTTCAGAATGAACAGGATTCAGGAAGAGATAAACCAAAGTTTCTATTATTTGGTACTGGGACAGCCATGGCATTTGAGGATAGAGAGGAGGTTCTCATATGTAATATGGGCAAGTTTTAGAACAGAGATGCCCGTATGAACAAGGGTCCACTAAAGCCAGTTCCAGAAAGTAGAGGGATGTGAATGGGAGTAACCCATGACCATCTCTGCTCCCTCCCCATGTTCTACCCCAGGACTAACGTGAGGTCCTCAAGGCCTTCTCGAGGCAGGAGATCCAGGACATTTATTCCTCCTGCAGTAAGAATCACTCTGTTTTGTCATGTAATGAGAAGAAAGCCTAGCAAATGGTAAGAAATGCTGGCTGCATAGCCATTTCAGTTCAGCACTGGTATTAACATCCTTCTCCTCTCTGACACCTGAAAACCAGCAACACAAGCCGCCACCTCCATTATGATCTCCACTGCCAAGTCATTCACAAAAAGTCAACGTAGCAGTCATTTCCCATTTTCTCACCTCCTCATCTGCAGATAGCAAGGCTCCTTTTAACTTATTGAAATACTTATCAGTGTATGAGACAGCATCACGGGCCCTATGCAATGCGAAGTCCCAAGTGCATCGTTTCCTCTGCTCTCTGATCTCAGACAAATTAGCATTCAAGGCAAAGTACCACCACTCCTGGCAACTGAAATATTTCACAATAATAAATTACATTATGAACAAAGAAAAGACAATTGATTCAGCTGATTACCTGGAATATTTTTTCCCTTAATTCCAGGCTTCTACCAGGGAAATTACAGGGTCACATCCCCTTGCTACTCCTGAGTTTGTGCTCCTAGAACACTCAATTTAATACTAGCTTAAGTCAAATATGTCTAGCCGGGAAAGTCAATCACTACCAATCTTCTATTGGATTCCCCAAACCAAAAACCAATGATTTCTTATTTTCCTTGCCATTGTTTCTCTCCAATGACATAACAAAAGGTAACTACATGGTAATGTCTATTTTACAGTAATTTTCAAGAACTTTATTACTAAAGGTCTAACATGGAAAACTTAGGAAATAAATGAAAATACACGAACCCAGAAATTGTAAGGGGGAAACTTATTACTTGGAAACTCTTAGAAGCACTTTATTATGGCAGTTAGAAAGTTGGATATATTCCAAATTATCAACCAAAATCTATCAGGAAAAAGCTAACAAAGAAAGAACGTATGAGTAGACCAAACTCCTTAAGAGTAATCTTCAATCTAAATTAAGCTGAGTCTCATCAATTTTTATGACACTCTTGAAGAAGGAACCCCCAAAACGATATCAATGGACAATAAAACAGTAATACCCCTCTATAAACAGAATGCGTCTACTAGGCTCTTCTGTCCATGAGCTATGTGCTTAAATAAAAACATTCGCGGCCTATTTCTGAACTCTGTACACTTGCAGTCAAGGGAAATCCGACAGATCAACTTCATAAAATCTATCTTCCGGACGATTAAAAACGCAAACACGCTTACTTCTCAGATATTGCCACTTTGGGTTTCCATTTTCGAAACTTCAGCTGCCTCTCCTTTCGCTCCAGCTCCTTAAGGAGCTCCATAATTTGCCGATACTGCAGCTTTTCATAAGAAGTGGAGGAAAACCAAGTTAGAAATAATTCCTTTCATTAATCAAGACACCCATGCATCTTAGAGGAGCAATGAACAACAGGTAATTAATATCAAGTCAAGCATTAAGTCATCACGTTTGCTCAATAATCAGAGCAAAGGTAGAGGGGTGTGTGTGTGCACATGCACATGTGTGTACACACGCTGCAGCATTCCATAGAACAGCTGTTCCATGGACAAATCATACTGGGAGGGCAACGATAAGATGGGAGACTGCGTATTCACACCCCCACATACCTACCTTCCGCCCCAGAAATGAGGGGTGTCAAGCCTTGCTGAGTTCCTATTCTCCACCCTACACACCTCACAGGGAGAAAAAAGGCTCCCTACCTGAGAAAGTTTCAGGGGGATGGTCTCCAGGTGGATGTCACACTCAATACGAGGAGTGTGCCGGGACCTCAAAGGCTCCTTGGAACAATTTCTCTTCAAAAGGGCAGATGCACATACAGGCTCTAGGATGTAGCGGTGATCACGGCTTTCCATGCTCTTGTCCATTGCTTCCTTGAAGTCATAAGCAAATTGATTCTGTTTAAATAATTGTTTTTTAATGGGCATCTTTCTTGAGTTTTGCTAATGTCTGTTTTTTGATCTACAAATACTTGATCTACAAGTACTTCAACTAAGCTAAATTGGAGGCTAAATGTGTTCCAACAACCTTTTCTAGTTCAGGATTACATTTGGGGAAGTATGATTTAACCTGGGGTCTATCTGAATACGGGTAATAATGAGCTAACTTATAAGGAAGTTCCGCTAAACTACATGACCATATTTACATCTCTTAATCAGATAGCCAAAAAAAAATCAGCAAAACAGCACAAGAGCAAAAATATTTCTGAGACCACTGACGTGTGTCTAACTTTTTCAGATTTCATCACAAACTATAATGTATCAGGCTACAACTGCTTTAAAATGGCATCGCTAGAGTTGTCCTTAATATATATTTTATATCTAAAAAAATCTTTTACAATTACTTTTCCTCATTCTTTAAAACAGGGGTTTCTTAACCTTCTTTGCATCCCGGACCCCTCTGGCACTCTGGTGAGGCCCCTATGGATCCCTTCTCAGAAGACATTTTTAAGTTCATAAAATAAAATAAAGGATTACAAAGGCAGCCAAATGTACTGAAATAGTTTTCAAAACTGTTTAAGTTGATGGACCCCCACATGGGCAAACACTTGCTGTGCTCATTTAGAATCCTGGTGAGGATTCAAAAGGCCAGGGACTGACTCTCCAGCACTGTCCTTCCCCACTCTGAGGAGCCAAGTTTCTGTAACAGGCACCCACCTGTAACTCCACTTGAGGTAAATCCCCCAATAAAGTGCAATCCACATCCCAATAGATACTGAACTCGGCCACATCTAACTCCTTTTTCCTCATTAATTTCTGTACCTAAAGTAGAGGAGAGAAGGAAGATGGGGGGATTCAGTGAATGCTTCCTTCCTTTGCCAAACCATGGTTAGAATACATCCATAACCAATAGGAGTCACAGACCCACACAAAGCATACATACACACACACACACACACACACACACACAGTAGAATAAATCTCATACTAATAATGTTATAGTTCCCATTTACATACTGCTGAAAAGTTTGCCAAGTACCTTCCTTATATCAGCTCAACTGAGTTTCCCAACCCTTTGAGATGGAGACCATGGGTACCGCTATCCTCATTTTACAGATGATAAAACTCCAGCTGAGACCTGCCCACAGCCATTCAGTTAATAAGAGCTCATGGTGGGATTTGAACTCAAGTCTGCCTGGCTACAAGCACAGTACCCTTTCCATTCTGCTCTGACAATCCACAAAGAAGACAAACAAAACACAACCAAATTCTCTGGCCCACTGCTCTATACCTTTTTGGTCTTAGTATTTTATACTTACAGGCTCATTCACAGCATTTTGCATAGACACATTTTTTATGCAGATGCCAAATGCAAAAGGGTGGGAAGGACTGGTCATGTCGTCTTCAAATCGCAAATGGACATCTTGAATTTTTAACTGAATGGGAAAGAGAAAAAAGAGAGATTACTAAGGGACAACTTGCTAGTAAATCATTATGGACAAAAGCCAACTAATCTCTTGAGTACTTAAAAAAAAAAACCAGCAAAACTTTCACACTTACCAAATAAACCCATTATGCCCAGAATTTTATGGCATTCATAAAATCATGAAATCTGGCACAGACAATTTCCTTTGGATTAGTGTGAGAAGAAAGAACATTCTCTTTATATAATTTAAAAGCTTTCTTTTCTTTTAAACTATCTGGTCAGCTGTGCCACGGCATAGTAGCGTGTGTCTGACCAATGTCACTTGGTCTTCCTTTCCCTGTTCTGCCTGTCGCACAGGCCACCTGGGACGAACAACACCAACAGGACCTGTCAAGTTTTTCCTCTCTCTCTCCCCCCTTATTACCCATTACGCTTAAAAGGTGAACGTGTTTTTCCAGGTTTGGTAACGCATCTTCTTTCCTTATGGGAAGGACACAGGGGCTAAAAATCAAAGTGCACTCAGCCTCAAAACATTAAAATAAAAAATCAATAGTACCTAAAATTAAAACTTCCTGAAACAGAACTTAACACCATGACTTCAAATGTTCCCCTCCTCTCAACACAATTACAAATGAAATAGCTTCTGCCTATTCCTGTCACTTATGAACACCATGAAAAAAAGATAGGCACCGTAAGCACTGCTGATCCTCCTAACAATTGCACAAATTAGCACAGAACGTCATGAGACAGGAAAAATATCTAAAGAAATCAGGGGGAAGGCAAATCAGAATGTCAATAAAAACGGAAAATATGGTCAAAAAACACCAAGGCGGTCCTTTTTCAGATTATTACTGTTCCTTGCCATTTGCTGCATCATCACAATGGAACTGATGAGGAGGAAACAGATGTTAAATGACTTAGTTGGCTTTTCTTAATCCAAAATATATTACACTCAGAATGAAAGCATACTATATAGAGATTTAACTACACCATACATGGAACTATATACATTGGCTCATAGGATTTAGAGGTGGAAGTGGCCTTAAGAGATCTTGCAATCCAATCACTTCATTTCATAGGTGAGGAAACTGGGGACCAGGGAAGTCAAATAAATCAACCCTGAAATAATGGAAATAGAAAGTAACAGAAAACAAAAATTTTAAAAATGCATGTATTGATTACAATTATAATATGGAAAAAAATATGTATATAGTCAAAAAGAAAGAGAATTTGGAATAATCGAGTTTAATTTTAATGTTCAGTAGGTCTTTCCTATCTTGCAGTTGTTTTATTGGGTTTATCAAAAAACAACTATATTACAAATGTCACAGCATCCAAAAATTAAAGCTAAAGGGGAATTCAGAGGTCATCAATAGAATGTAAGCTCCTTAAAGGCACAGATTTTCATTTTTCTCTTTGCATCCCATTTGCCAGGGCAGCCAGGTAGTGCAGTGGATAAAGGGCCAGGGCTGGAGTCAGAAAGACCTGAGTTCAAATCTGGCCTTAGACACGTACTAACCATGTGACCCTGAGCAAGTCACTTCACGCTGTTTACCTCAGTTTCCTCATCTATAAAATAAGCTGGAGAAGGAAATGGCAAACCACTACAGTATCTTTGCCAAGAAAACCCCAAATGGGATCACAAAGAGCCAAACAAGACTGAAAAAAACAAATAAATAACAATCCCATTTACCTAGATTATAATAGGCATTTAAGAATTTAGCTTATCTCTCCCCTTCATTCTACAAATGAAGAAACTGAGGCCCAGTGAGGTTAGAGAACTTGCCCAAGGTCCCACCAGTGGAAGAGGAGAAATTCTAATTGGGCCCTCTATTCCCAACTCCAGTAACTCTTTCCATTGTACCATACTGCTTCCTTAGGAAAAAGCCAGGAAAAATGCATGGCCCAACACCCAAACATTTCACCATGATCTATTTCAGTGCATCTGACTAATATCTGAGCAGCAAGAAAAATAGGATGGAATGGAATGGAAGTGAACACTGCACTAGAGGCTGGGGAGAGCCTTCATCAGGCTCCAGGGGTGAGAACCTGATTTTCAGGTTTTGTATATGGCACAGTCTGAAAATGTATGAGCCTGATCAGCATTCTATACCAGTTGAATCCACCTAAAACTCAAGTTATGAATCTGAGAAACCCCTTTCCCTTCCCAAGAGCAGCAAAGACAGGCAGTTGCACTCACCTCGATATTCTCCACAATCCTGGTGACCACAGAGGCTGTGACAGAGTACCAGTAGGATTCTCCTTTCTGCTGACGCTCATTCTGAAAGGGAGAGAGATGGTGTTGGTGGCTTCACACACTTGCACTCATTTAACAAGGGCTGTCAGAGTGCTGCCTTACTTTCCATTTTTCTTCCAGGGCTTGAAGTAATGCTCTCTTACGCTCCCTCTCCAACAGCTTCTCGTTTTCATCATTGAAATCCTGAGGTTTCTCAGGGGCACCAATTAAATGAAGCTTTGAAATGGAGATCACCCAAGGTTCCACGTGAGGACGGTAGAAGGGAATCTGAAGGGTTATCTTCCCAATAACACCTAGAAGAGATAGAAAAGGCCTATTTAAAGCCTGTAAAAACTCCAAGATAATAACAAGAGTGTTTCATGAAATAGGAACAGCAAGAAGAGATCAGAAGACAGAAAACTTGAAGACCAAAAAAAAAAACGTTAATTAAGATGGGTTCCATTACATCAAATGTAACACCTTCCACCTGAAAAAGATGTCTTATCTTAATACAGTTATCTGTATTAGTGTCAATTCCCTACTAGACAGACTTTAAGAATGAGACTGATATACAGCCAGAAGGGCCTTTAGAGATATCTAATCCAGTGGTGTCAAAATTAAATAGAAATAGAGGCCCCTAAACCATACATAAGGATCCCTGCCAATCACATACTGACTTAGAAAACCTCATATTATCATTATCTATGTTTTATTGTGTTATTTATTTTGTTAAATATTTCCCAATTACATTTTAATCTGGTTGGACCTGAATCCAGGTCTCTTAAATGACTTGACCACGGACACGACCCTTAGTTCCCCGTGGTCCAGAGGGAATATGCTAGAGCCTGAAGTCAGCATCCTTCCCCATCACTCTGTCCTGGCACCTCCACTGCCAATCTTATATGACATTTTATATTTTGTTATAATATTATATTATATTTTGTATATTATATTTTTTTTATCTTCCCCAGAACCTATGCTTGCCTATCCCTATACTTGAGTTGTAAGGACAGCTTTTAGGATATATTCTTTAACTCTCTTAAAGCCACAAGTGTGATAAGAGTAAAACGTAATATTTTGTTAATTGAATCCATTCTTCAATTAGAAACTGTAAGCTTCATATGACCCAAAACTGTATTGTATATTTCACAAAGCCTACGATCACAGTTGAAGAAATATTTTATGAATGACACATCTTAAAGAGTTACTAATATAGAGTGTATTTTCCTTAA
The DNA here is from genome assembly GCF_900497805.2 of Vombatus ursinus. Classification (NCBI taxonomy): domain Eukaryota; kingdom Metazoa; phylum Chordata; class Mammalia; order Diprotodontia; family Vombatidae; genus Vombatus; species Vombatus ursinus. Next base: position 4,140,106 of record NW_020954710.1, read on the forward strand.
GTTTGGCCTAGTTTTATTAACTGTGCTATTTTTAAAGCTACCGTAAAAAAAAAATTTAAAAACTCATTAAGTTTTAATTCAATAGTTTTGCAACTCTTAATTGCTTCTTCCCCTCACCCCTACCACCAAAACTAAAAAACCCTAATGTTTTTGTTTTATATATTTTATACAAAATTTGATGTGTCCACGTCTCTCCCCATAGAATGGATTTGTTGCTTTATACACCAGCATTTGGCATGATGCCTGGTCCACAGAAGGCACTTAATAAATGCTTGTTGATGGCCCTGTGTGACCAGGCAGGAAATCCAAAAGCAAAGATGAGAATGGGAGTTGGCAGTAGAGGTGATGGGAAGGGATGCTGACCTCAGGCTCCAGCAGGTCTACTCTGGACCAAAGGGAACTAAGGGAAGAGTCCATAAAAGAGACCAGGCTAATTCCTCTCCTCTAGCCAAACCTACTTTAATGATTAATGCTGTTTGTCCTTCATTCTCAAACAGGACCCATGACATCAGGGAGATAATGCCATGACATGCAAGTGAACTGGATTTAAGTGAGGGAGGCCTGGCAAAGTCACCCGTCTCACTTTTTCCTCCATTTCCTCCACAGCTGGCCGGATATAGATGAGGACAACAAAGGGGAACCTTGGCCTTCTTAGTATTCAATGATTAACGCTTAATAAGAAAAGAGGCAAAGAACAGTCCCTTTAAAAAAAAAAAAATCTGGGAGGGGAAGACCCTCAAGGTTTCTGGCCAAAACAGAAACAACTGCTATTTACATTCATTCTAAGCCAATCAGGACCTAAACAATGACCAAACAGGGCTTGGTCTGAGACCTAAAGTTGGCCAAACCTACCTGCTTTTACTTCAAATGGTAATTCCAGTTCTTTTAAGGCATCTTTCTTTAGTGGTAAGTTTTCCAATTCAACCGCACCTACAAAAAATTAGAAGAACATAATAACTTCATTCCCAATAGCCAAAGTGAAGAACTGAAATGGAAAACAATGATGGAAAGTAATATGTCATCAATAAAAGACAGACAGTTCATAATTCAGATGACCTTCTCAAGAGTCGTTGGTCCCCCTTCTGGAATGCTACCTGTGTTTGCACAGAAGCTACAGTTTTTAAAATACACTATCTACTTCTCTCAAAGTTCCAGGCGCCACTACAAAGCTTGGACTGAATCCGAGGATGGGGACTGGCCAACTTTTCCTCTCCTCCCACTTCAGTAATTCTCTAGACACAACTCATCACTAAGCAGTACCCAAACCCAACAGGTTACTCTAAGAATAAGATATGGAAGAAAATGTCTGGCACACAGAAGTCACGAAATTAATGTTTGTTGACTAAGAAAGCTGTACGTTTTTTTTTAATGGGTATTACATATTTTACTACTTGTATGTTTATTATGTGTGCTACTGATCTGCAATAAAACTAGTACTGCATGCAAATAAAGGAAAGATAAAAATATAATGGGGAAAGTGTTGAATTTGGAAGAGTTGTGGGGTCTGGTTCTAATATTTCTTACATGTGTAATCTTGGCCAAGTTAATTAATTTTTATGAGAGTGTACTGCTCTACAAAAAGATGGAGAGGAGTGGTCACAACGGAGAAGATGATCTTGAAGGGCCCTTTCAATTCTAATCCTATGACCTGGTGGAAAAGATTCCTGATTAAGTCCAATCATCTCATTTTTAAGACCGTTGCACGGAATCAAATGCACTCTCACCAAAGGTAGAGTCAAAGATACAAAACGTTCAGTGACAATCCCCTCTCTGAGACAGAAGGAGAATTAGGCACATACACTGACATTTTCAACTTTTATCTCTTAAATAAGCTTAAAAAGGGGAAAAGCACATGACTTCTTTCCTCCTTTGATCTATTTCTATTTGGAGCTACCCCTGGCTCCAAGGACACTAGTAGCCAATCAAAAAATTAAAAATTAAAAAAGCTAAATGACAAAAAAGCAAAGAGTTTTTTCAATCATCCTTGATCTCAGTACCTTCCCTCTGATATTACCTCCAATTTATCTTGTCTATATTTTGTTTGTACACAATTGTTTGCATGGTGTTTCCCCCATGACACTGAGAGCTCCTTGAGAGCAGGGGCTGGCTTTGAAGTTGGTTGGTTGTTGGCTTCCACCTTTCTTTGTATCCTCAGTGCTGAGCACAGTGTCTGGGACATCACACCCATTTAATAAATGCTTATTGACTGGACCGGACCTGCCTTAAGGTTGGGTGGAAAAGAGGAAAGGGAGACAAGAAAGGCCAGACACTCCAAAACAAATGCAGACAGAGAAGAAAAACAAAATTTTTAATTTCATTCATGGTGTGGGAAAAGTTAGTAAAGATTGACCATTTCCAATTCCCCTCCCCCATGCTGACTGGTCAGACTAGCACGAGTCTCTCCTCGCTCCAGTCCATCGGCACTCGACTATCAGAGTGATCTTCCTCAAGCACAGCTCTGACTCTGTCACCCCTACTCAGTAAACTCCAGTTCCCCCTCCCTTCACCTCGAGGATCAAATAAAAATCTCCTGTTAGGTCTTCAAAGGGCCCCCGTAAGCTAGCTCCCCTCACCTGGGGAGCCTTCTTATTCCTTTCCTCCCCCAGCATGTCCTCTTCCGTCTAGTGACCTGGCCCCCGAGTTGTTCCACAAACAAGGCGTTTCATCTCCTGACTCCAGGCATTCTCTCTGGTGGTCCCTCATGCATGGAATGCTCCCCCTCTTCATCTCCACTTTCTGCCTCCCTTAGCTCCTTGAAGTCCCAGATAAAACCTCACCTTCTAGAGGGAGCCTTTCTTGACCCCTCTTAATTCTAGTTTCTTCCCTCTGTCGATCATTTCCAATCTATCCTGTATATAGCTTGCTTGTATATTAATTATTTGCATGCCGTCATTAGACTGTGAGATCTTAAAGAGCAAGGATTGTCTTTTACCTTTCATTGCATTCTCAGGGTTTAACAAAGTGCCTGGCTCACAGTAGGTGCTCAATAAATGTTTGCTGACTGACTGTCATAACTCCTCATCTTGAGAGGAAATAACCCTCATAAAAATTTTTTTAAACATATTTTTTAATTTTTAAAATTCCCTATACCAAAGAAATCACAGGTCCAATGCCTATCTCTATGCTCATTTACTTCAAGCAGAATGCCAAACACATTCACAAAGCCCCATGTGTAGCATTTTCTTGTAATCTAAAAATTCCCCATCTATGAATAGCACAAAATCTATGTAATAGAACTGAAGTGAATTTAGAAACTGATTCTTTCCAAAATTTTAGCCATCTCCTGAATGTCTCTCTCTTCTGTTCTGAAAATCAGACAAAAACCCATATAAATGCTCACTGACTTAAAAAAAAAAATACAAATAACAGCATCTGAGTTTTTGTATATGGCCAAACAGAGGTCAATTTTTAATAATATCTATCTGGTAGATCTGCATGTGGAACAGAAAAGGAATATGAGGGAAAGGGAACAGTGACAGAGTGAGAGCCAAAGCAGGATTAAAATTGTATTTTTTTAATTAAATTCACAGGGTCAAGTAAAAATCTGTTACTAATGAAACAGCTGGTCAAATAAGTTAGGACATCAGGAAAACCCACTGGCCTATCCTGGATGACCTATAGCTATAAAAAGAAAACCATTCACAATTATAATGCAGAGAAAGCAGTAGATTTAGTTATATACAAACTTATCTGAATTCTATTCAATATCGGTCTATCATCTGTACTTCCTACCCATTCCAAATCATTTTATTTTTATCCACATCTGCTAAATGTGGATATCTGCAAATTTCTAACTCCCTTTTCATAATTTGATCTCAGCTGAAAGAAGCAGAATGCCTTGTAAATGAAGTAATACATTTTTAAAGCATGGCTGTGAATGATAGTTAAGATTTATAAAATAATTACTACAATCCCACACAAAAAAATTTACAGAATCACAAAGTCTCAGAGTTGGAAGAAACCCAAGAGGCAAGCTAGTCCAATCAATTAATCAATCAACAAACAAGGACTTGTTGGGCACCTACGATTGTACCAAACACTACGCTAAGAATTGGGATTACAAAGACAAAAGTAAAACAGTCCCTGCCCTCAAAGAGCTTACATTCTATTGGAGGACACAACAGGTACAATCATAAGTAAATACAAAACATATCCAAAGCAACTAAAAGGAACACTTGGAGAGGAAGGCACTAGAAATGGAGCTGTGGAGGAAATGCACCTACAGAGAAGAGCATGGGAAAGGCATGGAGATAGAAGATGGAGTGTCATGGGTAAGAACAAGGGACAACCAGGCCAGTTCGGTTACAATACCAGTATAGGCCACAGAACTCACTGAGGAAGGGAATATGCAACAAGCCTGGAGAGATATGAGGAAGCCCGGTTGGGAAGATCTTTAAATGTCAAACGGAGGAGTTTATATTTGATCTGGGAGAATGATAGGGAGCCACTGGAGTTTGTGAAGTGAGGGGGTGACGTGGTCAGACATACACTTCATGAAAATCACTTTAGCAGCCACTTGGAAGAGAGACTGGAGTGGGGACAGATGTGAGCCAGGGAGACCCAACTGGCAGACCACTGAAGAGACGATGGGCCTAAAATGGGTGGCAGCAATGTCAAAAAAGATGTAAATGAGAGATGCTGTGGAGAGAGAAGAGCCAAGATGTGGCTACTGACTGAATATTCCGGAGAGTGAGTAATTAAGGATGACATGAGATCAAAAGGATGGTGTGACTTCACTGCCAAAAAGAGAGACGTCTAGAAGAGGGAGGGTTTGGAAGAAAAAGAGAGTAAGCTCTGTTCTAGACATGGTGAGTTTGAGGTGCCTACTGAACATCTAGATCAAAATGTCCCATAGGCAATTAATGGTGTAGGACCGGCATGCAAGAGAACAACTAGGACTGTCCACAGACTTGTGAACTATCTGATTAGAGATAACAATTCAACCCTTGGGAGTTGATCCAGTCAACTGGAAAGTGTGTAAAGAGAAAAGAAAAGAGGGCCCAGCAGAGAAGCCTGGGAGCCTCCCATGTTACTGTAAGACAGAGATAAAGACCCAGAAGGCTGAGGAGGGTCAAATGGGTAGAGGAGAACCAAGAAAGGCAACATCAGGAAAACTCAGAGAACAGAGATTATCTGCAAAGAGAGAATGGTCAACAGTGTCAAAAGGTACAGAAAGATAAAAAAGGATGAGGATTGAGAAAAGGTCATTGGCTCGAACAACAAGAGATCATGAGCAACTCTGGAGAAAGAAGTTTCAGTTGAGTGATGAGGTGGGAAACCAGGCAGAAGACGCAGAAGATATCTTGTGAGGAGAGGAAATGGAAGAAACAAGTGGAGAGAAGTTTTTCAAGAAGTCTGGCAGACAAAGTGAGGGAATAGGCAGTGGGAGTTCTTAAGGATAAGGAGATGGGAAATTTTTTAGGCTGTAGGGAAAGAATCAGTAGCTAGAGAAAAACTGAACAAGAGAAAAAAGAGAAGATACTAGGGGCTATCTGCTGGAGAAGATGGAAGGGGATGAAATAGGAGGCAGTGGTATAGAGGATAGCCTTGGTGAGAAAGAAGGCCACCTCTCATCAGAGACTAAAGGAAGAGACAGAAAAGGAAAGAGTAGAAGATGATGTCAAGGGGTTGTGAGATGAAGGGAAAGAAGAAGATGCTCACAGTAAAATGCCCTATTTTTCTCAGTAAAAGAAGACACAGAAAAATGCCCCATTTTTCTCAATGAAAGATGAAACAAGGTCCTCAGCTGAGAGGGTAGAGCAAGAATATCCAGTGGAAAAGTTAAGGAAAGAAAAGAAAGTTTAGTACAGACATGCCCAAATGGGCCCAAGATGTGCCTAGACATGAATACTCTCTATGACAATCCCCAAAACTGATCATTCAGCTCTCACTTGATGTGGAATCTAATACTTCTTGAGGCAAATTGATCCTAAATCTGCTTCTCTGAAACTTCTAACCATTACTCTATGTTCTGGCATCTGTGGTCAACCCTAATCATTCTTCCATATGACAGTCCTATAAATATGTCCAGGGGTGGGGAACCTGCAGCCTTGAGGCCATGTGTGGCCCTCTAGGTCCTCAAGTATTTTACTCAGTCAAAAGGCCACAGCCAAAGGACCTGGAAGGTCACCAGAGTATTATTATGTCTCTTATTCTGAACAACACCTTCTAGTAATGTACCATGAGAACACATTAGCTTTTTTGGCCACCATGTTATATTGTTGACCCTGATTAAGTACAGAGAGACTATTACCTCCCTTTAAACACTACAACTCTCTTAACACAGCATTTTTATTTCATTAAACACAGTGCTGACTCAGTGAGCATTCAGTCCAATAAAACCACTAGATCTTTTCCAGATAAACTGCAATTTTGCCATGCCTCCTCCATCTTATAGTCATGAAGTTGATTTTTTGAATCCAATTGTAACATTTTACATTTATCCCCATTAAACTCCATCTTAATATATTCATCCCAATATTCTAGTCTGCCAAAACCTTTTGGGATCCTATGCCATTCTGTGTTACCTACAAATTTCATAACCATGTCATATGTATGTTTATCCGAATCATCGATAAAAATGTGAAGAAGCACAAGGCCAACTCCTAATTCTTGAGATACTCCACTAGAAATCTCTTTCAAAGCTAACAATGAATCATTAATGACAATTTTTTGGGTCCAGTCATTCAGCTGCTTTGGAATCATCTAACTATACCATACTTCTGCCTATTCTTATTCATGGATCATTTTCATTTTCCCTAATACGGGCATTGTGTCATCAAGATCTTCAGACAATATGTTGAATGGGTGAGTTAAGTAAACATTCAGCCTATACCTAACGGTCAACCTTTATGAAAGACATGTTTTCTCAGTCCATTTCCATACAACAAAGACTTCTCTGACATTGCATTTAGAGTCTGAGAGTCTCAGAGCTAGGAGGCACCTCAGAGATGATCCAGTCCAATTCACACATGAACAATCCCTACAACATTCCTGACACCCACAGTAGCTATCTGACATTCACCTGAATCAGGAACAAGGAACTCACAACCTCCCAAGCCAGCTCTGCATCTGCAACTTTCACCAATTATTTTTAGTTCTGCCTCGAGAGACCAAGCAAGACAAGCTGAATCCTTCCATCACCTAACAGCTACCTTTAAAACTGCCAGCACGTATTAACGCCTAGGGATGAATTCCAATCTCCAAAGTTCATCTTCTGTAGTTAATATGCTCAGCAGAAATACTTGAGGTACAGCTAACAGAACTTCTTAGAGATAAATACTTTGAATACTGTGGACACTTTCCATTTTCCATGACCTCTGCCCCCCAAACAAATGAAATCATCCTTTCTTTTACACAGCATTCAGATGCCCTAGGGAGAGCACTAGCTTTGGGGTCAAACAACCCAGGTTTAAATCCCACCTCTGTGTGGCCTTGGGCAAGTGACTCACCATCCTAGGGCCTCCATTTTTTATCTGTAAAATGCCAAGGTGGATCTAGATAGTCTCCAAGGTCCTTTACAGCTCTAGACCTATGACCTTTTACCTATCGAGTAAAAGTCTGGTTTAAATACAACTGTTCTGATGAACAATGTAGAACTACACCCAAAGGGCTATAAAACTCTGCATACCTTTTGACCCAGCAATATTACTCCAGGTCTGTAGCCCAGAGAAATCAAAGAAAAAGGAAAAGGACCTACTTGTACAAAAATATTTATAGCAGCTCTTTTTATGGTGGCAAAGAATTGGAAATTGAGGGGATGTCCATCAATTGGGGAATGGATGAACAAGTTGTGGCAAATGACTGTAATGGAATACTATTGTGTTGTAGGAAATGACAAGGAAAGTGGTTTCAGAAAAACCTGGGAAGACTTACATGACTAATGCAAAGTGAAGTGAACAGAACCAAGAGAGCATTGTGCCCAGTAACAACAATATTGTAAAGATAATCAACTGTGAATGACTACTCTGATCAAGTTAATGATCCAAGACAATTCCAAAGAATCCAAGATGAAAAATACTGTCCATTGCCAGACAGAGAAATGATAAACTCAATGCAAACTGAAGCATACTTTTTTTACTTCCTTTATTTTTCAGGGAAGGGGAGGTGTGTGTTTTCTTTTGCAACATGGCTAATTAGGAAAATTGTTTTCCATAACTCACATGTATAATCTACATCATATTACTTGCCTTCTCAAGAAGGGGAGAGGGGTGGAAGAGAGGGAAAGAATTTAGAACTCAAATTTGTAAAAAATGACTGCTAAATTTTTTTACATATAATTGGAAAATATTTTACAAAATAAATAAAAATATATTTTTAAAAAATAGTTTAGTTTAAGGCATAGACCAAAATCTCACACCATATACTAAAATAAAGTCAAAATGGGTTCATGATTTAGATATAAAGGCTGATACTATAAGCAAACTGGGAGAGCAAGGAATAGTTTACCTGTCAGATCTATGGAGAACAGAAGAATTCAAGACCAAACAGGAGATAGAGAACAATACGAAAAGCAAAATACATAATTCTGATTACATTAACTTGAAAAGTTTTTGCACAAAGACAATGGAAGGTAGAAAACTGGGAAAGAATTTTTACAACCAGTCTCTCTGATAAGGGCCTTGTTTCTAAAATATATAGAGAATTAAGTCAAATTTATAAGAATATAAGACATTCCCCAATTGATAAATGGTCAAAGGATATGAACAGACAGTTCTCAGATGAAGAAATTAAAGCCATCTATAGTCATATGAAAAAATGCTCTAAATCACTACTGATTAGAGAAACAAAAATCAAAACAACTCTGAGGTACCACATCACACCTATCAGAATGGCCAACATGACAAAACAGGAAAATGATAAATGTTGGAGAAGACGTGGGAAAATTGGAACACTAATGTATTGGTGGTGGAGTTTTGAAATGATACAACCATTTTGGAGAGCAATTTGGAACTATGCCCAAAGGACCATCAAAATGTGCATACCCTTTGACCCAGCAGTAGCACTTCTAGGGCTATATCCCAAAGAGACCACACAAACGGGAAAAGGACCTACATGTACAAAAATACTCTTCTTGTGGTGGCAAAGAATTGGAAATTGAGAGGATGCCCATCAATTGGGGAATGGCTGAGCAAATTGTGGTATATGAATGTGATGGAATACTATTGTGCTATAAGAAATGATGAACAGGCTGACTTCAGAAAAACCTGGAGAGACTTGTATGGACTGATGCTGAGTGAAGTGAGCGGAACCAAGAGAACATTGTATACAATAATAGCCACGTTTGAATGATGACTAATACTGATAAACTTAACCCTTCCTAGCAATACAAGGATCTAAGACATCTCCAGAGGCCTCGTGATGGAAAATGCTATCCACACCCAAAGAAAAAACTATGGAAGCCGAATTGCTAATTTTTTTCTTCTGTTGAGTTTTCTTTCTTCTTTCTGATGGTTCCTCCTATTGGTTTTAATTTCTACTTACAACATCGCTAATGTGAAAATACATTTAATATGAATGTAAATGTATAACCTATATCAGATTATGCACCGTCTTGGGGAGGGTGGTGGGGAGGAAGGGGGAGAAAAATTTTAAACTCAAAAGCATATGGAAGTGATTATTGATAAATCAAAATAAATTAATAAAAAAATTTTTTTTAAAAAATAGTTTAGTTTACAAAATAAAATGTTAATGAGAGCAATTTAAAGGGAAAAATTTTCACACCAATCAACTTTTTTCAATAGCAAAACCAAACAATTAGAATGTGTACTCCCAGAAGACAAGAATTACGTTTGTCTTCTGTGTGGTATATACAGTATCTTACATATTTAGGTACACATACTAATGATAAGATTCAAAGTTGTTCATAAGATTAGGAGCTAGAAGGTAACAAAAAACATCTAGCACTTTTGGTGGTAAAAAAGAACTGTAAACCTAGTGGATTCACATCAGTGGGGAAATGGCTGAATACCTTGTGTCACGTGAATATAACAGAATATTATTGTTTGGTAAGAAATAATAACGGGGAGCTGGGTGGCGTGGTAGACAGAGCACCAGGCCTGGAGTCAGGAAGACTCATCTTCCTGAGTTCAAATCCGGCCTCAGACACCTACTAGCTGTGTGACCCTGGACAAGTCACTTAACCCTGTTTGTCTCACTTTCCTCATCTGTAAAAGGAGCTGGAGAAGAAAATAGCAAACCAGTATCTTTGCCAAGAAAGCTCCAAATAGGGTCACAATGAGTTAGACACGACTGAAAATGACTTAATAACAAAAAGAAATAAGTATGAGGAATTTAAGAAACACAAGACAATTTGTATAAACAGATAAGAAATAAAATAAACAAAAGAATAATATACACAATGACTACAACAATAAATGAAAAGATCCCCAAAAGGTAGTTGGACTCTAAGTAAATGAAAAACCAATAAAAGCCCCAAAACAGATGAGGAAACTATCTCCCTGGGTTTGCAGTGAGGTGGAGGACTCAGGGCAGAAAGCTGTATACTCAGAAGAGGCCACTGGCTTTTGTTTAACTGTTCCTCTTAGATACAAGGGAAAGTTCAGTTTCAAAAGCTGAAAGGGAGAGAGAGTATGTCCAGAAATGACTGCAGCGAAAAAAACCAAACGGTATAATATAAAACCTATTTTTAAAAAAATATTCTACTGAAAAAAAAAAACATAAAAAATATCTAACTCAACCGCCTCATTTTACAGATGAGGAAACTGAGTGAGAGGAATGAAGTCTCTTCTCTGAGGTCCCAAATGTGGGTTGGAAGCATGGCTGGCCTTGGAGCCTGGATCCTCTAAGGTTCTTCTGTTCCTTGCCAGGTTCTGCTCCTAACTCTCCAAGCTGTTCTCTTGCAGGCTCTGTATGTGTCTAAGCCTGGAAGCCCCATCACTGTACTCCTGGACTTCACCCTGGGACCGCCCTCCAACCCTGGACTCCTCACCCTGGGAGCTCACTGTACCCCTGCAGCACCTTCCTCTGGCTCGAGGTTTCCTGCCAGAACCTCGACTTTGATTTTATTCCAGGCTGCTCTCCCTCCACCCCACCTCCCCCATCCCCCTACCTCCACCCCCTGGACTATCTTCCTTCCATATCTGGTACTTTCTCCCTCCCTCCCCACACAACTTATCAGATTCCTTTCATGCATTCTCTTTCCCCCACTTCAACGTAAGCTCCTTGAGGACAAGGACAGTCTTTCTGCTTGAATCTGTATTCCCAGAGCTTAACACAGTGCCCAGCACACAGTAAACGCTTAATGATGCTTGCTGACACTATACCACCCTGCTTTCAGAAAATCTATTTTAAATTTCACATTAATAAAGTAGCGCATATTTTATAAAGACAAAAACTCAGAACCACCTATGAAATCTATTTCTAAAACTACTTGTCATCTATAAAATCTATAGCAAGTCAGTGGTAAACTTAAAGTACTTTGTCAAATGAGATAATGCATATAAGCTGCAAACTCAAATGGAAATGACTACAAATGACATCAATCACATAAGTACATAGTGACTTTTAGATGCATTTTGTTAAAAAACAAAGTTTAGACATTTTATTATTCTGAATATAAATGGGAATCATAACTATAAAGAGTCATACAGTGCCAAAGACGAGCAAATATATCCTTACCTTTTAGAAGTGCTACAGAAAGTTGATCAGTGTTCAAATTATTGACATATTTGCCCAAATAAGTATTGAGAACCCAGGCTACAAGACCTTCCAACATGACTGTGTCTTGAGGGGATATTTAAGACTCTAATGTCATTCTCTCTCACATACACTCATGGTTACAGAAGAATCTATGGGGGAAAAAAATGAGAAGAAATGGAATTACTAGGTGAATCTCCCTAAGCTACCCTCAAGCACATCCCCATTTTTTTGGCAGCTGAAACTTACTTCAACTCAGAGATTTAAAATCCAAAATAGGTCCAAAAATTCATTTTAAAAAAATCATTTCAATGAATTACTCGAAGAGAACACCAACAAGATGCTTCACTGAATTGCATCAGGAGTGGATTATTGTATTTCAAGTTAAAGCTGAAGTTACTCTACTGTCCAGAGAGAAATGTACCAATGTTCACCAGTCTTTCCTAGATTTCTCATTGTTAAGTCACCCTAACTCAGGTTTGGAAATTATGATTAGATTATGATTATGATTAGAGGAGCTTTCTTCAGGTTTCCGTTGAACTAGATGGACTTTGAGATGTCCGTTCCAAATCTGAAATCTTGTGATTCTTTTGGAGTATTACACACCTTTAAATAAGGAGGAATTCATTCATAATCCATAGACAAATTTGTAGTAATAGAAAAACTATTACCATTAATAAAAGTGAAAATGATAAGTCCTAGGAAAATTTAACACTAATTTATTCATTTATTATAAAAGCAAATGAACTCTCTTTGGTTCTAATTACTGGAGCTCAATACTGAATTACTGGTTTAGTAGAGCTTGGATACCTGCAAGTCAGTTAAGTATAAAAGAAATAGAACTGGGTTTGACATCAAGAAACCTATATTCAAATCTTGGCTCTGAAAATAATCTTAAATTACCTCACACTTTTAGGAGCTTCAGTTTTCTTATCTATAAAAGGGGGATATGATACTTAAATTGCCTACCTCACAGACATGATAGAGGGCATTAATTTTGTAAGCCTTAAAACACTATGGAAATGTAAGCTACCATTATGATCTACTAGTACTATATACCCCAATCAACCTATGAGGAAACGAAGCACAAAAAGGTTGGATGAGTTTCTCTGGTCCTTCAGCTAGTAGATCAAAATTGGAATTGAATTATGAGTCTTACCTCAGCCCACTAATCCACTTTCACCTCTCTACCATTCAATTCAGACTTAAGCAAGACATACTTATGATGTCTGCCAGGGCATTGATCCCAATTGGAACATTTTTACCTTCAGGATCATTTCCAAGTATTTCGTTCTTCCCTCCCCACCCCCAGGATTCACACTGTTGCCAGATGCACAATACCATCTACTACTGCTGAACTAACAAAAATATATAATCCATTTCTAATAAATTGTGTTAGTTCAAATCTCCCAGCCAGTTTTGATGGCTATTGTCCAAAGGCAGTTTGTAACCTAAATACATTACTATATTAAAAATTAAAGAAAATAAACTTTAAAACAAGTGGGACTCTGAAATTCATCTATCATCCAAACCCCTCATTTGATGAGGAAACTGAGGCCCAGGGAGAATAGATGACTCAGCCACAGAACCATGCACCTCTTTACTGACAGATCAAGAACTAGAGGCCATGTCTCCTGACTCCTGGTCCAAGATTCATTCTACCACATCATGGGAGATTAAATAATTTCCTTCAAAAATGCTCAGAAGAAACAACATTTTGTAGAAACCAACAAATTTTAGGGAGGTTGTTGGGTATGCCTTATATAAAGATGAAATTAAAAAAGTAAATATGAAAACAAACATCTTCCTGACAGCCTGAGAAAAAGATACTTGACATGAAAATAGAACTACTGTAATCTTAAATGATTAAACCGACTGACAGATTATAGAACTATAATGGCTGGAGAGGCAGAGGTGCAGGTCAAGAATGGGAAGGTATTGACGCTAATTCTTCAGGGCAGCTTCTCCCACATGAAGCAAGCGTCAGTCAGTACTGACACTTATGATTAAACTCAAGCTGTCTGACAGCTCCTAGTTCTTTCTACTGTCCTGTCTAATCAGTGCCAAACACTAACCCCTTCCTGATCCCTGCTCACCCTGCCCTTCAGTCCGGCCAACACTCCGTGGTTGTTGCTGGGTATCAATCGGCCCCTGCTCGGCCAAGTGGCTGGTATGCATGACCTTGAGTTAGCCAGGATCCTCCTTCCTGAAAGTGGTCAAAGCCAGAAGGAAGGAGCCCCCCAGCTCCCCTCTCCAGACAATGCACCCACTTCTTCCCAGGGTGGCAGCTGCAGGTTGCAGCAGGGATACAAGTGTGCTGGCAGGGAGAGTCCTGAGAGGAGGCGGGCAGAATATCCCAGCAGGGAAGGAAAATATCAACAAGTGACAGTTCCTCCTCCTCCTCCTCCTCCTCCTCCACAGCCCTTCTGGCTCCCACCAGGGAAGGGAAGAAAGGAAGGGCATGGAAGAAGCCCATAACACTACCTAGTTTCCTGCATGGAGGGCTGCGGTGGATCCCTGTTGCTGGGGTCTTGCACAAGGACAGACAGGCTCTTGGAAGGAGGGTCTGCCCAGGGACCTGGATACCTCCCACCCAACACCAGAAGCCTGGGATCACTGAAGAGGGCTCACTTCCGAGAAGGGGGCAGGCAGTTAAACGGCCTGGGTGCCTGCCAACTTGGGAAGCTTGCACCCAGAGAAGAGGGACGCCCCTCTCCATGGCTCGGGTGCCCAGCCTCCCACAGACCCAGGCCCGGACACTGAACGGGGCCAAGGGGGGAGAGGGCTCAAGCACCCGGCCGGGTCTGACCCATTTAGGGGTGAAGCAGCTTTGAAAAGCTTCCTGGGGAGCCCTAAAGGGCTGCGGGGACGGCCGGGCCTCAGACGCGGTCTTACTAATGCACTTTTGCACCAACTCTCAGACCCTGCCAACTCACACTTCTCACACTCACACCTGCCCTCTAACACTGAGCCGTGTCCACACTGGCTGCTCACACCCACACTCACATTCCTAGTAAACTCATCCTCACACCCAGTCGGAAACATCAGCATCCAGGTGCACACTCGGTCATGAGTGCACTGACACACTCGGCCACACGCACTGAAAACATTCACACTCAAAGTCACATGTGCCGACCCTCGGACGAACACACCCACGGGCACTTTCACAGTCGGCGTGTATTCACACTCACACAGCGGGGGTCGCCCGTGCTGGCACACTCAGGCACACTCACCCCTGACCCGGCCCCGGTCACGTGTGTCCACTGACACACTCAGGCACACTCGCTCCTACTGGCCCGGTCCCAGTCACGTGTGTTCACACTCAGGCACACACTCGGGGTCACCCACGCTGACACGCTCAGGGGACCCTCACACTCATCCCCCAGGGCCCCACCCTCGGCCGCTCGGTCACCCCTTCCCGCCGGTCCCGGGGGTCCCCGCCCCGGCTGCTCTCTCCCTCCCTATCTCTGGGGTGGGACGGGCGGGTCTTAGGCCGGAGGACCCCCGGTCCCGCAGCCCGGCCCGCCCCGACCTTCCGGCGCCCCCCCGCCCCCCCCCTGCCGCGGCCTCAGCTGCTCTTCCTCCTCCTCCTCCTCCTCCTCCTCCTCCCCCTCCTCCTTCTGCTCCTCCTCCTCCGGCCCCTCAATGGCGCCGGCCGCCGCTCCGTCCGGACCAGACCTGACCAATCGAACCCACGCCCTCGATGTAGGCCCAGCCCAGAGAGAGGAGAGCGCCGAGTCATCGATGGGTTCGCCCACGCCGCCCCGCCCACTCTCGGTAGACCTGCCCGACCGGCCCGGGCTCCTCCCCTTTCTGCCCCCGCTCCAGCCTCCTCCTCCCTGTCCCCCGCCCTTCTCTGCTCCTCCTCTGCTCCACCCCTCCCTCCTACCCCGGGGGCGCCGGGGACTCTGGGAACCTGCTCGTAGGTGCGGGCTCGGGCTTGAGTGACCTTGACCAAACCGTGCTCTTCTCTAGGCTCCTACCAACTGCGGGGGTGGGGCGGGCGGGCGAGCAGCGCCCTTCCTTATCTCCCCCGCCACTGTCCGACCTCCCCTTCACCCTGAGTTCGTCAGAATCCTGGACTCAAGTTAAAAGAGTCGGGCTTCGGGCTAAGAAAACCAGAAACTGGCTCTGCCTGTTAGGGAGTGGACGCACACACTCCTGCCTGTGCTAGCCGCTGTGCTCAGCACCGGCGCCGAGGATGCAAAGCAAGGCGCAAGCGGGTTCCTGCCCTCAGGGAGCTTCCAGTCTAACGGAGGAGATAACCTGCAAACGATGAAATACAAACCATGTATACAGGATTCTCCGGAGATTATTTTAGAGGGAAGGCGCCGGCCCTATGGGGGGTTCAAGAAAGAAGGTGGAGGTTTTAACGGGGGCAGCCAGGAGGTGGAGGAGAAATGGCAGATTTAAAAAAGAACTGATTTGGACAACATCTAACAACAAGCAATTGGTAGGCACCTACTATTTGCCAGGCACTCTACCCTGGCGTTGGAGCTAGAAAGACAAAAATGAAACAGTCCCTGACCTCATGGAGCTTAGACTGTAGGAGGAGAAGATATGTACATACCTACAGATATGTACATATGTACAAAATAAATACAAGGTTATTTCAATAGGAAAATACTGGGAGCTGGGGGAAGAGATGAAGCAGTTTTGAAAATATAAGTTATTTTCTGGCAGGGATTGTTTCATTCTTTGTACTTCTATCACCAGTGCCTGGCACACAGTAAATGCTTAATAAATGATTGAGTGATTTAACTGAGTTTGAAGGAAACTAGGCATTGCAAGGGGAGGGAGTGCCACACATTTCCTTGAGATTCCTCCAGCGTCTGCTGGCTACCCTAACAAGTTACTGACTCTACATTTTCCCGAGTGTACCTTTTTGCTAAAATGCATACCCTTCCACTGTCCGTCAAAGGTCTCCCATCATTCAGTTCCACCCAAAGCAAGGTCCCTTTAAGGAATTAGGAAAGCAGGGTCTTCTGAGAAGGAAATCCCCTAACTCCACTTACAAATAACCAGTGATTCTTTCTGTTACCATAGAATGGGGCCCTTTACTGTCAAACAGTTACATTCTACATAAAAAAAACATCCTGGGAGATGGATAACAGCTGTTTTCCCAGGCCAGAGAGAGGCCAAGGGCCTTGCTTACGGTCACACAGCAATTCAAAGGGCAGGCAGAGGCCTAAGGAAGGGTTGGGAAGTGGTTCCCTCACCGTGCTGAAGTCCTGCTGTCTATCCAGTAAGTGGGAGAAGTATTTTTGTTTGCCCTGTTCCTAACTGATGCCAAATTGGCATTGTGCAGATCATGGTGGGTAAAACCAAGCTGCTTGGGGTCCTGTCTTTGGACCAGGGTTATAATCCCAGCAATACCACTTAGGTAAGCAGCTTCCTTTCCCTCCCTGGGCATCCATCTCCTCCTCGATGAAATGATGAATTTGGACCAAGATACCGTCCGACTCAGGCTTGCCTCTCATACCGTCTTTCCTTTTTGTTTCCTGTCACCCCTGGACACTGACTGAATTTCTCAGGTCAATTAACACTAGGTTCAGATCTAAAACAAATCAGGGGACCCCAAAAAGAAACCAGGCTTCAGGCTGATAAAAATTAGAAGTCAACCCTGCAACACTGGGACAGCATCAGACAGCCCCAACCTTTTCTAAGATCACCTTCTATTTACCCTTTATACATCTTGTATATAAGCATTTAATTTGTAGTAAGCATTTACTGATTGACTGACTTTACATATGTTATCTCATTTGATCCTCACAATAACCCTTTGAGGTAGGTACTATTTTTAATCACCATTTGGCATGCTTGTTCAGGATCCTACAGCTACTAAGTGTCCGAGGCCCGACTGGACAGCCTGTTTCTGATTCCAGACTATTAGTACTGGCCCAAAGTAGAGTGGGTCTCACTTGGGAAGGCAATGGGTTTCCTTTCATTAGAATTCCTTTTGAGGTGCAGGTTGAACTACACGCCCTCTGAGGTCCCCTCTGGGATGATTCTGGGATGTAATCCAAGTGGGCACTCCCTCTGTTTAGACAGATCCAAACTTGTGGTGCAGAGAAAAGAGAGCTAGAGCTGAGGACAGAGGCTCTGGGTTCAAATCCCAGCTCTACCTGCTCGTCAGCAAGAATAAGAGAAGAACAGGTATGGGAAATCACCAGCAGGTCAGTTTGACCAGAGCAGAGAGTATATATGAAGCATACAAGCAGGGCAGTTTGGTTACTGTCCTGGTCAGTTGAATGGGGGTAGGGTTGGCACTTGTGAGTTCATTGGGAGCTCCAAGGTAGGAAATTCCCTTTACTGATGCCTGTTAGCACCTTCTCTATAATTTGTACTCTGTTACAGAGTTAAGGTTAAAAATGACTTGCAAAGGATCTAAGACATCTCCAAAAGTCTCATGATGGAAAATGCTATCCACATCCAGAGGAAGAACTATGGAGTTAGAATGAAGATCAAAGCATACTACTTGCTCTTTTTTTTTTCCTTCTGTTTTGTTTTGTTTCTTCTTTCTTGTGGTTCCTTATTCTTCTTTAAAACATGACTAATCTGAAAATATGTTTAATAGGAATATATATGTAGAGCCTATATCAGATTTCATGCCTCTTGGGGAGGGGGACCAGGAGGTAGGAGGAGAAAATTTAAAACTCAAAAGCTTATGTAAGTGAATGTTGAAAACTAAAAAAATTAATTTAAAAAAATGACTTGC
Organism: Vombatus ursinus; assembly: GCF_900497805.2. Classification (NCBI taxonomy): domain Eukaryota; kingdom Metazoa; phylum Chordata; class Mammalia; order Diprotodontia; family Vombatidae; genus Vombatus; species Vombatus ursinus. The sequence continues at coordinate 4,158,482 of NW_020954710.1, forward strand.
AAATAAGGTTTTAGAGTCTTAGGCGGGGAACCTGTATCCTTGAATCCACATGTCTCCCTTTTGACCGAATCCAAACTTCACAGAACAAATCCCCTTTATAAAAGGACTTGTTCTGTAAAACTTGGACTCAGTCAAAAAGCCACACACAAGGGCAGGGAATTGGGAAAAGACACCATCGTCACATAGTTCAATAGCTTTCCTGATACCAGTTAGACACTAACTGTGTGACCCTGGCCAAATCATTTGACTTCTGTCTGCCTTAGTTTCCTCATCTGCAAAATGGAGATAATCATTGCACCTCTTTCCCAGGGTTGTTGTGAAGATCAAATGAGATAAGATTTGTAAAACACTACAAACTTTTAAGTGCTATATAAATGCTAGCTGCTGTTGTTGTTTTTTATTATTATTATTAATTATTATTATTATTATTATTCAGAGTCACACTGTCAGTGTGTGTCACAGGTGGGGCTTGAACTTTCTCTGTCTTCCTGGCCAGCTATCTTCCCACTATACCACGCTGCCTCTTAGTAAACCACCCTGAATGTACTCAACCTTGTTCAGTTTAAAATACAATCTTTTTTTTTTACATGTACACTATTAGAAATTCAGTTTCATACACAGTTTTTTTTTCTGTTCTTTGTATATTAAAATGTCCATGTATGTGACATTAGTAATAAAGAAGATTTATATTTGAAGAGAGCGTATGAAAAGGTGTAATAGGAAATCAGCAAATAAGATGTTTTCTCATCTTGAAAATGAAGTTGTACTACATGCTCTGGAGGCTTCCCAATGCAAGATGTGGTGAACACTTTCACAGTCAAGAGAGTGAGACAGACAGTGGAAAGAACATTCGTTCTGGGGTCTGAGGCCTTGGGTTCAAATGCTGCTTCTGACACTGACTATCTGTGTGACCTGAGGCAACTCACTGAATTGTAGGGACTTCAGTTTCCTCATCTGTCAAACGAGGGGGCTGGAATAGAGGTCGCTTCCAGCTCTTGTTCTATAATTCCATTGGACAGTTTCGTGAATTGCTGTGGCCAATAACTATTCATTCCTAATCATGACATCCTCAGGTAAGCTGCTGGAGAACCCCCGGGTTCTCTGAGCCCATCACTGAGCCCAGGTTCTGTGGATACAGCCTTGGAGAAACCAACCTCCCCAGCCTCCAGGTTCACAACCTAGGTGTCATCCTCGATCCCTCACTCTCTCTCACCCCCTACATCCATCTGTTGTTAAGACCTGTTCCTTCCACCTTTGAGGTGTCTTTCCTATGCTCCCCCTTCCCTTCTCTGACTCCACCCCGTCAGACCCTCTGCTTCTCTGATTGGAGAGTGGGACCATGAACTCCAAACATCCATTTAAGGAGAGAGCTCATCTCTTCATTTCTCACCTGGTTGCACTACTTTGAGACTTCTCTGATTTTTCCTCCATGTCCCCACCCCACCCCTACCTTTACAATTCCTTTTCTGTTTCAGTCTTCTCCCATTAGATTGTACGCTCCTTTCTAGCAAGGATTGTCTTTCTTTTTTGTACTTGCATCCCTAGCACTTAGCAAAATGCCTGGCATATATAGTAGGTGCTTAATAAATGTTAATTGACCGACTGACTGTAACACTGAGACCACCCTGGTGCAGACCCTCATCACCTCAAGCAGGCAATAGCCTGCTGGTGGGTCTGCCTGCCTTGAGTCTCTCCCCATTCCAGTCCATCCTCCATTCAGCTGTCAAAGTGATCTCGTAAAGAGCAAGTCAGACCATGTCATCCCTACCACCACCACCACCACCACCAGTCAACTCCAGTGGCTCCCTATTGCCTCCAGGATCAAATATAAACTCTTCTGTTTGGGCTTTGAATCCCTCCAGAACCTGGCCTCCTTCTACCTTCCTAGTCTTCTTACCTTCCTCCCTACCATATATTCTAGGACCCAATGGTACTGGCCTCCTTACACTGCATATCTGTATTCCTGGCATCTTGCAATCCCCCATACCTGGAATTATCTCCCTCCTTCTCTGTACCTCCTGGCTTTCTCAGCTTCCTGCAGGTCTAGCTAAAATCTCACCTTTTGTAAGAAATGCTTCCCAGTCCCTCTTAATGCTAATGCCTTCCCTCTGTGGATTATCTCCAACTTACCCTGGAAATATCCTGTTTGTACATAACTGAAGGTTGGCCCCTCCATTAGACTTTAAACTTGTTAAGAAGAGGGATTGGTTTGTTTCTTTATTTGTTTTTGGCCTTTCTTTGTATCCCCAGGAACTTAGCACAGTGCCTAGCACCTAGTAGATGCTTAACAAATGCATTGACTGAGGACACTACCTGGCACACAGGAAACATTTCATAATTGCACTGAATAGACTTCACTCTTGACTGACCCAGGGTCATTGCCACACCTCAGCAAGCATCCAAGGAAGGAATCATAAAGTTATCAGCAAATAATAACAACCTGAATAATGATGATGTTGCTTCAAAAGCTGAGTCTCATCCCTGGCTTCCTGCCACTTTGGATAAATCACTAAGTGTCCTGGAGCCCGAGGATAATTAAGCTTGTTTATGATATGCTTGGACTCATGATTAGAGATGTAACCTGATATTCTTTCCTAAGGGTTCAATTAGCCTTCAACCATAGAAAAGCACAAGAAGTCAACTTGAGCTTGGTTGCACAAATTATGATACATGAGTGGAATGGAATGGAATTGTACTCTGAGAAACAATTGAACATGGAAGAGTCAAAGATCATAGGGAAGAAGACTTATATGAACTGATGCAAAGTGAAGTGAGCAGAACCAGGGGGAGAAAGACAATTCAAGTGATCTTGTGAGTAGGATCAACGTTAACAAAAAGGAATATACAATGAGACTGTAAATATAATCACCAAGCGTGGCCCAAAGGAACTGAAAAAAAAAATGTTTCTCTTGATTTCAGAGGTGTGGGGTTATGGCTATGGAACTCTACAGGCTAGTGCATGTATGGGTGGTCATTGTCTTGCTTGGTTTTGCTGACCTGCTTTTTTCTTTTTTAATCTTTGTAATGAGGGAAGGGTCAAGAGTAGGGAAGTGGGAAGGGATAGAATTAGAAATGAAGATGACATATAAGCAAAGGGGGTCAATAAATTTGTTTTACAAGGAAAAAAAAGAAAAGAAAAATGTACAAATAAAATAAATTTTTAAAAAAATACAGTCTAAGGGGCAGCTAGGTGGTGCAGTGGATAGAACACCGGCCCTGAAGTCAGGAGGACCTGATTTCAAATCCGGCCTCAGACCAAACACTTGACACATACTAGCTGTGTGACCTTGTGGGTAAGTCACTTAATTGCCTCACTAAAAAATAATTTTAAAAAATCCAGTCTTTAAATTGCTTTAAAAAACAAAGAAAAGGAAAACATGGAATACAAGGAACACAGAGCTGAGATTTCAAAGGCAGGTATAAGCAAGAGAGGTGTCACTGACTGTCAATTGCCCAGCTGTCAAAATATATAATTGATGAGAAAGGCGGGGGCACTCAAACTTATGTGATCATAGGATTTAGAGCATCTAATGGAAAACTTGACACCATGACCCCACAATTGGTACCTTCTCTCCCACTATACACACACACACACACAGACACACACAGACACTATTCAGTTTCTTTTTATATGTTGTCTTTGCTCATTAAGGTGTAAGTTTCCTGAGGACAGGGACTATCTTTCTTCCCATTTATTTTTATATTCCCAGTGCTTGGTACATAATAAGCTCTTAATAAATGCTTGTTAACTGACTAAACCCCAGTTTGGAAATCAGGAGGACTTGGGTTCAAATCCTGCCTCTGACCCTAAACCATCCATTTAGAGATCATTAGTTGGCTCTTTAATTTTACAGATGAGGAAACTGAGGTAAATATTCAAACCCTAATTCTCTGACACCAAATCTGGTGTTGTTTGCACTTTTCAGTCTATTTTCTCTCATCTTTCTTTAACTTGAATGAACCCAAGAATGTTGTGTTTGAAAGAGAGAGAGAGAGAGAGAGATGACATACAGAAAGCTTAATAACACCAACTTCTTTACTGGATCACGCCCCGTGGCCCAAGAGCAAGGTCAGTCTTGGAAGTGCTTAGAACCACAGAATCTCTGAGTTGGAAAGAGTCCCTCAGCCAGCTCAAACCCAAGCAATAAATTCCTTTCATTCTCAAGATCTAGGGCAGCATTCATCTATAATGGGGATCCCCAGTCTTGAGGGGTATGGGTTTGCTGTATGCAAAACAATCGCCAATATTCTATCTCTCTGTCTCTTTGTTTCTATCTCTATCTGTCTCTCTGTCTCCGTCTCTATCTCTGTCTCCATCTATCTATCTATCTATCTATTGTCTCCAAGGGAAAGAGCTGGAAGGGCCCTTTAAGAAACTCTAGTCCAATCCTCTCATTTTACTGATGAGGAAACTGAGGCATATAGAGTGGAAACTTAGCTCACCCTCATAACACGCCCCCTCCAATCCAGTTTATCCAGATCTAATTTATAGCTAAATGAACAGAGTTTAAATAATGCATCCAGAGTCATGCAGTAAATCAACCACTAGGAAAGAGGAGAAGGGAATTTACCAGTTTACCAGCAGCAGATACCTTGATTCTCTCTCTCTAGTCTAAGTTGTTGGTGAAAACATAGGGGAGCACCCGTTTAATTATAATTAAATGCCTGGGTGAAGAATGTGTCTACCAGGTAGGGCCAGCCCTCGAGTAGACAGAGCAGAGATATCCCCTTTTGTCCAGAGCTATAACTTGTGTGGGGATAGATCCATTTGTGCCTTTTTTTTACCTCCCCAGTCCAGGCCACAGGACCTGACATTCTGCATGTTAGGGAAGAATTCATTTTGTTGGGTTTTGAAATCTTGTCTGTCTTCCAAGGTCTCACACCCCTGAAAGGGCTCTCCAGGGACCTGGAATAGCTTACAGCTCATACCTTTGCCATTGGACCCAGGAGAGGGTCCTGGAGATGATGGGAGTGAGGACCCTGTCTGAGACACTTCTTAGTGTAGTGAAAAGGGTACTGGATGTGGAGTCTTGTCTGTGGAGTCTGACTTCTATTCCTGGTTCTGTTGTTTCTACCTCTGTGACCTCCAGCAAAGCTCCGTAGGCCTCAGTGTCTTCATCTGCAAAATAAAGGGTAAGGAACAGATGGTCTCTGAGACCCCTTCCACCTCTGAATCTATTATCCTATAGTCTGGGGTGCTTCAAACTCTGCTCAGGGCCAACTCTAGATATCAGTTTATGATCTTGGAGCAGAGAGAGTTATTGGGTCATTACAGAAAGAACTTGAGATGATGATGATGATGATGATAGCTCACATTTATATGGTGCTTTACAAATATTATTTCATTTAATCCTCACAACTGCCATGTAAGGTAGGGACTATTATCCCCATTTTACAGATGAGGAAATGGAGGTTGAAAATGGAGGTTAAGTGACTTGCTCAGGGTCACACAGCTAGTAAGTGTTTAAGGGGAGATTTGAACTCAGGTCTCCAGGGGCAGCTAGGTGGTACAGCAGAGAGAACACTGAGCCTAGAGGCAGGAAGACTCACCTTCCTGAGTTCAAATCTGGCCTCAGACACTTACTAGCTATGTGACCCTAGGCAAGTCACTTCACCCTGTTTGCCTCAGTTTCCTCATCTATAAAATGAGCTGGGGGGGGGGGGGATGGCAAAACACTCCAGGATCTCTGCCAAGAAAACCTCAAATGAACAATAACTACTTCCTGACTCCAAGTTCAGCATTCTATCCGAAACCTGCCTTTCCCCTTGAAAAACAAACTCCATTACTGCTGCTCTGAAAGAATATAATGACTCAGAGAAACATGGGAAGATTTCTCTGAAACTGATGCAGAGCGAAATAGGCAGAACCAGGGAACAACAGGGACGACGAACCATCAACGATTTAAGTGGAAAGAACAATATCAACAAAATAATCAAAACTTATTGATTAACTGTAATGACCAAGCTTGGCCTGAAAAGAGAAAGAGGAGAAGGTGACCTCTTCTTGCCTCTTTGTAGAGGTGGGGGACTATGGGTGTGGAATACTGCTATGTCCTACTGGGTTGATGTGTTGGTTAGTTTTGTTGAATTGGTCTTTTTTTTTTTCTTTTTTATGCTTTGTTCTAAGGAATGACTCTCCGGAAGGAAGAGGGGTTAGGGATATATTAAAAAATGTAGATGATGTAAAACAGAACATATCAATATATATTTTTTTAAACCTCAAGCTGTATATGGTACAATGTGCAATGAGATAGGACTTCTTTTAAAGAAACCACCCACGGAAGCCAGAGAGCTCACCCAGCTCCCGGAATAGGTCTAAACAAGCATTTGGTATGTCCTCTTCAGGCATTTCCAGACAGAGTTGGCTCTATTTATTGACTTTACACTTAGAAGGGAAAGTAAAGGTCATCTCATCTAGTCTAACTACCTCCTCCATTTTATAGATGAGCAAATTGAGCCCCAGAGTGGGAAAACATTCTTATCCAAAACTGCTCAGCTGGCTGAGATTCAAACCCAGATCCTCCAAAACTCAGACTTTCCCCTTTATATCATAAATCACACAATTTCCAAGTCAGAAGGGAGCCGAAAGAACTGTCACACTTGACCAAGAGTCCCTCCTACACCAGACTTCTACTGAGGGGATGCCCCTCCCCCCCTCCCCCCCACCTCATGATATCCCATTACCCTTTGGACTAGCTTTCGTTGGGAGGGCATTTTTCCTTCCAGTGGGCTGAAATTTGCCTAGTCTTCATTTTAAGTAAACCTGTGTTATAGTCAATGAAAGGTTTAACAACTGGAATGTTTAACTCCCAAATACAGGATGTACTTTTAAGTTAAATCTGTATTAATAACATTTTTCTCCATCACTTTCCTAAGTCTGAATAATTAACAAAATAACAAATCAAGTCCTGATTTGTACTGTTCGGCTTCCCAACTGGCTCCAGCATACCCCTGGTTACAGGGTTCCCAACTTAACTTCATTGCTGAGTAATAACACTTTTATAGAGCCCTTTAAGGTTATGAAGTATTTCATTTTTTTTAAAATATAGATTTCCTTTTTATTATAAACTTAAACATAAGTACTTCAATATGTAAAGAACCGAAAAGTATATAAAACTGACCTTCTATTACTTATAATTTGGGTTTTTTTAAAGTGTATATTAAATTTAACATGATAGGAAAAATATTGTCCTGCTTGTCTTACTTCCTTCTGAACATCTTTGGTACAAAGTACTTTACCTCCATTATCTCATTTCATCCTCACAATAGCTATGGGAGATACAAATATTAGTTTATGGTCCCATTTTCCAGGTGAGAAAACTGACATGCAGAGAGGTAAAAACTGGAAAAGATAACTAAAACACTTGATGACAGAATCAAAATTCAAAAATATCTTCATGGGCTAGAACACTTGGCCAAATCTAATGAAATTTATTTGGAATCAATGTAAAGTTTTATTCTTTGGCTCATCAAATCAAGATGGGGACAGCAGACTAGACAGAGGTTTCTCTGAAAAAGACCCTGGGGGATTTAGGGACAAACTCACTTTGGGGCAACAGGGTCCTGATATGGCGGCCACAGTGCAATATTAGGTTTGATTGAGAAGCTTAGTGTCCAGGGATCTGGAAGTGATAGAACCACAGTGCTCTGTCCCAGCCAGACCCCATCCTTAGAGAGCATTAGAATGACCATAATAAGCTGGAGATCCCACGGAGGAGGGCAACCGGTGTTGTGAATTGCCTAGAGATCAGGAATATGAAGACTGGTACAAAGAATTGAGAATATTGGTCATATATGTATGTATATATACAGATATGTGCATATATGTGTGTATATACACATGTATATACCTGGGTTCAAATTTATGCATATACATATATATGCATACACACATTTATGCATATGTTTACCTATATTTATATAATATTTACATACATTTTAAACACATATACAAGGGTGTGCTGGAATCAGCTGATTGAGAAGAGCCCTGTGTTAAATTCTCAGTGTGAGCATTTATACCTTGGAAATCAGCAAATGCTACAAATCAGGGCTTAAGTCACTATCTTGTTGATAGCCTACCAGGGGTGGGGAAAATGTTAATAACAGATTAAATTTAAAAGAATATCTTGCATGCGTAAATCTGTGTACATATACATGAATAGTGGCATCTAAGTGGAATATATTGCTAACTATTATTGATAGTATATATACTAGTATACTACTATATATATATATATACACATATATTATAGCTATTATTAACAGTTGTTGTTTAGTTACATCTGACTCTTTGTGACCCTTTGGACGTTACTGTCCGTGGGGTTTTCTTGGCAAAGATACTGAAGTGGTTTGCCGTTTCGTTCTCCAGTGGATCAAAGCAAATTGAAGTTAAGTGCCTTGCCAAAGTATGTCTTGTATTTGGGAGTTAAACATTCCAGTTGTTAAGTGACTCCAGGGTCAGCACTCTATCCACTGAGCCACCTAGCTGCCTTCTAGACCAATGGAGGTTAAGTGACTTGCCCAAGGTCATACAGCTAGTAAATGTCTTAGACCAGATTTGAACTCAGTTCTTCCTGACTCGAAGACCAGTGCTCTGTCCACTGGGCCACCTAGCTTCAGGCTTGGCTCTAACAGGACCCAGAGATGTTCTATAGTTTACAAAACACTCTCCTTGTGATAAGCTTGTGTGGTAAGTAATACAAGCATCATGATTTCCATTTTACAGATGGGGATGCTGAGGCTTATCACTTAAGTCATAGTTACCATACTTAAGCTTGAAGTCACCAAGCTGACAAATACAAATATCAGAGTGGGAGCTAGGACCAACCCAGGGTTCCTGATTCAGCTCTGGTTCTTTGCCCTTTGCCTAGATCTTTCCAGACTTATTTCACATTATTATGCTTTACATATCTAAGGTACAATGAAACTGGCCTGCTGTTCTGCCTACATGAAGTTGGCACACCTGTTCCTCATGCCTACCATACTCTTCCTACTCACCTTTGCCTCTTGAATCCCCAGCTCCATTCAAAGCTTAGCTACAGTGCTGCCTCCTGCCTGAGGTCTTTCCTGGTTCCCCCACCAGAAGTTAGCATCCCTCCCCCAAAGACTTTACATTTACTTTGTATAGTCAACAAGCATTATTAATAGCCTACTATGTGCCAGGCATGGTCTTAAAGTGCTGGGGATTCAAAGAGAGGCAAAAGTCAGTCCCTGCTCTCAAAGAGCTCACATTTTACAAATGAGGAATAGGAGTGCAATACATGCCTGCCAAATTGAACTGAAATGATCATTCTCAAAATCTTTCCTTCCAAATCCTTCAGATTCAGCTTTTCTCTGAGTAACAGAATCCCAAATTATGCCCATGCCTAGGTTGGAAGAACCAAAGTCGGTGTAAGTGGTTTAAAAGTAGAAAATATTTTATTGCAAAACTATTTTATTATACAGTACAAACTCTCATTGTATATCACGTCCAGGACACTGGCCTTGTGTCGCCTGGCCCATTTGGGAACTCGGGCAGAAACCTCAAGTGAGGAAATGTCTATTGTAGTCTTTCCCAAGAGATGGGAATGAGGTGTTTCTGCAAGTGGCCACTAGAGGGGGCTCTCTTCCCATAATTGAATGACATGGGCCAGGGTCTTCAGGGTGCAAGTTTCTGTTTCAAAGATGGAGTCGTCAAAAGGGAGAAAGGGCCAGGGGCCAATCTTAACCAACCAGTTATTACAGCTGCCAAGGGCCACATTCAAGTCCAGTGAATTTTTTCTCTTGTCCCCTGAGATTGGTTAGAGTGGCTTTCATTTCAGCCAGAATCATGGAGTACAACTCCACTTTGGTTCTGGCCAGGTCCATAGTCCTGGCATCTTCTGCAAGAGTAGTCAATAATCACAGGAACACAGTTAGGCCTGGAAGAGACTTTGGACATCATCCAGGCCAACCCCTTCATTTTACAGAGAAGTCAACGGACTTGTCTCAGGTCCCACAGGCAAACAAGCAGCAGAGTCAGGATCTGAATTCTGGGCCTTTGACTCCAAATTAATCCAGTGTTCACTGCAGTGTACCACCTGTGACTGTTCGATAGACTTCTAGAAGATGTCCAAACTGACTTCCAGAATGCCCCAGAAGAAGGAAAAGTTTATAGAGAATTGGAAACAGCTTCTTGCCTTCGAATCCACAACCTTGCACACAGTAGGAGTTTAATGAATGGTCCTTGAATTGAATAGCACATTCTACTCAGCAATCTCTTCTACAATACACAAATTATTTCTAGCATACACACCCAAATATACACATTCTCACAACACAAATTCAGGTCTTTGGAGATAAGGCACAAATGTGGCCCAGTGACTCCTCCTGGGCCCTTGGGCTTTGAGGTAAAGGGGGAGAAGAAGTGGAGCAAAAAAGTATGCAGCCAGGGACAGGCCCCCAACCTGAGGTAGCAGATTTTGAAAGGTTCCTGGACCTCACACAGCTCCAATTTCTGTCTCCTCCCTTAGTCATAGATTTAGAGCTAGAAGGCCTCCTAGAGGTGACCTAGTCCAAAACTCTTCATTTTACAGATGACGAAACTGAGGCGCAGAGAGGGAAAGTTATTTACTCAAGGTCATAAAGGTAATGTGTAGCAGAGCCAAGATGCGAACCTGGCCCTCTGGTTCCAGATTGCTCATTCTATTCCCCTATACCATACTCCCATATGAAAGGGGTCATTACTTTGCTAAAGGCAAGATACCAAACAATGAAGTCTTCAGATTATGAAACCCAAATGAGCAGGGTGTCAAAGAGGAAACGGGGCAGGTTCAGGAAAGTCTTAGTCACGGATCTTCTACGGTGGTTACAAGTGTCATAGAACTTGAGTCACAAGACTCAACCCAGGAAGGAAACCTTTCTCCCCAGCATGAGCATCTGAGAGGTTCCCTTCCCACTTCCACCCCAAGCCTCTCAGCATGAACTGTCCTAAAATCTCAGAGTCTGAGAGGGACTCCCTACCCACCACCACCACCAGCATGACCCTACAGCTCATAGGAACATAATTTAACACTACAAAAAACCTTAGAGGCCATCTAATCCAACCTTCTGGTGGGACAGATGAGGAAACTGAGACCCAGAGAGGTCAAGAGATTTGCCTGAGGGTATACAGCTAGTAAGTAGCAAAATGTGTGATTCAAACCCAGGTCTTCAGATTCCAAAATCCATTGTTCTCTCTGCTGTACCATGCTGCCTTTTAATAGGCTGAGGCATTTTAATCCCATCCCTTTTCCTCAATTGCACCCTCCCTCCCGTCCCCAGCGATCTCCTCCTCCTACCTGCCTGAGGAATATGGGGATAGGAATCCTGAAGTCTTCATGGGGAGAAGGATCAGGATCTAAGAGTATTCTTGGCTTACCAAGAATTTGGCATTTAGAAGTAGCCTTGGAAATCCTCTAGTCCCTCTCCTTCATCTGACAGATGAGGAAACCAAGGCCCAGAAAGGGAATATGGCTAGGCCAAGACTGCAAAGTTCTTTAGCAGTGGAGCTGAGAAACCCACATGTCCTGATTCCCAGCTCAGGCGCCATGATGCATCTTGGAAGAGACAAAGCAGGATAAGAAAACTGAGAAAGGGGAGAAACCAAGGTAAAAGGCATTCAATACCTCTCCCTGTCATCTTGTCCCCACTCTCTAAAGGCAAGAGACAGGCCTCTGAGGATAAAGGCCCTTGGAAGGGTGGAGGCTGGCCCAAGAAAAGCAACAGAATCCCACCATAAAAGGCGGACCTCAGAAACAGTGCAGTGAGTATCCTGATGAGATCACTCAGCTCCTGGTCAGATCCTTCCAGTAAAGGGGAGACAAGAGGCCCAGCTTGTTAACTGAGTTTCATGCCCATATCCTGTATCCCGATGGGAAGTGGTTTCTCCTCGAAATCTGGCAGCAGGGTCTGAGGTGCATTCTGGGAGCCTGGCTTGCCCTTCCTGGGGCTCTCCTCTTGGGAGAAGGGGACATCCTCATTCCAGGTGGAGCCTGAGGAACTGGCTTCAAAGTCAGGGCAGCTGCTCTGTGATGAACACTGGGAGGTGTGGTCAGAGTTACACACATTGACGATGCAGGTCACCTTGACCTGGGTCCCTCCATTGTGGGCGTGTTCTGTCAAGACACAAAAGCAGAAAGAGGGGTCATTCCACCGAGACCAGGAGAAGGGAGCGCTGGGGGGATTGGAGGATGGGCTGGAGGATTCTCACTCTGGAGCAAGGGTGTTTAACCTAGGGTACCCCATGGGATCCTGGGTAGATCTGTGAACTTAGATAGGTAAAAAAAAAAAATCACATCTTTCTTCATTTTCACTAAATCTAACTGAAATTTAGCCTTTCTTTCAATTACTTTAAAACATTATTCTGAGAAAGTGTCCATAGGTTTCTCTAGTTTGCCAGAAGGCTCCAAGAGTCAGGGGTATGCTGGAGCCAGTTCAAACCGGCCATTAAGCCGATTGTTATATTGTTAGTGTGAGTATTTATATATACACCTCAGAAACCAGCAAATGCTACAAATCACGGTTTGATTTATTGCTTTCTTAATTGCCTAGACTAAAGAAAATGATGAAGAAAATGTTAATTATGGCAGATCAAACTTAAATGTGCATTGTAATATAACATATATGTATATATACAGATACATATGTATACATATATATGAGAGCTTATTGTTAACTTTTATCAGCATGCCCCTGTGACTATGATACAAAATAAGCTTAAGAATCCCTGTTCTATAGGTGCTACCTCAGACACCTACTAGTTGTATGACCCTCTGCCTAAGACACTTAACCTATCTGGGTCTCAGTTTCTTCATCTGTAAAATAAGCATATCAGACTTGATGATTTCTAAGATTCCTTTGGGCTCTAAATCTGTGATCTTTTGGCCCTATGGCACAGGAAATCTAGCCATCAAAAAGTACTTAAGCACCTACTGTGTGCCAAACCCTGGAGATACAAAGAAAGGCAAAAACACAGCTCTGCCCTTGTCTATAAAATGGCCTGGAGAAAGAAATGGGAAACTATTCACGGTAGCTTTGCCAAGAAAATCCAAATGGGGTCATGAAGAGTCAGACATGACTGAAAAACAACTGATTATCTATCTATCCATCTATCCATCATCTATCCATTCATCCATCCATCTATCTATCTGTCTATCATCTATCTATATCTATATCTATCCATCTAGCTTTCTATCATCTATCATTTATCCATATCTATATCTATCTATCCATCCATCTATCCATCTATCATCTATCTATATCTATATCTATCTATCCATCCATCTATCCATCTATCTGCCTATCTATCATCTATCTATCTATCATCTAAGTATCTAATCTCATTTGATCCTTAACCACAGCCCAGGGGAGGTAGACACTATTATAAGATAAGAATTTCTTGTAAGGAGGACCTTGTTTGTATATAAATAGGTGCTACAAAAATGTTTGAAAAGGCTTTTCTTAAGTAGTTTAAACATTCCCTTGGAGACTGTTTGTAGTTATTTTCACTTGCAGATACTTTCCCCCACCCCCACCCCCACAAACAGCCCTCTTTGGGTTTTCATGTAACCGCTATATTTGGAAAATTATGGTTTGATCCAGAGTTATGATCCACAGTCCTGTACTAACAAATGGTGTCAGCGGGGTTCCACTTCACCATCAAAGTGTTCCTAGGTGCAGGGAAAGGGAACCAAGACTGCAAATGTTTTTCAAGGATAATCACCACATCAAAGATCATGGATTTAGGATTTAGACTTTACAGATCCCTCTTCATTTGGCAGGTGAGGAAACTAAGCCCCAGAGAGGAAGTGATTTAACAGATGGGGAAACTGAGGCCAGATGGATAGAGGGAAAGTAATTTCTAGGTCTCCCAGGTAACGAATGAGTCAAATGGATAAATGAGAATTGACTACCTTTTCTTCCTTTTAATCCAATTTAATTCTAATCCTTTTTAATCCACAAAAACAGAGCCTGGGACTCTATTGGAGAAGAAGCCTCTTACCTGAGTTCATGGAGCCAGCCCTGGTTCCCTGGCCACACTTGGACCTCTCTGAGCTTGGAGCCTGGTGTGGGTTGTTTTCCATTCCCTTGGTCTCCTGGAATTCCTTGACTTCCCCAGAGCTCAGCATGCTGTCCAGGGAGTTGCTGCTGGAGGTGGCCTCTGAGTCTAGCAGGTTCTGCTGTTCGGTTCCGGTGTGGCCCGAGATGCTCTGGTTCTTCTCAGCTACTGAGTGAGGCTGGGCAGGGAAACAATGCCATGGGATCATCAGGATGGGGGCACCAGATTGAGGGTCAGGGGAGGGGCTTATTAGAATCATAGAATGTCTGAGCTTCAGGACTCTGGAATATCAGAACTAGGAGAGTCCTTAGAACTGAGAATGTCAGAGCTGGGAGGGCCCTTAGAACACAGAATGTCAGAACTGAGAGGGCCCTTAGAACACAGAATGTCAGAGCTGGGAGGACCCTTAGAACACAGAATGTCAGAGTTGGGAGGACCCTTAGAACACAGAAGTTCAGAGCTGAGAAGGTCCTTAGAACTTAGAATGTCAGAATTGGGAGGACCCTTAGAATTGAGAATGGCAGAGCTGGGAAGGGCCTTAGAACACAGGATATCAGAGCTGGAGAGGCCTTAGGATGTGAGACCTTATGGAGGGTCCTTAGAGACCATGCAGGTCAGGGGGTATTAACCTTTTCTGTTCCATGGATATGCCCTTTAACAGTCTGGTAAAACCTATGGACCCATTCTCAGAGTAATGTTTGTTGCTAACACTCATTATTGAAGGAAAGGTTACATTTCAGTTAAAGGTTAGTGAAATAAAGATGCTACTTTTTTTTCTCATTTGAATTCACACTCCTTGAAATCTCTCCCAGAGTCTATCTCAAGCTAAAACTTCATCTGTGCCAACTTCTTCATTTTAACATAGAAAGGAAATTGAGACCCAATAGGAGGAAGTCACTTATTTGTCCCAGGTCTGCCAGTGAGGGAGCCAGTGGCAGAATCTGGCCTGGGGCCTGGCTCCATGTCCTTTCTAAGTGGGAAGGGCTGACCTGAGGGCTGTCTCTGAGGCAGTGAGTCATTATTATTACTGGAGTCATACCTAGAAGTGCAGCCCCCTCTGGGGTGAGGCCAACGTGTCTCTGCGGCATTTTTCCAGAATGCATCCGAGGGTTCCGGAGTCTGACTAGCTGGAGTTGGAAAATTTAGGAGCTGAGATTGCTGAAAATATTTTATCCTATTGCCCTTTGAAGGCAAAATCACCTTCTCAAAATGCCTATTTTGAGTCTAGCCAGGGGAGCTCAAATATGACACAAGGCTTTGTTTTATGTCAAGGAGGTACCAGTCTCCTTAGTACTGTGGAGAGAACGCTGGCTCCAGAGTCAGAGGATTCAGGTTCAAATCTTGCCTCTGATGGTTATTTCTGGTATCATGCTGGGCAAATCACTTAACCTTCCTGGGCCTCAGTTTCCTCATCTGTAGAATAAGGAGATCAGACGAGATGGCCTTTTGAGATCCCCTTCAGCTTTAAATCTATGACCCTAAACCTAGGGAGATCTCTGCCATGCTTCTCATTTTCCCCATAGTACCAGTCGTAAGGGAGGGGAACTTAGTCAATTTAGTTTGACTTGACTCTCTGGGAGACAACTCCTCTGGGCCTTAGTTTCCTTGTATGTTAAATGAGAATACTAATAGCACCAACTTCCCAGGATTATTGCGAAAATCAAAGGAGATAATATCTGTAAAGTACTTATCACCATGCCTGGCACATAGCAGGTGCTTCATAAATGGGCAGCTAGGTGTTAGCTAAAGTGGTAGCTGAGATGGCACAAAGGATAAACCACTGGGCCTCAGGTCAGGAGGACCCGAGGTCTGTTCCAGCCTTAGACACTTACTAGCTGTGCGACCCATGTTCAATCAGTCCCCAATCAGTGGGCCACCACAAAGAAGAAGCAGCTACAAATATTTTTATACGCACAGGTCTTTTTCCTTTCTTTGATCTGCTTGTGGTGTAGTCATGATAGTGGTTTGTCTGACTCAAGAGTTTCATTGAGTTTTTGTACATAGTTCCAAACTGCTTTCTAGTCCAATTCAAAGTTCCACCAACAAGGCCATTAATTTGCCTGTTTTCCTGATGCTCCTCTTGTGTGGATTAGATGATCTTCCCAGTCCAGACTTGTGTCTTCCAAGGCCCCTCCTAGCTCTGACATTCTAAGTTTCAAGGGCCCTTCCAGCTCTAACATTCTTTGTTCTAAAGGCCCTCCCAGTTCTGACTTCCTGTGTTCTAAGGGCCCTTCCAGCTCTGACATTTCATATTCTAAGAGCCCTCCCAGCCCTGACATTCTGTGTTCTAAGTGCCCTCCCACTTCTGACATCTTGGGTTCTAAGTGCCCTCCCAGCTCTGACATCTTGGGTTTTAAGTGCCCTCCCAGCTCTGACATTCTGTGTTCTAAGTGCCCTCCCAGTTCTGACATCTTAGGTTCTAAGTGCCCTCCCAGCTCTGACATCCTGTGTTCTAAGTGCCCTCCGAGCTCTGACATCTTGGGTTCTAAGTGCCCTCCCAGCTCTGACATCCTGTGTTCTAAGTGCCCTCCCAGCTCTGACATCTTGGGTTCTAAGTGCTCTCCCAGCTCTGACATCTTGGGTTCTAAGTGCCCTCCCAGCTCTGACATCTTGGGTTCTGAGTGCCCTCCCAGCTCTGACATTCTGTTCTAAGGGCCCTCCCAGCTCTGACATTTTCTGTTCTAAGGCCCCTTCCAGCTCTGACATTCTGTGTTCTAAGGGACCTCCCAGCCCTGACATTTCATGTTCTAAGGGCCCAACTAGATACAACATTCTGAACTAGAGCCCATACAACAAAATGAGCTGGTTTTTGTTTTCTTTCTCTGTTGGGGTAAGAGGAGGACCAAAGTGAAGGGAATGTAAGCTTAATTAATACAACTCAACAGTGTGACACATTGACCTAAGAAGCTGACAGGACCTTCACTTATATTGAGAGAGAGGGTAAAGTTCTTGCTCTCCCTCCCCCAGCTGGACCATGGCTGGGTCACTGGCTTCAGTCTGTAGCTCTCTCTGTACATTAGAAAGGATAAATTGGATTGTGTCCAGAAATGGGGAATGAGGAGAGAGCTGGAAAACACCCCATGTAAAATTCAGCAGGAAAAAAAAAACTTCCCCAATGTGACCTGAAAGAGAAAAGACTTAGACAGGCTATGGTAACTGTCCTCAAAGGTTTTAAAGGCTGTAATGGGGAAGAAACAATACATTTGTTAAATGGGTTTAGGTTTTGTGTGACAATTAGAACTTCCCATGAGCGGGAAGGGCTGCCTTCTAACATTGTGGAGTTTCTCTCATTGGAGGTCTTCAAACCTGCTGGAGTACATTCTGGTCAGGACTGTTTTAGAAGGGATTCTAGTTCAACTCCAGGATGGACCAGTTGGCCAGTAAAGCCCCTTCTGATGGTAAGATGCTGGGATTCTATGAGAATGGGGTTCCTGGGACAGTTCATCCAGGGAAACCCCCTCTGCTTGCTAGGACCCACTTCCTTTTTTTCACTGGGTCCCTAGTGTAGGTCCCAGACCATGCTCCCCTGCTGGCTGAGCCACTGAGCTTTACCGTCCAAATGTCACTTCATCAAAATCACCTAACTTGGTACTTTTCGAAGGAGTTTTGTCTTTTCAAGAAACAGGAAGGATTAGTTTAATGGAATTAAGCAGAACCGAAAGACCCAAAGGCCAAATTCACCAACCTAACCTTCTAACAAACACATAGACCTCTCCCACCCCAACCTCCACCCCACCCAAATGACCAGTACAGAAAGAAACGAAATTTATCACTTGTGTCAACCAAATTTCAGTTCCCTAGAATTGAAGCCCTTGGAGGGAGAGAGTACAGACTTGATTTATCCTAATGAGAGGATTCAACTACTCAGACATCCCAAATGGTCCCAGTGACCCAGGAGCATATCAGTCCAACAGCTCCTGACCCTGAGATCAGGCAAACCCAAAGAGGGAGGCAACAGCCCTCTGCTGGATGTGAGTGTTAAGAATTTGGGCTTGGGTATCCAAGCCCCATACCATACAGTAATGGGCTTAGAAACAAGAAAACAACTATGGTTTCATGGTACCTCTGAGAGACTCTGGGTAGCCTAGCTGAAGAAAGTCTGAGCATTAGCAACGTACAAAGCACATATAACTTTATTGTACATGGAAGTGTCTAAGGCAATGGTTGACGAACAGGGGTCCAGCCTAGTCCAAAGTACACAGCTATATGGTCCTTTGCTATTATGATGGATCTAGGAGGGCATCACTCTCTCCACTGATGGAAATCTCAACCAAGCCACATTATCTTCTCCTGTCTACCTTTTTTTGTTCAGTCGTGTCCAACTTTTCATGACCCCATTTGGGGTTTTCTTGGCAAAGATATTGGAATGGCTTGCCATTTTCTTCTCCAGCTCATTTTACAGATGAGGAAAGTGAGGCAAACAGGATGAATTGACTTACCCAGGGACACACAGCTAGTAAGTGTCTGAGATCAGATTTGAACTCAGGTCTTCTTGACTCTAGGCCTGGAACTCTATCCGCTACATCACCTAAATGCTCCCTGTCTACATATCCTCTCACAAACCTTCCCCAGGGCCTAGGCCCTTCTTCTAGATTTTGTGGATTTCAAGGGAGCCCCGAAGTTATTCACTGGTTCTCCCTTCCTGTCGGCAAATGACCTTCTTTTCTGATCCTACCTCTCTGAGGACATCCTTAACGTTTACTGACACTGGCCCTGAGCCTCTCTATTCACTATCTCTTAAATGAACTGTAGCTATAATTCTTCAGTGAGGTTGTGTTCCATGATTTGCAGCCACCGATGATCACTGGCAGAGTTCTGGGATTAAAAAGAGGGATAGCTGTTTGCCCAGTGCTACTCCTTCTGAACCTCTCTGCAGTATTTCACACCATTAACCACGTTTTTCTTCTGAAAACTTTCTCCTCTCTAGGTTTTCCCTAAAATTTCTCCCCCTTTGTTCTCTGCCTACCTGTCTGACCAATCCTTCTCAGCCAACTGGATCTTTAGCCGTACCGCATCCCCTAATTGCAAGTGTCTCCTAGGTGGTGCAGTGAATAGAGCACCAGGACTGAAGTCAGGAAGATCTGAGTTCAAATCCAGCTTCAGACACTGTGTGACCCTAGACAAGTCACTTAACTTCTATTTGCCTCCATATCCCCAACTATAAAATAGGGATAATAATGGCACCTAGCTCCCAGGGCTGTTGTAAGGATAGAATGAGATAATATTTGCAAATTGCTTAGCACAGTGACTGACACGTTACAAGCACTATAAAAATGTTAGCTAGTATTATTGTTCTAACCTGAATCTGCTTCTCTTTCCTCTTTACACACTCTCTCAGTGACTGCATCAGCTCTCTGGGTTCAATTGTCATTTCTAATCAGATTCTTAGAGTGATATATCGAACTCCCATCCCATCACCAACCGGCTAATGGCCACCTTCAACCGAAGGTACCAAAGCTATCTCAAACTCAACATATCCAGTACAAAACTCATTACCTTTCCTTCCAACCCAACCCTCTTCCAAATATTCCTGCTTTTGTCGAGGGCATCATCCACCTCTTAGTGACCCAGGTTCACCTCCTTAGTGTTATCCTTTACATCTTACTCTCCTATATCCCACAATCCAATTACTTGCTCAATCTTGTTACTTCTATCACCATAACTCCCTTCTCTCCATTCAAACAGCCACCTCCCCAGAGGAGGGTCTCATCACCTCTCAGCTATTACAATAGCCTTCTAATTGATCTCTCTACCAAAAACCTCTCTTCACTCCAATCCATTCTCTATGTGGTCACCAAAGTGGTTTTCTTAAAGTACGGGTCTGAAGAAATGAGAAAACGCCCCTTCCTCCTTTTGCAAAGAAGGGGAATTATGGGTATAGAGAAGGGGGACTCTGGGTGTAGAGTATTGCATATACCACCAAACTCAGTTGATGCATTGGTTAATTTAGCGCAGCTGCTTTTTTCTTTGTTACAAGGAATAGCTTATGAGAAAAGGAAGAGGAGAGATATTGCAAATGAAGATGATCTAGAAACAAATTATATAAAATAAAATAAAAATAAAGTAAAGAAGAAAGAATCAATGAAACATGAAAGAAACACAAAAGTGAGTAGAAGGAATATTGGGCAATCTTGGACATTTGAAATGTGCTTTGAATAAGAATTAAATTTTTTTTTAAAAGTCTGACCAGAAAAGAAGGTAGAGCTGGTCATATGTGGGGTATCTGAGAAAATAAATGGACAGTCCAAATCCTACACTGATACTTTTAAAATAGTCAAAGCAGTAGAATGAGGTCTCCAGCAATCTACTTGGTCTTTTGTAGAAAATTTAGAAAAAGACAGAGAATAGCAGAGGTGTGGAGGGTTGGTCAGCACTGTGCATCTGTGGAAGGAGTACACACCTCACAGAGTTCACAGGTTCTCCTACATCTCAATGTAATATTTTAAGGAACCAGGATGTTCCATAATAAAAATTTTTCTTTAGGGTAAACAGTGCTTTATCTGACATCTTCCTCAGCTAGCTTGGGGAATTGAGGAGGTAGGTGCAAGCCTTCTGTAGACCACTAGACAGCGAACCATGGATAGTCAATAGTTCAAACTAAAGGTTGAGGAGGGAGCTACCAGGGAGAAATTGACAAACTGGGGAAACTGTGGTCTATTACACTGATATTAAAATTTTTTAAAAAAACATTGATATATTGTGATACAGTGGAAAGTTTCCTGGACTAGGAGTCAAGAATTCTTTCTTCTTGATCTGCTTCTGCCATAACAACAATAATAACCAGCATTTATGTAGCACCTACTATGTGTCAAGTACTTTATAAATATTATTTCATTTTTATCCTCACAACAACCCTGAGAGGTAGGTGCTATTATTATTATCTTTATTTTACAGAGGAAAATGAGGCAAACAAAGGTTGAGGGACTTGCCCAAGGCCACATAGCAATTTAAATGTGTAAGGCAGGATTTGAACTCAGGGCTTCCTGACTCCAGGCCCAGCACTCTATCCACTTCCCCACCTAGCTGCCTCACTTTGTGCCATGAACTCTCTGTTGAATTTGGGTAAGTCATTTCCCTTTTCAAATAGCTTCTTATGTATAAAATGAGGGGATTGAGCTAAGAATCACTCCTAGCCTGACATCCTATGTTCTAAGGGTCCTCCCAGCTCTGACATTCTGTACTCTAAGGGCCCTCCCAGTCCTTACATTCTGTGTTCTAAGGGCTCTCCCAGCTCTGACATTCTCAGTTCTAAGGGCCCTCCTTACTTTGACATTTCATGTTCTCAGGGCCCTCCCACCTCTCACACTCTGTGCTCTAAGGCCCCTCCCAGCTCTGACACCCTGTGTTCTAAGGGTCCACCCACCTCTGACGTTCTTGTTCTAATAACCCATCCACTTTGGGTGTTACGTTCAATGAAAATGTTGGACCATATTAAGAGGCATAATTAGATTACAAGAGAAACAGTACTTGGGATTCCCCCTTTGCCTCCCTTTTCTAAGAATTGGCAGCCAACGTGCACAGTTGGGCCATTCACTACTTGTGCACATAGCCTGGTCTAACCCACATCACCATTGAGTGATACCAGTGAGGGCAGGATGTGGTGAAGATTCCCAATTCAGCAGTTTTGAGAAACTGAGAAACACCCAGTTAGAAGGGAAGGGCAAAGACATCAAGTCAGCCGTGCTAGAGAGCTTGGGCCAGGTTTTAGAAGACCCTATTCCAGGCCTGAGGCAGGAAGATGATACTAGTCATCTTTAGCCGGTCTCTTGGATTATTTTCTTTCCTCTTCATATGATAAGGCTCACTCACATTCAGGGCAAAATTCACCACCACCCCGATCATCATTCCTCATTTGTATAGCCCCTGATAATTTCCAAAGCACTTTGATTTCCATGATCACATTGGACGTTTCTCTGAGAAAGTCGAAGCAGGGGTTGTTGTCCATCTGAATCATACAGATTCAAAGACTGAGGTCCAGAGGGAGAAATGGACCTTAAGAATCAGAAGACCCAGTTTAGAGTCCTGCCTCCATTAAATGACTCTGTGGAACAAGTAACTTCCCAATGCTTGGCTTTACTTTCGTCGTCTACAGAATTAAAGGGTTGGGACTAGAAGGTCTGCCTCTAAGGGTTGTCCTGGGTCTGATGTTCTGGTTCTATGTACTTCTGTAAAGCTCAAAGTGTTGTATAATGTAAATTATGTGTATTATTATGAAGTCCCTCTCAGATTTGACATTCCCTGTTCTTTTTTTTAAATTAAATTTTATTTTCAGTTCTGAATTCCTCCCCCCCACCTCCCCCTCTCTTATCCATTTACAAAGCAAGAAAAACAAAACACTTTACAAACATATATACTCAAGTAAAATAAATTCCCTCATTAGTAATGACATCCTCTGTCCTAAGGCAGTTCTGACATTCTGTGCTCTAAGGTCCCTCCCAGCTCTGACAGTCTGTGTTCTAAGGGCCCTCCCAGCTCTGACATTCTGTATTCTGAGGGCCCTCCCAGCTCTGACATTCTGGGTTCTAAGGCCCCTCCCATCTCTGACATCCTGTGTTCTAAGGACCCTCCCAGCTCTGACATTCTGTGTCCTAAGGTCACATAAAGAATCAGAAGCAGGGTTCCTTTTCCCATACCACAGCGCTTCCCTATCAGACTACAAGCTTCTTGAGGGCAAGGAGGAAGTCATCTCTTTGCCTGTTCTCCAGAGAAGCTGTTCCACAAGTGACTACCAGCTCATTCCCTGCAGACACGCCCATGGTTATATCCCATATGTTTCCCTCTAAACCAAGCAACCATGAAGCAAAACTTACCACTTTGGTCTCTTCTTTGATGCAGGACAAGAGCTTCTCTACAAAAAAAAAAAAAAAAGAAAAGAAAAGAAAGAAAAGGAAAGGAAACATTTCAACCACCTTCTCCCCCAAGAAAGAAGTTGCCAGGAAGGGGTCAGTAGGAATGGTTGGCAAATATCTGAGTAAGAAGTGAGCACCCCTCTAGAGTCTCGGCTTTGGCCTACCACTCCAGCCTTTTTGTCCATTGTCTCCCTACCTGCTCTCTATTAAAATCAAACCAGCTTCTCTGTCTTTCAAATAATATCCTACACATTTCCACCTCCAAGCTTTTGCTCAGGCAGTTCCCTCCACCTGCAGTACTATCTTTCCATATCTAAATTATACTCACATTTCAAGGTCAGGCTGAAATGCTATCTTCCCATGAAGCCTCTTTTACTTTCCCAGCTAGGTACAATGTCTCCCTCTTCTGAACTCCCACAGTACCATATTCCTTTCCTACAGCATTTTGCTTAACCTGCCTTGTTTTACTTACTTGTCTAAAGGTCTTCCCTACAAGACTATAATCTTCTTGAGGTCATGGACTGTGTCCTGTATAACTTAGAACTTTCCACATGGTAGACACTAAAAAAATGTTTGCTAGATAAATGAATAATGAATCCATCCTTCATGCATATTTCTGGATAATTTTTCTTAATGAATGTATCTAACCAACTCACTCCTGTGCTCAAAAATCTTCAGTGGTTCTCTATTTCCATTAAAGTTCAGACTCTGTTGTCTGGCATTCAAAGCCCTCTACAATCTGACTCCCTCCTATATTTCCTGGCTTAACTCTAATCACTTCATGTTCCAGCCAGGGTGATCTCCTCTCTGCCTTTTCCCCATCTATGCCTTGTTCTGTCCCAGAATATGTCCTATGCGTTCCCACCCCATGTTGCTGCCCATGCCTTACGGCTTCCTTCCCCTTCTCTTAAATTTCTACCTGTCCTTTAAATGCCTTTCCTTAAGGGAGCTTTCCCCGACACTCTCTCCACCCCATCTGTACTCTCTCTACCCTGTCTACACTCTCTCCACTTTGGTAGCTTCCCTTCTTAGATGTCATATAACCCTTTGCCTTGAACCTCTCATTGTAGCATTGTAACATTGTAACATTGTGTATTACAGTTATTTTGTGAGTCATGTCTGACCTTCATTCTTGATCATACGTTCATTGAAGGAAGAGACCTTATCCTAAGTAAAGTTTGTATTTCCCCAGTACCTTATAGAACAGGTGCTTAATAAATGTTTATCAAATGAATGAATGATTGACTGAACACAACTTACTTTTTCTCTGAGACAACGTGAAACGGAAAATCAGACCAATTAGTAGCAAGATGACAACCATCAGGCCCAAAATCCACCCTAAGGAAACAAGAAACCCTTTATAAATTCATGAAAGGACAACTCTTCCCCCATATATAAGATGAACATTATCTTTTTCCAGTTGGGCAGACCAAGAGCTAGAGGGGACATTGAGAGTTGTCTGACCACATCCCAGTCTTCCAGCCACTGTCAGGGAGAGTGGGGCAGTGTCCTTGGCCTTCATGCCAGAAATGCTTGGCTGGTGATGAATGGGGCAAATTCCCATCACCACCCTTTGCCCCAGTCCAAAAAGGAGGCTCTGCAAAGCTGGTCCCTCAATGCAATTCTATGTGCATACTGGTCTCTCTGACACCAATTTCTTCCAGACAAAGACCAAATCAGATTGTGTTGACTTGAAGCCTACTTAGTTTCCCAGGTTTCTGCTCCCATGTGAGATCAAAGGAAGGACTGATCAGAGAATACACTCACATCAAAGAAAGGCCTGAGAGAAGAATACACCCGTATAAGCATTTGGGGGTGGGGGATGGTGGGATTTAGTTTGTAGGGATAGAAAGCAGATCTGTGATGTCACTGGTATAGGAATTCCCTTCAGTAGTACAGATTGGCACTTTCTCTGCAACTTAGAACCTTAGAGAGTTGCTTGGGGGCCCTGAGAGATAGTTGACTTCTTCAGGGTCACACAGTCAATATATGTCTAAGGTAGGACAAGGTCTTCCTGTCTCCCAAGGTCAACTTTCTATCCACTATACCAAGCAGTAAGCACTCTCTCTCTCTCTCTCTCTCTCTCTCTCTCTCTATCTCTCTCTCTTCTCTCCCCCCCACATATACATATATACACACATGCACACATACATATGTATACATATATACATGAATAAATGTTTATCAAATGAATGAATGGTTGACTGAAACTTTTTCTCTGAAACATAAATGCATACACACATTATATAGTAAAATTTATATTGTCTATATCATATACACACATATAAATGTATAGTATATATAAGACACTATACATACACATGTGTGCATATGTATAATATACTATATGTGTGTATACCTATCATATAATATATGCATATACACATATAATATGTTACACATGTGTGTACACATATTTTCCTTGGCCACAAGGGACCCCATACAAGCACACATGTGTAGACACACATCTATACATATATGTGTGTATGCATATGCACATATATATGTATATGATATTATAGTAGATTTACTCATATGTATTGTATATACTGCATACCTGTATATATATACACATACATGTCTACATATAATACTGAGGCAGACTGTTTTTATATATACAGTATACATATATACATGTGTATACCTGTATACATGTACACATGTGTATACTTATAAGCACACACACAAATATATATTTAGGTATAGTCTGCTTGTGTATGTATGTATGTGTGCATATATGTATGTATACATGTGTGCGTGTGTATTTACAGACACATATGCTTTTCCCTGGCTTCCATTAACACTCAGCTCAGATCTCACCTTCTAGACGAGGCCTTCCCCAGTCCCCTTCCCCTCACTGGCACATCCCCCACTGCAGGGCTTTGTCCCGACATTTATACCATTTCTATCTTGCATGTACAATTTTTTCACCTTTTGTCTCCTCTCACTAGAGTGGAAGCTCCATGAGGGCAGGGCCCATGTTTTTGCTTTTCTTTGTATCTCTGGCACCTAGCACAGAGTTAAGTGCTTAAGAAAGCTTGTTGCCTGATTGGTTGACTGTTGTTTTCCCCCTCAGACTACAAACTCTTGCTTTTGTCTTTTTATCTTTTGCATCTTACGTGGAGCCTTGCATGGGGGTCATTTAATAAATGCCCTTTGATTGATTTAAAAAAAGACAAGGGCAACACACTTTTACAAATCTGCAGGTGAGTTTGGAAGGGGATACAAATAAATACACTCTCATTGCTATTATTTTGCATTTTTTTGTATGTGTGTGAGAGCAATTGGGGTTAAGTGACTTGCCCAGGGTCACATAGCTAGTGAGTGTTACGTTTCTGAGGTTGGATTTAAACTCACGTCCTCCTGACTCCAGGGCCAGTGCTCTATCCACTGCACCACCTAGCTGCCCTGTCTTTTTTTTTTTTTTTATGGAGAGGCAAATCATCCCAAATTTAAGGTTTTGTCTGGAGATTTGCATCATCCATCCACCCATCAGCAGCCAACTGTATACCAGTACCCTGTGTTTGACACTGGGGGTACAAAGACAAAAGCAATAGTTTCTACCTTCAGGAAGCTTACATTCCACTGAGGGGAAACAACACAAACCCAGATAAATAAATATGAAATATATAAAAAGAAATCAATCAACAAACATTTTTTAAGCACCTCCTACACGCCAGATACTCTTCTAGGCACTGGAGATACAAAAACGAAAGTTAAATAGTCCCTATCTTCAAGGAGCTTACAGTCTATTGGAGGAAACAACATTTAAATGCACAGATAGAGACAAAGTAAATACAAGATAATTGGTGAAGGGGAGGTACCAGTGGAGGGGAAATCAAGAATGGTTTCTTATAGGAAGTGGCCTTTGAGATGAGCCTTAAAGGAAGCTAGACATTCTAAGACTCCATATTTTGCTTATTTGTGCATTTGTATATTTAGTGACTAGGTCCATACCTCTGTTAGACTTCGAGAACCAGTGATTTTGTTGGGCAGCCGTGGGGTGAAGGATAAGCCCCTCTGAGCTTAGTTAGGGTGGTTCTCAGACAACAGACATACAATCCAATGACAGTCTCATGTGTGTGGGAAGGCTTTCCAGTTTGGTAGGATCTGCCAGAGTTTATATTCTAATTGGATAGCTTTATGAGACTGTAAGGTCCCTGTGGGCAGGACCCTTATTCATCCCTTGCAGCACCTAGCAATGGTCCTTGAACAAAGTAGTTGATTGGTCATGTTTGCTTATCTGAATGAATATATACTTACACATGAGCTGTTCCATCAGAGCAATAAGTAGTACTTGTTGAGGCTGGGGTGAATACCGGAAACAGTGCCCTGGGCAAGCAGCACAATGTATGTTATCATTTGGAGGGTGGGAGCACAGTGGGATGGCCAAAGAGCTCACTTCAGCCTGCCATCTGGGGGTTTCTATTTTAACTAATTTTAATTATTTTAGCTAATTTTAACTAATTATTTTCACAAACTATAGGCTTAGCTTTGCTGTTTTTATGACGTTGAAAGACTCAGGATGGATGTAGGTGGATGTAGGCACCCTCTAAGTTTGATGGCTTAGAGCACCAAAATGGTGCCCCACCCTTGTTACTGTTCTGACACCTACACATGTGTACAAGCAAAGACTACCCATGTTCCTTCTTCTCTAGGATATGGTTATTGGCATCTCTGATTGAAAACTAGCAAGGAGGAAAGGGAAAGCAGAAACGAAGCCCAGGCTATTGGGTTTCCCATTCCTGGCTGCCCCAGGTTTACACACACAATCCTAAAACACCATGACGCATCTGTTGGTAGAGTTTATTCCTGTCACTTACCAAGTGGAAGAATAGGGCCATTAGAAAAGACCAGACGGATGGTGGGCTGTGGCTGGGGTTGGGGAGAGGTGCCCAGGGTGACACTTGGCTGAGAGGTCCACGTTGTATCTTTGGGATTCATGAATCCAGGCTGACGCTTGGGGAGAGGTGGACCTGCCTTTGTAGGAGCGGAGACCATGTCAGTGCAGATAGCATCTGAAGTTGCATTACCAGGAATGGCCACAGAGTGACATCTGGAAGAGAAGGAGGCTTGGGTTCATGAGAGAGCTGACCTTGGAATAAAGGAGTCCTCCCCTTGGTTGGGAATGTCCTCAAGATCCCAGGTCACTGGGGAGAGGCTCTGGAGACAATTGGCCCCCAGTAAAACTGTGAGAGCAAAACTCTTCCATTCTTCCTTCAATTCTACTTCCCTATCCCACTCCCAAATTTCCTGGTTCTCTCCCTATGATTTCTGACCAAACCTGAATTTCCACTTTATCCATGCATCCTTCCACCCCCACCCATCAAAACTGCTGTGTCCTGTGTCCTGGTCCTTCAAGATCCTGCTCACTAGTAAGATCAATCTGACAAATCCATGATAAGAGATTAAAGATACTGATACCCCATTTTTAATAAGAGTCCTCAAAGTCTTGACCCAAAGGAGTTGGTGGTGGGAATACCAGAGGTTAGTGGCAGATTTAGGGGGTTGGGAGACTCTTCAATGTCTAGTTTATGACTGGATTAAAAAGGTCTAATAGTAGAGGAAAGAGAGCACTTGAATTGGCCAGGAGACCAAGGCAACTCTAGTTGAGACCTTTTATCACCCCTCGCCTGGACTAGTGTAATGGCCACCTAATTAACTGGTTCCCCACATCAAGTCTCTCCCTCTTTGATCCTGCCCAAGCCGTAGTCCTAAAACACAGGGCTGACCTTGTCACACTCTTGCTCAAGAAACTCCTAGGGCTCCCTATTAACACTTGAATCAAATGCAAACTTCTTTGTTTGGCTTTTAGGATCTCCCCTAGGCTCCAGCCTAAGTCACCTTCACCCTGTTCCTCACCCATGATATTCCACCTTCCATCTCTGCACTTTGCCTGGAAGGGATTCCCTTCTTGTCTTTACCACCCAGTCCTCTTTCTTTCAATGTTCAGGTCAAGTATCACCTTCTGAATGAGGCCTTTCTTGACCCTTACAGCTACTAGAGCTTTCCCACACCCACCCACCCCAAAATGACCTTGTATATACAGGATGTCCCAAAATTCTTAGTGCAATTTTAAGCTATGATTATTAATAATTATAATCATAGCTAACATTTATATAGTCCTTACTAGTGCCAGAGCTGTATTTAATATAAACACCTCAAGAATAAGGTCTAATTTAATTTTTTTCTTCATATCTCAGTACCTGACAAAGTGCCTGGGGCATAGTAGGTACTTAATAACTGCCTATTGATTGATTCTGCCACTTAATAACTTTGTATGATATGGGCAAGTCATTTTTTTGTCTCTGAACCTCATACTCTTTATCTGTAAAATAGGGATTATAACAATCAATAATATTAATAATCACATCATTACATTTCATTATATTATATAACTATATAATGTTATGTCATATAGTTATATAATAGTATAAGGTATTTTATCATATTATTATATATTATATAATATTCTAATGTGATATTATGTTATATTATACTATATAATGATACAATACCATAATATTATAAAATCCTACAATATTATGATATAGTATAACTATTATCATTACATTAATAATTAAGAGCTTGAACCCTCTACCTCCAAAGATAGCTATAATGAAAGGGCTTGGTGAATCCCAACCGTATGAATGTCAACTCACCCCGCAATCCTCACAAATTTATTTCATATTGTACATATATATCTGTGAACACAGTCTATCCTCCGGGTAGAATGTAAATTCCCTGAAGCCCAGGACAGTCTATCTTTCCCATTTGCATCCCCAGCACCTAACACAGTTCAGGGCATGTAGGAGGAGCTTAATTAATACCTAGTGATTGATTGACAGACATGAAAGTGCTATATGAATGTCAGTCATTAGCACAGAAGTTAGAGCAGGAGACCTGAGTTCAAATTCTGGCTCTAACACTGGGATCATGGGCCAGATACTTCATCTTTGTAGACTTTTGTTTCCCCTTTTATACACCAGGAGCAACATTGTGCACCTCACAGAGTTTTGGGGAAAAAACAGTTATTTTTTTGTGGCTTTGTACACATAGCAGATTGAGTACTGGCCTTGGAATCAGGAAATCCCAAGTTCTAATCTCACCTCAGAAACTTGCTAGCTGGGTGCCCCTGGGAAAATTACTTACCTTCCTCAGTTTCCCTTTTCTCACTGCAAAATGAGGATAATAATAGTACCTCCTTCACAGGGTTATTGTGAAGGTGAAATGAGAATATTTGTAAAGTGTTTTGCAAACCTTGAAATATATTATAAAGCATTGTTATTACTAATATTATTGTGTCTGCTGAATTGAACTTATAAAACCTCAAAAGTACTACATAATGCCAGTTATCATTATACTTAGCCTACCCCTGCTCAGTGGCTCTGGTCACTCCTCTGTTCCTTCCCTCCGCTCAAGGTAAAGACTAACCTGGCAGAAATCTCAGAGGATTTAGAGTTGGAAGGGATCTAAGAGCTCCTCATTTTATATCTCATTTCACAGCTGAAGAAACTGAGGCCCAGAAGGAATCTGAACTCAGGTCTTCTGCCCCCAATTCCAGTGTTCTTTCAACTATGCCATGCTCACACAATTATGCCCTGTACTTCCTGGCACCTGGCACTTCTTGTACTGACCCGTGGGAAAATGCCACTCAGCAGAAAACCTCATCCCGGCCCACCAGAACCACAGGAACCAGTTACTCACATTCGGTGGGGCTTGCAAGCGTCTGTAGATGACACAGTGTCTGAAAAGGTGCCCGGGGCACAGGCAGCACACTCCACATTTGAATTCGAGGTTCCTGAAAGCCAGAGGGAAAAGTCCAGAGAATTTCAGTGATTTTCAATCATTGGTCTAGATATCAAACTGTGTCTCTCTCCAGATCACCAACCCCAAGGAAGGATTGTGAGACAGGAGCTCCGGGCACAGAGTGGGGCAGAAGGAACCTCCCAATGGCACACAGAGGGGACTGGGAAAAGTCAGCCCAGGAGGTGCCTACGTATGAATTAGTAAGTGTTGGTACCTAGCTCCACCCTTGTATCTATATGGGTATAGTACACAGGGAGGCAGAGAAAATCAGAGCTGGGAGGGGCCTTACAGCATGGAATGTTAGAACTGAGAGGGGCCTTAGAACACAAGATATTAGAGTTGGAAGTACCCTTAGGATACAGGATGCCAGAGTTGGGAGGGCTCTTAGAACACAGAATGTCAGAGCTGGGAAGGACCTTAGAACGCAGAATGTCAGAGCTGGGAGGGCCCTTAGAACACAGAATGTCAGAGCTGGGAGGACCCTTAGAACAAAGAATGTCAGAACTGAGAGAAGCCTTAGGACAGAGGATGTCAGAGCTGGGAAGGCCCTTAGAACACAG